>NC_084560.2:1577500-1640000 GCF_033978685.3 Nerophis lumbriciformis
ATTATGAATGTTACTACATGACATATATACTTACATCATGTATATATTACATGTTATTATGAATGTTACTACATGACATATATACTTACATCATGTATATATTACATGTTATTATGAATGTTACTACATGACATATATACTTACATCATGTATATATTACATGTTATTATGAATGTTACTACATGACATATATACTTACATCATGTATATATTACATGTTATTATGAATGTTACTACATGACATATATACTTACATCATGTATATATTACATGTTATTATGAATGTTACTACATGACATATATACTGACATCATGTATATATTACATGTTATTATGAATGTTACTAGATACTACATATATACTTACATCATGTATATATTACATGTTACTATAAATGTTACCTTGAATTTAAATGGGAGGAAAAATAAGTGTGACGTTAGTGTGTCACACTGTGAAAGGTCACTATCTTTATTTTGTACCCCACGTCCTGTTTTTACACCGTATTATATTATATTATACAGTATTATATTATATTATATTGGAGTGCTAGCTAAGAAGGGTTGATATTCTCAGAAGGGCATGTGTCCCCCCCCCCCCCCCCCCCCAGCCAGGAAAGGATCTGCGAGCTAATTTAAGTTCTGTTCCCTGGCTCACAAGACCAGGGGTCCCGATCTGTACCGGAGCTGGTTTGTGAGGAACATGCAAAGTCATGCCTGCCTGTGTGAGGCGGACAGACAGTCAATATAGCTCGTGTAAAGTCACCAACATAAAAATAACACAACAGAAGAAGAATCTGTGTCAAAGGTGTTTTCCTGACTAAGATTGAGCAGAAAGACAAACACTTGTACGGCAAACACTCATTTAACCCACCTTTTGGACCAGTTTTCTCGCTGCAGGTGCTGAATAAGTAATAGACTTCCGCCGTAAAAAAAACATGGCTTTGTGCACTTCTGCTTGTCACAGTATTTATCCACCATTTTTTTTTTCTTTTTTTCGGTTCACTACTTTTGTTTTACCTCTCTTTTTCACTACTTTTGTTTTACCTCTCTTTTTCACGACTTTTGTTTTACCTCTCTTTTTGAAATGGAGCTGTTCTGTGTCATTTATGTTGCGATTATGTAGGGGTTGCATATTACGACATTATGTGCACGTGCCTGAGGCTAGCAGTTAGCACTCGGAGTAGCTGTAAACGGAAACGCTGCTGTTCGCGTGGAGAAACGTGGAGATGTTTGTCTACGGTGGAATTGTATGCGCACGATACGTATTATTACTGCTCATTTTTGGGGTTTCTGGTTGTGTTTTGCTTGGAACCTGTATGAAAAACTAGCTAAAATGGCGGATGGTTGCAAAACTTATTTTATGTTATTTGTGTTTCTCATACCAAGATGGCGGCGAGAGTACTGCCCTCCCTCTTAGTAGCTGAGTTAGTCTTTATTTCTTACATTGAACGAGGTGAGCACAGTCTACTAAGTCCAAGTCCTGCTGTGTTAAACGTACTTGCTGATTCTGAAAATGAACTTTATTAACTAATCTTATGTGGACTTGATCTTTATAACAGTACCTCGGCCCTTTAAAATGTACTAAATGGATAATAACTCATTTTTCAAACTTCCACAATTCCCACATTTTTCAAGGCATTGAAAGCATTCCAACATCAACACATTCCACTCATCCTGGACATTCTAACTAACACTTTCCCAAGTTCTAAATCAAATTCACCATTTTCCAGAAATTCTGTAATACCATTTCTTAATTAAAAAACGGTTTCTACTTCCACATTTCTTGAGCGATTTAAACAATTCCAACACCAACCAATTCTTCTCATTCAGGACATTCTTGCTCTTAATCCTTTTTTCCTTAAATCCCACTTTTCCTCAAATTTCCAGGAAGTTCCCATTGAAATGAATGGGACATTTTTCCACGTTGCATATTTCCCGCATTTTTCAATGGATTCAAACCATTCCACCTTCAACACATTCAATTCACCCTGGAAATTCAAACTATAATTTTTTCACAGTCAACAAATTTCCAGGAATTCCTGTTTTTTTCTAACCTTATTTCCAACCTTTTTAGTGCGATGACTCCTTTCACATTTTTCATCCCATTTCAAGCGTTCCACTGTCAAAACATTCCTCTTAGTCAGGACAAAAAACAAGTTGGTTTAAGAACTTGAAAAATTCCCGGTTTTCCCAAAATTCTTTAATACCATTTTTCAAATTAAAAACTGTTACTACTTTTACTATTTATTGACCCATTTAAAACAATTCCAACACCAACCACTTCAAGACATTCATGTTCCTAATCATTTTCAAATAAAGCCCGCTTTCCCAAAAATTGCTAAATTTCCAGGAAGTTCCCATGGAGACATTTTTCCAAGTTGCACAGATCCCACATTTTTCAACCTATTCAAACCATTCCACCTTCAACACATTCCACTCATCCTGGACATTCAAACTACCATTTTTCCACATTCAACACATTTCCAGGAATTCCCTTTTTTTTGTGACCTATTTCCACTCTTTTTAAGTTCCACTACTCCTTTCACATTTTTCAACCCATTTCAACCGTTCCACTGTCAAAACTCTCCTCATTGTCAGGACAAAAAAAAACAAATTGGTTAAGGAACTAGAAACATTCCCAGTTTTCCCGAAATTCCAGGAATTCCATAATACCATTTCCCAATTAAATTTTTTTTACTACTTTAACATTTCTTGACCGATTTAAACGATTCCAACCCCAACCAATTCAGGACATTCATGCTCCTAATCAGTTTTATTAAAATCCCGCTTTTCCCCAAATTTCCAGGAATTCCCATTGAAACATGGCCCATTTTTCCAAGTTGCACAATTCCCACATTTTTCAACCTATTCAAACCATTCCACCTTCAACACATTCCACTCATCCTGGACATTCAAACTACCATTTTTCCACATTCAACACATTTCCAGGAATTCCCTTTTTTTTGTGACCTATTTCCACCCTTTTTAAGTTCCACTACTCCTTTCACATTTTTCAACCCATTTCAACCGTTCCACCGTCAAAACTCTCCTCATTGTCAGGACAAAAAAAAAACAAATTGGTTAAAGAACTAGAAACATTCCCAGTTTTCCCGAAATTCCAGGAATTCCATAATACCATTTCCCAATTAAATTTGTTTTACTACTTTAACATTTCTTGACCGATTTAAACGATTCCAACACCAACCAATTCAGGACATTCATGCTCCTAATCCGTTTTTTTAAAATCCCGCTTTTCCCCAAATTTCCAGGAATTCCCATGGAAACATGGCCCATTTTTCCAAGTTGCACAATTCCCGCATTTTTCAACCGATTCAAACCATTCCACCTTCAACACATTCAATTCACCCTGGAAATTCAAACTATCATTTTTCCACGTTCAACAAATTTCCAGGAATTTCTGTTTTTTTCTAACCTTATTTCCAACCTTCTTAGTGCGATGACTCCTTTCACATTTTTTCATCCCATTTCAAGCGCTCCACTGTCAAAACAATCCTCTTAGTCAGGACAAAAACCAAGTTGCTTTAAGACCCTTGAAAAATTCCCGGTTTTCCCAAAATTCTTTAATACCATTTTTCAAATTAAAAACTGTTACTACTTTTACTATTTATTGACCCATTTAAAACAATTCCAACACCAACCACTTCAAGACATTCATGTTCCTAATCATTTTCAAATAAAGCCCGCTTTCCCAAAAATTGCTAAATTTCCAGGAAGTTCCCATGGAGACATTTTTCCAAGTTGCACAGATCCCACATTTTTCAACCTATTCAAACCATTCCACCTTCAACACATTCCACTCATCCTGGACATTCAAACTATAATTTTTCCACGTTCAACACATTTCCAGGAATTCCCTTTTTTTGTGACCTATTTCCACCCTTTTTAAGTTCCACTACTCCTTTCACATTTTTCAACCCATTTCAACCGTTCCACCGTCAAAACTCTCCTCATTGTCAGGACAAAAAAAAACTAATTGGTTAAGGAACTAGAAACATTCCCAGTTTTCCCGAAATTCCAGGAATTCCATAATACCATTTCCCAATTAAATTTTTTTTACTACTTTAACATTTCTTGACCCATTTAAAACAATTCCAACACCAACCACTTCAAGACATTCATGTTCCTAATCATTTTCAAACAAAGCCCGCTTTCCCAAAAATTGCTAAATTTCCAGGAAGTTCCCATGGAGACATTTTTCCAAGTTGCACAGATCCCACATTTTTCAACCTATTCAAACCATTCCACCTTCAACACATTCCACTCATCCTGGACATTCAAACTATAATTTTTCCACGTTCAACACATTTCCAGGAATTCCCTTTTTTTGTGACCTATTTCCACCCTTTTTAAGTTCCACTACTCCTTTCACATTTTTCAACCCATTTCAACCGTTCCACCGTCAAAACTCTCCTCATTGTCAGGACAAAAAAAAACTAATTGGTTAAGGAACTAGAAACATTCCCAGTTTTCCCGAAATTCCAGGAATTCCATAATACCATTTCCCAATTAAATTTTTTTTACTACTTTAACATTTCTTGACCGATTTAAACGATTCCAACACCAACCAATTCAGGACATTCATGCTCCTAATCAGTTTTTTTTAAATCCCGCTTTTCCCCAAATTTCCAGGAAGTTCCCATGGAAACATGGGACATTTTTCCAAGTTGCACAATTCCCACATTTTTCAACCTATTCAAACCATTCCACCTTCAACACATTCCACTCATCCTGGACATTCAAACTACCATTTTTCCACATTCAACACATTTCCAGGAATTCCCTTTTTTTTGTGACCTATTTCCACTCTTTTTAAGTTCCACTACTCCTTTCACATTTTTCAACCCATTTCAACCGTTCCACCGTCAAAACTCTCCTCATTGTCAGGACAAAAAAAAACAAATTGAGTAAGGAACTAGAAACATTCCCAGTTTTCCCGAAATTCCAGGAATTCCATAATACCATTTCCCAATTAAATTTTTTTTACTACTTTAACATTTCTTGACCGATTTAAACGATTCCAACACCAACCAATTCAGGACATTCATGCTCCTAATCAGTTTTATTAAAATCCCGCTTTTCCCCAAATTTCCAGGAATTCCCATGGAAACATGGCCCATTTTTCCAAGTTGCACAATTCTCACATTTTTCAACCTATTCAAACCATTCCACCTTCAACACATTCCACTCATCCTGGACATTCAAACTACCATTTTTCCACATTCAACACATTTCCAGGAATTCCCATTTTTTTGTGACCTATTTCCACTCTTTTTAAGTTCCACTACTCCTTTCACATTTTTCAACCCATTTCAACCGTTCAACCGTCAAAACTCTCCTCATTGTCAGGACAAAAAAAACAAATTGGTTAAGGAACTAGAAACATTCCCAGTTTTCCCGAAATTCCAGGAATTCCATAATACCATTTCCCAATTAATTTTTTTTTTACTACTTTAACATTTCTTGACCGATTTAAACGATTCCAACACCAACCAATTCAGGACATTCATGCTCCTAATCAGTTTTTTTTAAATCCCGCTTTTCCCCCAAATTTCCAGGAATTCCCATGGAAACATGGCCCATTTTTCCAAGTTGCACAATTCCCACATTTTTCAACCTATTCAAACCATTCCACCTTCAACACATTCCACCATCCTGGACATTCAAACTACCATTTGTCCACGTTCAACACATTTCCAGGAATTCCCTTTTTTTTGTGACCTATTTCCACTCTTTTTAAGTTCCACTACTCCTTTCACATTTTTCAACCCATTTCAACCGTTCCACCGTCAAAACTCTCCTCATTGTCAGGACAAAAAAAAAACAAATTGGTTAAAGAACTAGAAACATTCCCAGTTTTCCCGAAATTCCAGGAATTCCATAATACCATTTCCCAATTAAATTTGTTTTACTACTTTAACATTTCTTGACCGATTTAAACGATTCCAACACCAACCAATTCAGGACATTCATGCTCCTAATCAGTTTTATTAAAATCCCGCTTTTCCCCAAATTTCCAGGAATTCCCATGGAAACATGGCCCATTTTTCCAAGTTGCACAATTCCCACATTTTTCAACTTATTCAAACCATTCCACCTTCAACACATTCCACTCATCCTGGACATTCAAACTACCATTTTTCCACATTCAACACATTTCCAGGAATTTCCTTTTTTTTGTGACCTATTACCACCCTTTTTAAGTTCCACTACTCCTTTCACATTTTTCAACCCATTTCAACCGTTCAACCATCAAAACTCTCCTCATTGTCAGGACAAAAAACAAATTGGTTAAGGAACTAGAAACATTCCCGGTTTTCCCGAAATTCCAGGAATTCCATAATACCATTTCCCAATTAAAAAATGTTTACTACTTCAACATTTCTTGACCGATTTAAACGATTCCAACACCAACCAATTCAAGACATTCGTGCTCCTAATCAGTTTTTTTTAAATCCCGCTTTTCCTCAAATTTCCAGGAAGTTCCCATGTAAACATGGGACATTTTTCCAAGTTGCACAATTCCCACATTTTTCAACCTATTCAAACCATTCCACCTTCAACACATTCCACTCATCCTGGACATTCAAACTACCATTTGTCTACATTCAACACATTTCCAGGAATTCCCTTTTTTTGTGACCTATTTCCACCCTTTTTAAGTTCCACTACTCCTTTCACATTTTTCAACCCATTTCAACCGTTCCACCGTCAAAACTCTCCTCATTGTCAGGACAAAAAAATAAATAAAAAAAATTGGTTAAGGAACTAGAAACATTCCCATTTTCCCCGAAATTCCAGGAATTCCATAATACCATTTCCCAATTAATTTTTTTTTACTACTTTAACATTTCTTGACCGATTTAAACGATTCCAACACCAACCAATTCAGGACATTCATGCTCCTAATCAGTTTTTTTAAAATCCCGCTTTTCCCCAAATTTCCAGGAAGTTCCCATGGAAACATGGGACATTTTTCCAAGTTGCACAATTCCCACATTTTTCAACCTATTCAAACCATTCCACCTTCAACACATTCCACCATCCTGGACAAAAAAACTACCATTTGTCAACGTTCAACACATTTCCAGGAATTCCCTTTTTTTTGTGACCTATTTCCACCCTTTTTAAGTTCCACTACTCCTTTCACATTTTTCAACCCATTTCAACCGTTCCACCGTCAAAACTCTCCTCATTGTCAGGACAAAAAAACAAATTGGTTAAGGAACTAGAAACATTCCCAGTTTTCCCGAAATTCCAGGAATTCCATAATACCATTCCCCAATTAAAAAATGTTTACTACTTCAACATTTCTTGACCGATTTAAACGATTCCAACACCAACCAATTCAAGACATTCTTGCTCCTAATCAGTTTTTTTTTAAATCCCGCTTTTCCTCAAATTTCCAGGAAGTTCCCATGTAAACATGGGACATTTTTCCAAGTTGCACAATTCCCACATTTTTCAACCTATTCAAAGCATTCCACCTTCAACACATTCCACTCATCCTGGACATTCAAACTACCATTTGTCCACATTCAACACATTTCCAGGAATTCCCTTTTTTTGTGACCTATTTCCACCCTTTTTAAGTTCCACTACTCCTTTCACATTTTTCAACCCATTTCAACCGTTCCACCGTCAAAACTCTCCTCATTGTCAGGACAAAAAAACCAAATTGGTTAAGGAACTAGAAACATTCCCAGTTTTCCCGAAATTCCAGGAATTCCATAATACCATTCCCCAATTAAAAAATGTTTACTACTTCAACATTTCTTGACCGATTTAAACGATTCCAACACCAACCAATTCAGGACATTCATGCTCCTAATCAGTTTTATTAAAATCCCGCTTTTCCCCAAATTTCCAGGAATTCCCATGGAAACATGGCCCATTTTTCCAAGTTGCACAATTCCCACATTTTTCAACCTATTCAAACCATTCCACCTTCAACACATTCCACTCATCCTGGACATTCAAACTACCATTTTTCCACATTCAACACATTTCCAGGAATTCCCTTTTTTTGTGACCTATTCCACCCTTTTTAAGTTACACTACTCCTTTCACATTTTTCAACCCATTTCAACCGTTCCACCGTCAAAACTCTCCTCATTGTCAGGACAAAAAAAAACAAATTGGTTAAGGAACTAGAAACATTCCCAGTTTTCCCGTAATTCCATAATACCATTTCCCAATTAAATTTTTTTTACTACTTTAACATTTCTTGACCGATTTAAACGATTCCAACACCAACCAATTCAAGACATTCGTGCTCCTAATCAGTTTTTTTTAAATCCCGCTTTTCCCCAAATTTCCAGGAATTCCCATGGAAACATGGCCCATTTTTCCAAGTTGCACAATTCCCACATTTTTCAACCTATTCAAACCATTCCACCTTCAACACATTCCACTCATCCTGGACATTCAAACTACCATTTGTCCACATTCAACACATTTCCAGGAATTCCCTTTTTTTGTGACCTATTTCCACTCTTTTTAAGTTCCACTACTCCTTTCACATTTTTCAACCCATTTCAACCGTTCCACCGTCAAAACTCTCCTCATTGTCAGGACAAAAAAAACAAATTGGTTAAGGAACTAGAAACATTCCCAGTTTTCCCGAAATTCCAGGAATTCCATTATACCATTTCCCAATTAATTTTTTTTTACTACTTTAACATTTCTTGACCGATTTAAACGATTCCAACACCAACCAATTCAGGACATTCATGCTCCTAATCAGTTTTTTTAAAATCCCGCTTTTCCCCAAATTTCCAGGAATTCCCATGGAAACATGACCCATTTTTCCAAGTTGCACAATTCCCACATTTTTCAACCTATTCAAAGCATTCCACCTTCAACACATTCCACTCATCCTGGACATTCAAACTACCATTTTTCCACATTCAACACATTTCCAGGAATTTCCTTTTTTTGTGACCTATTTCCACCCTTTTTAAGTTCCACTACTCCTTTCACATTTTTCAACCCATTTCAACCGTTCAACCGTCAAAACTCTCCTCATTGTCAGGACAAAAAAAACAAATTGGTTAAGGAACTAGAAACATTCCCAGTTTTCCCGAAATTCCAGGAATTCCATAATACCATTTCCCAATTAATTTTTTTTTACTACTTTAACATTTCTTGACCGATTTAAACGATTCCAACACCAACCAATTCAGGACATTCATGCTCCTAATCAGTTGTATTAAAATCCCGCTTTTCCCCAAATTTCCAGGAAGTTCCCATGGAAACATGGGACATTTTTCCAAGTTGCACAATTCCCACATTTTTCAACCTATTCAAACCATTCCACCTTCAACACATTCCACCATCCTGGACATTCAAACTACCATTTGTCCACGTTCAACACATTTCCAGGAATTCCCTTTTTTTTGTGACCTATTTCCACCCTTTTTAAGTTCCACTACTCCTTTCACATTTTTCAACCCAGTTCAACCGTTCCACCGTCAAAACTCTCCTCATTGTCAGGACAAAAAAAAAACCAAATTGGTTAAGGAACTAGAAACATTCCCAGTTTTCCCGAAATTCCAGGAATTCCATAATACCATTTCCCAATTAATTTTTTTTTACTACTTTAACATTTCTTGACCGATTTAAACGATTCCAACACCAACCAATTCAGGACATTCATGCTCCTAATCAGTTTTTTTTAAATCCCGCTTTTCCCCAAATTTCCAGGAATTCCCATGGAAACATGGCCCATTTTTCCAAGTTGCACAATTCCCACATTTTTCAACTTATTCAAACGATTCCACCTTCAACACATTCCACTCATCCTGGACATTCAAACTACCATTTTTCCACATTCAACACATTTCCAGGAATTCCCTTTTTTTTGTGACCTATTTCCACTCTTTTTAAGTTCCACTACTCCTTTCACATTTTTCAACCCATTTCAACCGTTCCACTGTCAAAACTCTCCTCATTGTCAGGACAAAAAAAAAACAAATTGGTTAAGGAACTAGAAACATTCCCAGTTTTCCCGAAATTCCAGGAATTCCATAATACCATTTCCCAATTAAAAATGTTTTACTACTTTAACATTTCTTGACCGATTTAAACGATTCCAACACCAACCAATTCAGGACATTCATGCTCCTAATCAGTTTTTTTTAAATCCCGCTTTTCCCCAAATTTCCAAGAATTCCCATGGAAACATGGCCCATTTTTCCAAGTTGCACAATTCCCACATTTTTCAACCTATTCAAAGCATTCCACCTTCAACACATTCCACTCATCCTGGACATTCAAACTACCATTTTTCCACATTCAACACATTTCCAGGAATTCCCTTTTTTTGTGACCTATTTCCACTCTTTTTAAGTTCCACTACTCCTTTCACATTTTTCAACCCATTTCAACCGTTCCACCGTCAAAACTCTCCTCATTGTCAGGACAAAAAAAAACAAATTGGTTAAGGAACTAGAAACATTCCCAGTTTTCCCGTAATTCCAGGAATTCCATAATACCATTCCCCAATTAAAAAATGTTTACTACTTCAACATTTCTTGACCGATTTAAACGATTCCAACACCAACCAATTCAGGACATTCATGCTCCTAATCAGTTTTTTTAAAATCCCGCTTTTCCCCAAATTTCCAGGAAGTTCCCATGGAAACATGGCCCATTTTTCCAAGTTGCACAATTCCCACATTTTTCAACCTATTCAAAGCATTCCACCTTCAACACATTCCACTCATCCTGGACATTCAAACTACCATTTGTCCACATTCAACACATTTCCAGGAATTCCCTTTTTTTTGTGACCTATTTCCACCCTTTTTAAGTTCCACTACTCCTTTCACATTTTTCAACCCATTTCAACCGTTCCACCGTCAAAACTCTCCTCATTGTCAGGACAAAAAAAAAAAAAAAAATTGGTTAAGGAACTAGAAACATTCCCAGTTTTCCCGAAATTCCAGGAATTCCATAATACCATTTCCCAATTAAATTTTTTTTACTACTTTTAACATTTCTTGACCGATTTAAACGATTCCAACACCAACCAATTCAGGACATTCATGCTCCTAATCAGTTTTTTTAAAATCCCGCTTTTCCCCAAATTTCCAGGAATTCCCATGGAAACATGGCCCATTTTTCCAAGTTGCACAATTCCCACATTTTTCAACCTATTCAAACCATTCCACCTTCAACACATTCCACTCATCCTGGACATTCAAACTACCATTTTTCCACATTCAACACATTTCCAGGAATTCCCTTTTTTGTGTGACCTATTTCCACCCTTTTTAAGTTCCACTACTCCTTTCACATTTTTCAACCCATTTCAACTGTTCCACCGTCAAAACTCTCCTCATTGTCAGGACAAAAAAAAAACAAATTGGTTAAAGAACTAGAAACATTCCCGGTTTTCCCGAAATTCCAGGAATTCCATAATACCATTTCCCAATTAAAAAATGTTTACTACTTCAACATTTCTTGACCGATTTAAACGATTCCAACACCAACCAATTCAGGACATTCATGCTCCTAATCAGTTTTTTTTAAATCCCGCTTTTCCCCAAATTTCCAGGAAGTTCCCATGGAAACATGGGACATTTTTCCAAGTTGCACAATTCCCACATTTTTCAACCTATTCAAAGCATTCCACCTTCAACACATTCCACTCATCCTGGACATTCAAACTACCATTTGTCCACATTCAACACATTTCCAGGAATTCCCTTTTTTTTGTGACCTATTTCCACTCTTTTTAAGTTCCACTACTCCTTTCACATTTTTCAACCCATTTCAACCGTTCCACCGTCAAAACTCTCCTCATTGTCAGGACAAAAAACAAACAAATTGGTTAAGGAACTAGAAACATTCCCAGTTTTCCCGAAATTCCAGGAATTCCATAATACCATTTCCCAATAAAAAATTTTTTACTACTTTAACATTTCTTGACCGATTTAAACGATTCCAACACCAACCAATTCAGGACATTCATGCTCCTAATCAGTTTTTTTAAAATCCCGCTTTTCCCCAAATTTCCAGGAAGTTCCCATGGAAACATGGCCCATTTTTCCAAGTTGCACAATTCCCACATTTTTTCAACCTATTCAAAGCATTCCACCTTCAACACATTCCACTCATCCTGGACATTCAAACTACCATTTGTCCACATTCAACACATTTCCAGGAATTCCCTTTTTTTTGTGACCTATTTCCACCCTTTTTAAGTTCCACTACTCCTTTCACATTTTTCAACCCATTTCAACCCTTCCACCGTCAAAACTCTCCTCATTGTCAGGACAAAAAAAACCAAATTGGTTAAGGAACTAGAAACATTCCCAGTTTTCCCGAAATTCCAGGAATTCCATAATACCATTCCTTAATTAAAAAATGTTTACTACTTCAACATTTCTTGACCGATTTAAACGATTCCAACACCAACCAATTCAGGACATTCATGCTCCTAATCAGTTTTATTAAAATCCCGCTTTTCCCCAAATTTCCAGGAATTCCCATGGAAACATGGCCCATTTTTCCAAGTTGCACAATTCCCACATTTTTCAACTTATTCAAACCATTCCACCTTCAACACATTCCACTCATCCTGGACATTCAAACTACCATTTTTCCACGTTCAACACATTTCCAGGAATTCCCTTTTTTTTGTGACCTATTTCCACCCTTTTTAAGTTCCACTACTCCTTTCACATTTTTCAACCCATTTCAACCGTTCCACCGTCAAAACTCTCCTCATTGTCAGGACAAAAAAAACCAAATTGGTTAAGGAACTAGAAACATTCCCAGTTTTCCCGAACTTCCAGGAATTCCATAATACCATTTCCCAATTAAATTTTTTTTACTACTTTAACATTTCTTGACCGATTTAAACGATTCCAACACCAACCAATTCAGGACATTCATGCTCCTAATCAGTTTTTTTAAAATCCCGCTTTTCCCCAAATTTCCAGGAATTCCCATGGAAACATGGCCCATTTTTCCAAGTTGCACAATTCCCACATTTTTCAACCTATTCAAACCATTCCACCTTCAACACATTCCACTCATCCTGGACATTCAAACTACCATTTTTCCACATTAAACACATTTCCAGGAATTTCCTTTTTTTTGTGACCTATTTCCACCCTTTTTAAGTTCCACTACTCCTTTCACATTTTTCAACCCATTTCAACCGTTCAACCGTCAAAACTCTCCTCATTGTCAGGACAAAAAAACAAATTGGTTAAAGAACTAGAAACATTCCCAGTTTTCCCGAAATTCCAGGAATTCCATAATACCATTCCCCAATTAAAAAATGTTTACTACTTCAACATTTCTTGACCGATTTAAACGATTCCAACACCAACCAATTCAAGACATTCGTGCTCCTAATCAGTTTTTTTTTAAATCCCGCTTTTCCTCAAATTTCCAGGAAGTTCCCATGGAAACATGGCCCATTTTTCCAAGTTGCACAATTCCCACATTTTTCAACCTATTCAAACAATTCCACCTTCAACACATTCCACTCATCCTGGACATTCAAACTACCATTTTTCCACGTTCAACACATTTCCAGGAATTTCCTTTTTTTTGTGACCTATTTCCACCCTTTTTAAGTTCCACTACTCCTTTCACATTTTTCAACCCATTTCAACCGTTCCACTGTCAAAACTCTCCTCATTGTCAGGACAAAAAAAAACAAATTGGTTAAGGAACTAGAAACATTCCCAGTTTTCCCGAAATTCCAGGAATTCCATAATACCATTTCCCAATTAAATTTTTTTTACTACTTTAACATTTCTTGACCGATTTAAACGATTCCAACACCAACCAATTCAGGACATTCACGCTCCTAATCAGTTTTTTTTAAATCCCGCTTTTCCCCAAATTTCCAGGAATTCCCATGGAAACATGGCCCATTTTTCCAAGTTGCACAATTCCCACATTTTTCAACCTATTCAAAGCATTCCACCTTCAACACATTCCACTCATCCTGGACATTCAAACTACCATTTTTCCACATTCAACACATTTCCAGGAATTCCCTTTTTTTTGTGACCTATTTCCACTCTTTTTAAGTTCCACTACTCCTTTCACATTTTTCAACCCATTTCAACCGTTCCACCGTCAAAACTCTCCTCATTGTCAGGACAAAAAAAAACTAATGGTTAAGGAACTAGAAACATTCCCAGTTTTCCCGTAATTCCAGGAATTCCATAATACCATTTCCCAATTAAATTTTTTTTACGACTTTAACATTTCTTGACCGATTTAAACGATTCCAACACCAACCAATTCAGGACATTCATGCTCCTAATCAGTTTTTTTAAAATCCCGCTTTTCCCCAAATTTCCAGGAATTCCCATGGAAACATGGCCCATTTTTCCAAGTTGCACAATTCCCACATTTTTCAACCTATTCAAACCATTCCACCTTCAACACATTCCACTCATCCTGGACATTCAAACTACCATTTTTCCACATTCAACACATTTCCAGGAATTTCCTTTTTTTGTGACCTATTTCCACCCTTTTTAAGTTCCACTACTCCTTTCACATTTTTCAACCCATTTCAACCGTTCAACCGTCAAAACTCTCCTCATTGTCAGGACAAAAAAAACAAATTGGTTAAGGAACTAGAAACATTCCCAGTTTTCCCGAAATTCCAGGAATTCCATAATACCATTTCCCAATTAAATTTTTTTTTACTACTTTAACATTTCTTGACTGATTTAAACGATTCCAACACCAACCAATTCAGGACATTCATGCTCCTAATCCGTTTTTTTTAAATCCCGCTTTCCCCCAAATTTCCAGGAATTCCCATGGAAACATGGCCCATTTTTCCAAGTTGCACAATTCCCACATTTTTCAACTTATTCAAACCATTCCACCTTCAACACATTCCACTCATCCTGGACATTCAAACTACCATTTTTCCACATTCAACACATTTCCAGGAATTCCCTTTTTTTTGTGACCTATTTCCACTCTTTTTAAGTTCCACTACTCCTTTCACATTTTTCAACCCATTTCAACCGTTCCACCGTCAAAACTCTCCTCATTGTCAGGACAAAAAAAAAACAAATTGGTTAAGGAACTAGAAACATTCCCAGTTTTCCCGAAATTCCAGGAATTCCATAATACCATTTCCCAATTAAATTTTTTTTACTACTTTAACATTTCTTGACCGATTTAAACGATTCCAACACCAACCAATTCAGGACATTCATGCTCCTAATCAGTTTTATTAAAATCCCGCTTTTCCCCAAATTTCCAGGAATTCCCATGGAAACATGGTCCATTTTTCCAAGTTGCACAATTCCCACATTTTTCAACCTATTCAAACCATTCCACCTTCAACACATTCCACTCATCCTGGACATTCAAACTACCATTTTTCCACATTCAACACATTTCCAGGAATTCCCTTTTTTTTGTGACCTATTTCCACTCTTTTTAAGTTCCACTACTCCTTTCACATTTTTCAACCCATTTCAACCGTTCCACCGTCAAAACTCTCCTCATTGTCAGGACAAAAAAAACCAAATTGGTTAAGGAACTAGAAACATTCCCAGTTTTCCCGAAATTCCAGGAATTCCATAATACCATTCCCCAATTAAAAAATGTTTACTACTTCAACATTTCTTGACCGATTTAAACGATTCCAACACCAACCAATTCAGGACATTCGTGCTCCTAATCAGTTTTTTTAAAATCCCGCTTTTCCCCAAATTTCCAGGAAGTTCCCATGGAAACATGGGACATTTTTCCAAGTTGCACAATTCCCACATTTTTCAACCTATTCAAACCATTCCACCTTCAACACATTCCACTCATCCTGGACATTCAAACTACTATTTTCCCAAGTTCCAAACCTAATTCGCGGTTTTCCTGGAAATTCAAACTCTTCAACGTTCAAAGCGTTGCAACATTCAAACTATTCTTACTCTCTTGTCAGCATTTCACTTCCACTTCAGCATTGGAACGTTCACAGCTCATCTAGTTCTTAATTACGATTCAAATCAAGAGTAAGATAAGTAATTCAGTGTTAACATTCGAGTGGGCCCCTCTGTCGTGGAAAAGTTGGGCCCCCGCCACAACCCACTATGATCTATATAATGCAATAATATGCAATACAACATGTGATTGTTACTCTGTTTGTATCCTCAGCTGTTATTTATTCCCCCAAGAGCATGACACAATATCTATGTTGGGTGCGGCGCTAACTGTCAAGTCCCGTGAGTCTCGGACAAGAGGAATGCTAAAAATAGTGCGAGGCCCCTGGCAGCTGACACTGCCAGGACCCTTTGATCAGGCTGGTATTGGCGAGGCCCAGTACCATGTTGTGACCACAGAACTTTCCTCCAGAAGGTCTTATCTTTGTCCATGTGATGTCAGATGAAACGAAAATGGAGCTGTTTGGCCACAATACCCAGCAATATGTTTGGAGGAGAAAAGGTGAGGCCTTTAATGCCAGGAACACCACGCCTACCATTAAGCATGGTGGTGGTAGTATTATGCTCTGGGCCTGTTTTGCTGCCAATGGAACTGCTGCTTTAAATGGGACAATGAAAAAGGAGGATTAGCTCCAAATTCTTCAGGACAACCTACCTAAATCATCAGCCCGGAGATTGGGTCTTGGGCGCAGTTGGGTGTTCCAACAGGACAATGACCCCAAAAGTGGTAAAGGAATGGCTAAATCAGGCTAGAATGAGCTCATCTAAGATGGACTGATACAAAGTGGAAAAGTGTTCTGTGGTCTGACGAGTCCACATTTCAAATTGTTTTTGGAAACTGTGGACGTCGTGTCCTCCGGAAAGAGGAAAAAAAACATCCGGATTGTTATAGGTGCAAAGTGTAAAAGGCAGCATGTGTGATGGTATGGGGGTGTATTAGTGGCCAAGACATGGGTAACTTACACATCTGTGAAGGCACCATTAATGCTGAAAGGTACATACAGCTTTTGGAGCAACATATGTTGCCATCCAAGCAACGTTACCATGGACGCCCCTGCTTATTTCAGCAAGACAATGCCAAGCCACGTGTTACATCGACGTGGCTTCATAGTAAAAGAGTGCATGTACTAGACTGGCCTGCCTGTAGTCCAGACCTGTCTCCCATTGAAAATGTGTGGCGCATTATGAAGCCTAAAATAGCACAACGGAGACCCCCGGACTGTTGAACAACTTAAGCTGTACATCAAGCAAGAATGGGAAAGAATTCCACCTGAGAAGCTTCAAAAATGTGTCTCCTCAGTTCCCAAACCTTTACTGAGTGTTGTTAAAAGGAAAGGCCATGTAACACAGTGGTGAACATGCCCTTTCCCAACTACTTTGGCACGTGTTGCAGCCATGAAATTCTAAGTTAATTATTATTTCCAAAAAATAAAAAATAAAGTTTATGAGTTTGAACATCAAATATGTTGTCTTTGTAGCATATTCAACTGAATATGGCTTGAAAAGGATTTGCAAATCATTGTATTCCGTTTATATTTACATCTAACACAATTTCCCAACTCATATGGAAACGGGGTGTGTAGATGTAGATGATGGATATCTGCTGTAAACATTGACTTTTGAAAAGTCGCCTGTAAACATTGAAAAAAGTCGCCTTATTTTTATTTGACTTTCTTAAATGTTTCGCTGGAATTGTATTCAACAAAAAGAGTTTTCTTTAAAGTAATATAGACATTTATCAGAACTGTTCATTGTTTTATGGGAGAATGCAGTTCATCATAAAACTGGCATCCTATGTTTTTAAAAAAGTATTGATTTTAAATCGAGGATCGTTTTGAATCGAGTAGCGATTCAGATTCAAATCCTTACCCTCAAGAATCAAACTGAATGGAATCCAGTGGTTGCCAAAGACTCACAGCTCTAATTGATACCACATTTTTAGAAATTGTATTTTGTTTTACGAGAATGAGATGGTAAAAATGTAACCATGGTAACCAGAAGAGCTTTCCTAACCCTTTAAACCTGTTTGGGAAAAGTTACTATTATTAAAATTGATCATCCCAAATAATACATTGCGAGAATCAGTTTAAGTACAGAATCACGTTAAAACAAGAATCGATTCTGAATCAAATCGTCACCCCAGGAATCGAAATGGGATGGAATCGTTCTGTGCCCAAATTGCCTAAAAGGGGAGGAGTATATTTACAGC
This sequence comes from Nerophis lumbriciformis, assembly GCF_033978685.3. Classification (NCBI taxonomy): domain Eukaryota; kingdom Metazoa; phylum Chordata; class Actinopteri; order Syngnathiformes; family Syngnathidae; genus Nerophis; species Nerophis lumbriciformis. Next base: position 1,595,665 of record NC_084560.2, read on the forward strand.
TAGAATTCACCAAGTCCAGTATTTCATATATATATATATATATATATATATATATATATATATATATATATATATATATATATATATATATATATATATATATACATATATACATATATATATATATACATATATACATATATACAGGTAAAAGCCAGTAAATTAGAATATTTTGAAAAACTTGATTTATTTCAGTAATTGCATTCAAAAGGTGTAACTTGTACATTATATTTATTCATTGCACACAGACTGATGCATTCAAATGTTTATTTCATTTAATTTTGATGATTTGAAGTGGCAACAAATGAAAATCCAAAATTCCGTGTGTCACAAAATTAGAATATTACTTAAGGCTAATACAAAAAAGGGATTTTTAGAAATGTTGGCCAACTGAAAAGTATGAAAATGAAAAATATGAGCATGTACAATACTCAATACTTGGTTGGAGCTCCTTTTGCCTCAATTACTGCGTTAATGCGGCGTGGCATGGAGTCGATGAGTTTCTGGCACTGCTCAGGTGTTATGAGAGCCCAGGTTGCTCTGATAGTGGCCTTCAACTCTTCTGCGTTTTTGGGTCTGGCATTCTGCATCTTCCTTTTCACAATACCCCACAGATTTTCTATGGGGCTAAGGTCAGGAGAGTTGGCGGGCCAATTTAGAACAGAAATACCATGTTCCGTAAACCAGGCACGGGTAGATTTTGCGCTGTGTGCAGGCGCCAAGTCCTGTTGGAACTTGAAATCTCCATCTCCATAGAGCAGGTCAGCAGCAGGAAGCATGAAGTGCTCTAAAACTTGCTGGTAGACGGCTGCGTTGACCCTGGATCTCAGGAAACAGAGTGGACCGACACCAGCAGATGACATGGCACCCCAAACCATCACTGATGATGGAAACTTTACACTAGACTTCAGGCAACGTGGATCCTGTGCCTCTCCTGTCTTCCTCCAGACTCTGGGACCTCGATTTCCAAAGGAAATGCAAAATTTGCATGGTTGGGTGATGGTTTGGGGTGCCATGTCATCTGCTGGTGTCGGTCCACTTTGTTTCCTGAGATCCAGGGTCAACGCAGCCGTCTACCAGCAAGTTTTAGAGCACTTCATGCTTCCTGCTGCTGACCTGCTCTATGGAGATGGAGATTTCAAGTTCCAACAGGACTTGGCGCCTGCACACAGCGCAAAATCTACCCGTGCCTGGTTTACGGACCATGGTATTTCTGTTCTAAATTGGCCCGCCAACTCCCCTGACCTTAGCCCCATAGAAAATCTGTGGGGTATTGTGAAAAGGAAGATGCAGAATGCCAGACCCAAAAACGCAGAAGAGTTGAAGGCCACTATCAGAGCAACCTGGGCTCTCATAACACCTGAGCAGTGCCAGAAACTCATCGACTCCATGCCACGCCGCATTAACGCAGTAATTGAGGCAAAAGGAGCTCCAACCAAGTATTGAGTATTGTACATGCTCATATTTTTCATTTTCATACTTTTCAGTTGGCCAACATTTCTAAAAATCCCTTTTTTGTATTAGCCTTAAGTAATATTCTAATTTTGTGACACACGGAATTTTGGATTTTCATTTGTTGCCACTTCAAATCATCAAAATTAAATGAAATAAACATTTGAATGCATCAGTCTGTGTGCAATGAATAAATATAATGTACAAGTTACACCTTTTGAATGCAATTACTGAAATAAATCAAGTTTTTCAAAATATTCTAATTTACTGGCTTTTACCTGTATATGTATATATATATATATATATATATATATATATATATATATATATATATATATAAGAAATACTTGACATTCAGTGAATTCTAGCTATATATATATATATATATATATATATATATATATATATATATATACGTATATATATATATATTTATTTTATTATATGTATATATATATATATATATATATATATATATATATATATATATATATATATATATATATATATACGTATATATATATATATTTATTTTATTATATGTATATATATATATATATATATATATATATATATATATATATATATATATATATATATATATATATATATATATATATATATATTAATATTATATATATACATATATGTATAAAATAAATACTTGAATTTCAGTGTTCATTTATTTACACATATACACACACATAACACTCATCTACTCATTGAAGGGTTGAATTGTCCATCCCTGTTCTATTCTCTGTCACTATTTTTCGAACCATGCTGTGTGGCACGCACAAAAGTGCTTTCATCAAATGCACTAGATGGCAGTATTGTCCTGTTTAAGAGTGTCACAACATTGCTGCTTTACGGTATACAAAAACGTTGTTGTGTGTTGTTGCCGCGCTGGGAGGACGTTAATGAAACTGCCTAGCAATAAACCCACATAAGAACCCAAGAACTCGCCCTCATGGACCTGAGTCCGCCTGAATTTCGGGAGATTTTCGGGAGAAAATTTGTCCCGGGAGGTTTTCGGGAGAGGCGCAGAATTTCGGGAGTCTCCCGGAAAATCCGGGAGGGTTGGCAAGTATGCCTGCAACAAAACCCCATAAATGTGAGATCCCTTACGTGAGAAAATGTGTTTGACCTTCTTGGCAGAGCCTCAGACTGTTCCTTACATAACTCCGGGTGAGTGACCCTTCTATAACTAAAGCCACTGACCGGGTAGGAACTCACATTTTATATCTCCCCGACATACCTGTTCTGGTCAAAAGTGTACGTACATTTGCAAAGAACATCATGTCATGGCTGTCAATCATTTCTACAACTCTTATTTTTTTGTGATGTAGTGATTGGATTAGCTCCAAATTGTTCAGGACAAGCTAAAACCATCAGCCCGGAGGTTGGGTCTTGGGTGCAGTTGGGTGTTCCAACGGGACAATGACCCCAAACACACCTCAAAAGTGGTAAAGGAATGGCTAAATCAGGCTAGAATGAAGGTTTTAGAATGGCCTTCCCAAAGTCCTGACTTAAACGTGTGGACAATGCTGAAGAAACAAGTCCATGTCAACACATTTAGCTGAACTGCAGCAATTTAGTGGTCAAGTGGTCAAGCAGAAGCTTGTGGATGGCTACCAAAAGCGCCTTATTGCAGGTCAACTTGCCAAGGGACATGTAAGCAAATATTAACATTGCTGTATGTATACTTTTGACCCTCACATTTTCAGTAGAGCCATAATAAATTCATCAAAGAAGCAAACTTCATGAATGTTTTTTGTGACCAACAAGTATGTGCTCCAATCACAAAAAATAAGAGTTGTAGAAATGATTGTAAAGTCAAGACAGCCATGACATGATGTTCTTTACACTTTTGACCACCACTGTATGTTAGAGCCCAAAATAGAATCTTTAGACTTGGAGGTATAGGTCTGTTACGTGCTCTACAGTGTTTAAGGGACTCTGCTGCTCACCGTACTATAATGGTCCGGGGTTGTTTGAGTGACCGCTCACATATGCGGCCTCAATCATGTACCCATTAAAGAACACTCACTCACACATGCAGGCTTTCAAGCTCTTGAAACAAGACCCGTTGGACAGCTGAATGGACGACTGGCAGACGGGGGAGCTGCTGGGAGAGAAAGTCAGTGGAAGATGTGGAGGAAAGACCTCTTTGGTCTTAGTATGGATCAAGAAGAGTGGAGTGCTTCTAAAAATGCCGCACCTACGCATATTTAGCTACGTGCCAGGGTCAACGATAGAAAGCCCACAGTACTAAAGATAACTTTTTTGTTGTGGCTTTTCTTTTGAGTCTTTAAGATGGTGCTGGTGATGAGTTACAAGCCTCGATTGGTACTATTAACCCTAATAAACCTGTTGAAGCCCAGATTAAGGTGAAGTGTAAAAAAAAGGAGACTCTGGAAAAGTGGTCAAACAGACGAGTTGATGGGAGGGCACCAAGATCGTGTCGGGGTGACGGTGGGCGTGGCAAAGCTACAAATAGCCGCGCTCACTGCTGGGCATTTCTTCACTTGGTCCCTCTCCCAGTTGCCCAGCAGGACAGTTGGGTTTTGGCTTCTCAAGCAACTCTATCACACCGCAGAGTCAAACCAGCCGCCATGAGCAAGTCCTATTCCTCCTCGGCCCAGACGGCCTCGTCATACCGCCGCACCTTTGGTTCTGGCGTTGGTTCAACCCCCATGTCTTCCCTCTTCTCCACTCACGGAGGTGGCCGCAGTTCAGGATCGAGTAAGTCTACTCGAGTCTATGAGGTGAAGAGCAGTGGCGTTCCCTCCTTTTCAAGCTACAGGGTCTCATCCGGGGGCGCCGGCATGGGCGCCTCCACAGCCATGCGCTCCTACGGCGAGAAACTCGACTTCAACCTGGCCGACGCCATGAACCAAGACTTCCTCAGCACAAGGACCAACGAGAAGGCCGAGCTTCAGCATCTCAACGACCGCTTTGCCAGCTACATTGAGAAAGTCCGTTTCCTGGAGCAGCAGAACGCGGCGCTGACCGTGGAGATCGAGCACCTGAAGGGCCGCGAGGGACCCGGCCGCGTGGCCGAGATGTTCGAGGAGGAAATGAGGGAGCTGAGGAGGCAGATAGAAGCTGCGTCCAACCAGCGCGCCCGTGTGGAGGTGGAGAGAGACAACCTGGCTGACGACCTGCAGAAGCTGAAGCTCAGGTAGGTAAGAGACCGGGTGAAGGTCTATAACAAACCCAGGAGATTCATTCACATTTAAGTATTCATGATTATTCACTGAATGCTCTTTAAGTGTTCAATTAGATAAGCCAAGGAACACACCTAGTCACACCTTTTAGATCTACGTTCTGCAGTCATTTCGGGTTCGCACTGAAGAGCTAATTGTAGAAACGGCTACAGAGCAGCACGGTGGAAGAGGGGTTAGTGCGTCTGCCTCACAAATCGAAGGTCCTAGGTTCGATCCCGGGCTCGGGATCTTTCTGTGTGGAGTTTGCATGTTCTCCCCGTGACTGAGTGGGTTCCCTCCGGGTACTCCGGCTTCCTCCCACCTTCAAAGACATGCACCTGGGGATAGGTTGATTGGCAACACTAAATGGTCCCTAGTGTGTGAATGTTGTCTATCTGTATTGCCCTGCAATGAGGTGGCGACTTGTCCAGGGTGCACCCTGCCTTCTACCCGAATGCAGCTGAGATAGACCCCGAATGGGACAGGCGGTAGAAAATGGATGGATGGATAGCACCAGGTGTAGTTTTTTAAATGCCAGACACCCCCAACCACTCAGGCTTCGTTGTGATGCTCTAGGACTCAAACAGTTTTCAGACTAGCGCAAGTCTCATTGTTTCTTCCTGTTTTTGCCCGAAGACTACAGGAGGAGATTCACCAGAAGGAAGAAGCCGAGAACAACTTATCTGCCTTCAGAGCCGTACGAAATGTTTTTCTTCCTATGTTCTATTTGACGCTCTGGCAGTATTAGCTCGGTGAAACCAGACCAGGTTGCGGTCAACCATTTCTTTGGTCTCTGTGCAGGACGTGGACAACGCTACTCTGGCCAGGCTGGACCTGGAGAGACGCATTGAAAGTCTGCAAGAAGAAATTGCATTCCTCAAGAAGATACATGAGGAGGTTTGTTACGAGCCTGGTGTGGTGTTGCATGTTTGTTGATAGCGAGGAGATGGACCATGTCTCGCTTCAACATACGAGCTGTTGAGAAACAAACAAAGCATGCGAAAAGAGGCCTCATCGTTGACCTTTGAGGAGGTCTAAAGTGCGGACTGCTTGGAGACAGCTGTGACCGTGAGGGGAGTAAAAAGTGTGTGTGAACAGATGCAACGTTATTTATACATTTGGTTGGACCTCAAGACAGCTGAGCCCGACCAAGACTCAATAAATGAGCCTCATATACAGTCATGGTCAAAAGTCCACATACACTTGTAAAGAACATCATGTCATGGCTGTCTTAACTTTACAATCATTCTTATTTTTTTGTGATGTAGTGATTGGAGCACATACCGTATTTTCCGCACTATAAGGCGCACCGGATTATTAGCCGCACCTTCAATGAATTACATATTTCATAACTTTGTCCACCAATAAGCCGCCCCGGATTATAAGCCGCGCCTACGCTGCGCTAAAGGGAATGTCAAAAAAACAGTCAGATAGTTCAGTCAAACTTTAATAATATATTGAAAACCAGCGTTCTAACAACTCTGTCCCAAAATGTACGCAAATGTGCAATCACAAACATAGTAAAATTCAAAATGGTGTAGAGCAATAGCAACATAATGTTGCTCGAACGTTAATGTCACAACACACAAAATAAACATAGCGCTCACCTTCTGAAGTTATTCTTCATTCGTAAATCCTTCGAATTCTTCGTCTTCGGTGTCCGAATTGAAAAGTTGCGCAAGCGTGGGATCCAAAATGGCCGGTTCCGTCTCGTCGAAGTCATCGGAGTCAGTGTCGCTGTTGTTGTCCAGTAGTTCTGTGAATCCTGCCTTCCGGAAAGCTCGGACCACAGTTGTGACCGAAATATCTGCCCAGGCATTTACGATCCACTGGCAAATGTTGGCGTATGTCGTCCGGCGCTGTCTGCCCGTCTTAGTGAAGGTGTGTTCGCCTTCGGAGCTGTGTGAAAAAAGCCACCCGGCCTCTTCGCGTAAACTTCCCTTAACCACTCGCTCATCTTTTCTTCATCCATCCCTTCGAGTTAGCTTTTATGATGACGCCGGCTGGAAAGGTCTCTTTTGGCAAGGTCTTCCTTTTGAATATCACCATGGGTGGAAGTTAGCATGGCAAGCTAGAACCACAGTGAAGGATGACTTCTCATTCCCTGTGGTGCGAATATTCACCGTACGTGCTCCCGTTGTATCCACAGTGCGGTTCACAGGAATATCAGTTGCTGTGAAATACGGTAGTAATCCGTGTGCGGATGGAGAGATTGCGTCTTTTCATGAACCGGATCCTTGTCGCTTTGTAGGAGCCATTTTGTGGTCTTTACAGATGTAAACACACAAAGGAAATGAAACGTACGGTGATATCCGTGCGCTTTTTCTTCTTTTACGCGGGCGGGTGGTTGCTTACAGTAGAAGAAGAAGCGCTTCCTGTTCTATGGGGGCGGGTGCTTACCTTGGCGGTTGCTTGCGTAGAAGAAGAAGCGCTTCCTGTTCTACCGGGAAAAAAGATGGCGGCTGTTTACCGAAGTTGCGAGACCTAAACTTTATGAAAATTAATCTTAATATTTATCCATATAGGGCTTCACGGTGGCAGAGGGGTTAGTGCATCTGCCTCACAATACGAAGGTCCTGAGTAGTCTTGGGTTCAATCCCGGGCTCGGGATCTTTCTGTGTGGAGTTTGCATGTCCTCCCCGTGACTGCGTGGGTTCCCTCCGGGTACTCCGGCTTCCTCCCACTTCCAAAGACATGCACCTGGGGATAAGTTGATTGGCAACACTAAATTGGCCCTAGTGTGTGGATGTGAGTGTGAATGTTGTCTGTCTATCTGTGTTGGCCCTGCGATGAGGTGGCGACTTGTCCAGGGTGTACCCCGCCTTCCGCCCGATTGTAGCTGAGATAGGCTCCAGCGCCCCCCGCGACCCCAAAGGGAATAAGCGGTAGAAAATGGATGGATGGATGGATTTATCCATATATAAAGCGCACCGGGTTAAAAGGCGCACTGTCAGCTTTTGAGTAAATTTGTGGTTTTTAGGTGCGGCTAATAGTGCGGAAAATACGGTATATGTCCCTTGGCAAGTTTACGGTAGCCATCCATAAGCTTCTGCTTGACCACTTGACCACTCCTCTTGACAAAAGTTTTCTGACATGGACTTGTTTCTTCAGCATTGTCCACACCTTTAAGTCAGGACTTTGGGAAGGCCATTCTAAAACCTTCATTCTAGCCTGATTTGGCCATTCCTTTACCACTTTTGAGGTGTGTTTGGGGTCATTGTCCTGTTGGAACACCCAACTGCGCCCAAGACCCAACTGATGATTTTAGCTTGTCCTGAAGAATTTGGAGCTAAAAGTGGAGGAGTTCAAGTACCTCGGAGTCTTGTTCACGAGTGAGGGAAGAGTGGATGGTGAGATCGACAGGCGGATCGGTGCGGCGTCTTCAGTAATGCGGACGCTGTATCGATCCGTTGTGGTGAAGAAGGAGCTGAGCCGGAAGGCAAAGCTCTCAATTTACCGGTCGATCTACGTTCCCATCCTCACCTATGGTCATGAGCTTTGGGTTATGACTGAAAGGACAAGATCACGGGTACAAGCGGCCGAAATGAGTTTCCTCCGCCGGGTGGCGGGGCTCTCCCTTAGAGATAGGGTGAGAAGCTCTGCCATCCGGGAGGAGCTCAAAGTAAAGCCGCTGCTCCTCCACATGGAGAGGAGCCAGATGAGGTGGTTCGGGCATCTGGTTAGGATGCCACCCGAACGCCTCCCTAGGGAGGTGTTTAGGGCACGTCCGACCGGTAGGAGGCCGCGGGGAAGACCCAGGACACGTTGGGAAGACTATGTCTCCCGGCTGGCCTGGGAACGCCTCGGGGTCCCACAGGAAGAGCTGGACGAAGTGGCTGGGGAGAGGGAAGTCTGGGCTTCCCTGCTTAGGCTGCTGCCCCCGCGACCCGACCTCGGATAAGCGGAAGAAGATGGATGGATGGATGGAAGAATTTGGAGCTAATCCTCCTTTTTCATTGTCCCATTTAAAGCAGCAGTTCCATGTGCACCAGGGTTTGATGGTGGCATGGTGTTCCTGGGATTAAATGCCTCACCTTTTCTCCTCCAAACATATTGCTGGGTATTGTGGCCAAACAGCTCAAAATTTGTTTCATCTGACCACAGAACTTTCCTCCAGAAGGTCTTATCTTTGTCCATGTGATGTTAGATGGAACACAAATGGAGCTGTTTGGCCACAATAGCCAGCAATATGTTTGGAAGAGAAAAGGTGAGGCCTTTAATCCCAGGAACACCATACCTACCGTCAAGCATGGTGGTGGTAGTATTATGCTCTGGGCCTGTTTTGCTGCCAATGGAACTACTGCTTTAAATGGGACAATGAAAAAGGAGGATTAGCTCCAAATTGTTCAGGACAAGCTAAAATCATCAGCCCGGAGGTTGGGTCTTGGGCGCAGTTGGGTGTTCCAACAGGACAATGACCCCAAACACACCTCAAAAGTGGTAAAGGAATGGCTAAATCAGGCTAGAATGAAGGTTTTAGAATGGCCTTCCCAAAGTCCTGACTTAAAGGTGTGGACAATGCTGAAGAAACAAGTCCATGTCAACACATTTAGCTGAAGTGCAGCAATTTAGTGGTCAAGTGGTCAAGCAGAAGCTTGTGGATGGCTACCAAAAGCGCCTTATTGCCGGTAAATTTGCCAAGGGACATGTAAGCAAATATTAACATTGCTGTATGTATACTTTTGATGTTCTTTACACGTGTATGTACACTTTTGACCAAGACTGTACATCGACTTTATACTCTTTCATCCTTTACATCCTTTAATACAACATTCTGTTCAGGGTGACACAAGACTAGGTGCACCCTGGACCTAATCCCAGGGAGCATCTAAACAAACACATGCACACCTTTGGACAGTCTCCAATTTACCCAGCATGCATTGGTTTTTCTACACTGATAACACCTAAAGTTACCAAAAGGTGGAACCAAAATATTTGCAATGATTAGTCCGTGAATGAGGTGTCTTGACCGTAGTCATTTAGTTTCTTGGCAACTGATTTCTTTACAGGAGATCCGTGAGCTGCAGAGCCAGATGCAGGACACGCAGGTGCAGATCCAGATGGACATGTCCAAACCCGACTTGACCGCCGCTCTGAGGGACATCCGCATGCAGTACGAGGGTATCGCGGCCAAGAACATCTCAGAGGCCGAGGACTGGTACAAGTCTAAGGTGGTCTACTTTCACTGATAATCACCAACCAAGTCTGTTCACTCTCAGGCATTAGAAAGACTTAGTCCACAGCTAACCCCGTCTTTCCTCAGGTCACGGATCTGAACACGGCCGTCTCAAAGAACAACGATGCCCTGCGTCAAGCCAAACAGGACAGCATGGAGTACAGACACCAGATCCAGTCCTACACCTGTGAGATTGACTCACTCAAGGGAACAGTGAGTACCGAACCGCAGAACTGGAAAGTGTGAAGCCACTATGTTGAACAGAAACCAACGGGCTTCTAATGACTGACATTTTCAGAAAGTAAGGAAGATAGGATAGTAAATGTGCTAGAAACACACCTCTGGTAGTACCACCAGGTCTTGAATAGAATAGAACTTTATTGTCATGCTACTAAATGAGTTTTTTTGTACAACCGAGGAGGAGTGTGGGGGGGACTCAGTTTGAGACCAGGAAAAAAACCTGAAGGACATAAGGACACACAGAAACTCCTGACTTGCAACAGTGTGTGGAATTGGTGGGCATTCGGTCCGAGGCTGCAGCCATCAGGGCTCTGCTCCGTAATCCACCAAACCGCCAGGGCTGGGGGTGGAGCAGTCCTTCTCATATAGGGGTTGCGACAGAAAATAATTGAGAAAGTTCACGGGTGTGTGTTATGTCCATAAGCCTGGAGGAAATACCCTTTAATACTCTGTGCCTTTTTGTCGACCGTCAATCTCTCGTCCACCACAGAACGAGTCTCTGCTGCGCCAGATGAGGGACATGGAGGACCGCATGGGTCGCGAGGCTTCCGGATACCAGGACACCATTACCCGTCTGGAGGAGGACATTGCCAAGATGAAGGTGAGTACTGCACATTCCCGCGTAAGAACGCCGAGCATGCTTGTACACACATGGGGTGTGCACCAGATGCTTTTATTTGCCAGCGTCGTCAAATGTTTGGAGAGGGTGTTTATTTGACTTGCAGGACGACATGGCCCGTCACCTGAGGGAGTACCAGGACCTGCTCAATGTGAAGATGGCTCTGGACATTGAGATCGCCACCTACCGCAAGCTGCTGGAGGGCGAGGAGAGCAGGTGAGTACCTTCGATCTTCAACCCTGCCAACCATGTTCTTAAACCTTCTCTGTGCCTTGGTCTAGGATCACCACCACCGGTCCGGTCCAGTCTGCCTACTCTTCCATTGGATTCAGAGGTAGGCCACACACCAAAACGCATGAAACACGGCACAGGAAGACTAATTATAGGCCCTCACCATATATGGGCTGTACTATTCTGAGGGCATCACATGTTACGCAACACATTCCCACCACGGAGTGGGGGTGACGGAGGCTGGGCCATGTGTACCTCAGTGACCCCCGGGCCCTGACTACCTCAAGAGCAGTGCTGCTGGCTGTTGGGTTGAGAGCTCGGGTTTTGAGCTCAGTAGTTAGCACGCTCGTCTCTCAATCCAGTTACCCGGGTTGGGTTTGAGTCCGGGGCAAGACACAAAGTAGGGACCAAACCGGGCGGGTTACATCGGGGAATGAGGTCTAGGAGGGGGGCAGTCCAGTGTGGCTGGGCCATGTGTGCGTAGCTAGACCTCAGTCCCTCAAGAGCAGTGCTGGTTGATAGCTCTGGCTTTTGGCTCGTTTGGACTTAGAACACCACCACTCTGACTCTTCTCTTTCCAGAGACCAGCCCTGAATTTCAGCCTCAGCGCTCCTCTGAGACCCACTCAAAGAAGACTGTGCTCATTAAGACCATCGAGACCCGCGATGGCGAGGTTGGAGCGCACACACACACACACACACACACACACACACACACACACACACACACACACACACACACACACACACACACACACACACACACATTCTTGTATTTGTTACCTTCTTGAGACCTGAGAAAAATGCCTACCTCTTTAGGACCAGCCTTTCTAGATATATAAAGAAGTGTATTTACAACATTAATAATATATACATACTATGCAAATATAAAAAAGCTTCTTGTGAAAAATGAGTTGGAATTTCACAAGAAAAAGGTCACAATTTCACAAGAAATACGTAGAACGTTGGCAGTATTATAATATATACATACTATGCAAATATAAAAACGCTTGTTGTGAAAAATGAGTTGGAATTTCACAAGAAAAAGGTCACAATTTCACAAGAAATACGTAGAACGTTGGCAGTATTATAATAAAAGTCCTTATTTTACTCAACGCGCGTCAACATTTTACAGGAAAAACTGAACATTTGTGCAATATTATGAGAAAAGTTGGAATTTTACTCAATAACAGTCGCAATTTTACAAGAAAAGCTTAAATTTTGTCAATTTTATGAAAAGATGCGTAATTTTGCTCGACAAAACTTTTAACATTTTGCCAATATTTTGAATAATAATTCGAATTTTACTTGGCAAAATGATGACAAAAGTCATCATTTTACTCAAAAAAATGTCACTATTTTACAAGAGCAACAAAAAAAATGGCAATATTGTGATAAAAGTAAGAGATTTTACATGACAAATGTCACCATTTTGCATTAAAAAGTCATATTTTTACATGAAAAACAGGAAAATATTGCAAATATTGAAAAACTGAACATTTGTGCAATATTATGAGAAAAGTTGGAATTTTACTCAATAACAGTCGCAATTTTACAAGAAAAGCTTAAATTTTGTCAATTTTATGAAAAGTTGCGTAATTTTGCTCGACAAAACTTTAACATTTTGCCAATATTTTGAATAATAATTAGAATTTTACTCGGCAAAATGATGACAAAAGTCATCATTTTACTCAAAAAAATGTCACTATTTTACAAGAACAACAAAAAAAATGGCAATATTGTGATAAAAGTAAGAGATTTTACATGACAAATGTCACCATTTTGCATTAAAAAGTCATATTTTTACATGAAAAACAGGAAAATATTGCAAATATTGAAAAACTGAACATTTGTGCAATATTATGAGAAAAGTTGGAATTTTACTCAATAACAGTCGCAATTTTACAAGAGAAGCTTAAATTTTGTCAATTTTATGAAAAGATGCGTAATTTTGCTCGACAAAACTTTAACATTTTGCCAATATTTTGAATAATAATTCGAATTTTACTTGGCAAAATGATGACAAAAGTCATAATTTTACTCAAAAAAATGTCACTATTTTACAAGAACAACCAAAAAAAATGGCAATATTGTGATAAAAGTAAGAGATTTTACATGACAAATGTCACCATTTTGCATTAAAAAGTCATATTTTTACATGAAAAACAGGAAAATATTGCAATATTACAGAAACAGAAAGAATATGAGAAATTGTTCCCAATTTTATCACAAAAAAGTCGACACATTGTGAGAAAAAGACTGCTTTTAGTAATTTATTTATTTTTATTTTTGTTTGTAATAGGTTTTTAATCTTCATTATTTACTTCAAGTTATTACAGTATGTCTCTATATACATATTTATTTATTACAAAAAAAAATTGGGGGCAAAGGGGGCGCATTTCAATTTCTTACACACACTTGTTATTTCATATGTTGACCAGAGGGGGAGCACTTTTAAAAGCGACACACAGTCAATTTGAAAAATCCCTCCTTTTTGGGACCACCCTCATTTTGATAGATGTCACCACAAATGAGACGTTGTCTATTAGATGCAATGTTATTGGGACCAATATGACCAATGTTTCTGTAGGTTAAAGGTATCAATAGGTTAAAGATATCAATAGGTTAAAGGTATCAATAGGTTAAAGGTATCAATAGGTTAAAGGTATAAATAGGTTAAAGGTATCAATAGGTTAAATGTATCAATAGGTTAAAGGTATAAATAGGTTAAAGGTATCAATAGGTTAAAGGTATCAATAGGTTAAAGGTATCAATTGGTTAAAGGTATCAATAGGTTAAATGTATCAATTGGTTAAAGGTATCAATAGGTTAAAGGTATCAATAGGTTAAAGGTATAAATAGGTTAAAGGTATCAATAGGTTAAATGTATCAATAGGTTAAAGGTATCAATTGGTTAAAGGTATCAATAGGTTAAAGGTATAAGTAGGTTAAAGGTATCATAAGTTAAATGTATCAATAGGTTAAAGGTATCAATAGGTTAAAGGTATCAATAGGTTAAAGGTATCAATAGGTTAAAAGTATCAATAGGTTAAAGGTATCAATACGTTAAAGGTATCAATACGTTAAAGGTATCAATAGGTTAAAGGTATCATAAGTTAAATGTATCAATAGGTTAAATGTATCAATTGGTTAAAGGTATCAATAGGTTAAAGGTATCAATAGGTTAAAGGTATAAATAGGTTAAAGGTATCAATAGGTTAAATGTATCAATAGGTTAAAGGTATCAATTGGTTAAAGGTATCAATAGGTTAAAGGTATAAGTAGGTTAAAGGTATCATAAGTTAAATGTATCAATAGGTTAAAGGTATCAATAGGTTAAAGGTATCATAAGTTAAATGTATCAATAGGTTAAAGGTATCAATAGGTTAAAGGTATCAATAGGTTAGTACAATACGTTAAAGGTATCAATACGTTAAAGGTATCAATAGGTTAAAGGTATCAATAGGTTAAAGGTATAAATAGGTTAAAGGTATCAATAGGTTAAATGTATCAATAGGTTAAAGGTATCAATAGGTTAAAGGTATCAATAGGTTAAAGGTATCATAAGTTAAATGTATCAATAGGTTAAAGGTATCAATTGGTTAAAGGTATCAATAGGTTAAATGTATCAATTGGTTAAAGGTATCAATAGGTTAAAGGTATCATAAGTTAAATGTATCAATAGGTTAAAGGTATCAATAGGCTAAATGTATCATAAGTTAAATGTATCAATTGGTTAAAGGTATCAATAGGCTAAATGTATCAATTGGTTAAAGGTATCAATAGGTTAAAGGTATCATAAGTTAAATGTATCAATAGGTTAAAGGTATCAATAGGTTAAATGTATCAATTGGTTAAAGGTATCATAAGTTAAATGTATCAATAGGTTAAAGGTATCAATTGGTTAAAGGTATCATAAGTTAAATGTATCAATTGGTTAAAGGTATCAATAGGCTAAAGGTATTAATTGGTTAAAGGTATCATAAGTTAAATGTATCAATAGGTTAAAGGTATCAATAGGTTAAAGGTATCAATAGGTTAAAGGTATCAATAGGTCAAATGTATCAATAGGTTAAAGGTATCAATAGGTTAAAGGTATCATAAGTTAAATGTATCAATAGGTTAAAGGTATCAATAGGTTAAATGTATCAATAGGTTAAATGTATCAATTGGTTAAAGGTATCAATAGGCTAAATGTATCAATTGGTTAAAGGTATCAATAGGTTAAAGGTATCATAAGTTAAATGTATCAATTGGTTAAAGGTATCAATTGGTTAAAGGTATCAATAGGTTAAAGGTATCATAAGTTAAATGTATCAATAGGTTAAAGGTATCAATAGGTTAAAGGTATCATAAGTTAAATGTATCAATAGGTTAAAGGTATCAATAGGTTAAATGTATCAATTGGTTAAAGGTATCAATAGGCTAAATGTATCAATTGGTTAAAGGTATCAATAGGTTAAAGGTATCATAAGTTAAATGTATCAATAGGTTAAAGGTATCAATAGGTTAAAGGTATCATAAGTTAAATGTATCAATAGGTTAAAGGTATCAATAGGTTAAAGGTATCATAAGTTAAATGTATCAATTGGTTAAAGGTATCAATAGGCTAAAGGTATTAATTGGTTAAAGGTATCATAAGTTAAATGTATCAATAGGTTAAAGGTATCAATAGGTTAAAGGTATCAATAGGTTAAAGGTATCAATAGGTCAAATGTATCAATAGGTTAAAGGTATCAATAGGTTAAAGGTATCATAAGTTAAATGTATCAATAGGTTAAAGGTATCAATAGGTTAAATGTATCAATAGGTTAAATGTATCAATTGGTTAAAGGTATCAATAGGCTAAATGTATCAATTGGTTAAAGGTATCAATAGGTTAAAGGTATCATAAGTTAAATGTATCAATTGGTTAAAGGTATCAATTGGTTAAAGGTATCAATAGGTTAAAGGTATCATAAGTTAAATGTATCAATAGGTTAAAGGTATCAATAGGTTAAAGGTATCATAAGTTAAATGTATCAATAGGTTAAAGGTATCAATAGGTTAAATGTATCAATTGGTTAAAGGTATCAATAGGCTAAATGTATCAATTGGTTAAAGGTATCAATAGGTTAAAGGTATCATAAGTTAAATGTATCAATAGGTTAAAGGTATCATAAGTTAAATGTATCAATAGGTTAAAGGTATCAATAGGTTAAAGGTATCATAAGTTAAATGTATCAATAGGTTAAAGGTATCAATAGGTTAAAGGTATCAATAGGTTAAAGGTATCATAAGTTAAATGTATCAATAGGTTAAATGTATCAATTGGTTAAAGGTATCAATAGGCTAAAGGTATTAATTGGTTAAAGGTATCAATTGGTTAAAGGTATCAATAGGTTAAAGGTATCAATAGGTTAAAGGTATCAATAGGTTAAAGGTATCAATATGTTACCTAGCTTGATGTAAGGTGTCACGCTACTTTTGATGTGGTTTCATGTGAACAAGACAGCCTCATAAGTGCAGCAAGTTCAATGCGGGAAATATCAACAAGCAGTATCGCACTCAAATGACCTTGATATCACCCAGGAAGAGGCAACATCACACTGTGACACAGCAGACAACAACAACATACGCACACGTACACGATGGGAATATTGGACAACAAATCAATGAGTGAAGTGACAAACTGGCCATCCAAACAATACCCCGTTTGTTGACAAGAAGACATGGCAGCCATGGAAGTACATTCAGTCTCTTTATCTAGCGGAGGTAACACAATCTGGGGAAAAGGTTCAAAAGAGTTGGCGTCAAAGCCGACAAAGTGTGCTGCTAACTGCTAAAGCTAACAAAACATAGTCACACGTCAAGGTTAGAAGACTTTGTTTGGGAAAAAAAAACATTATGAAGTAGCTTTTTATAAGCTAAAACAACCTAAAATATGCTTTATCAGCCGCGTAAACCATCTTGAGTCCTAGCACCCCCCCCCCCCCCTCACCATGATGCTTCACTGGATTGAAATTTCTCTCACATCACACCCTTGGATGGTCCTCAGGTGGTCAGCGAGTCCACGCAGCACCAGCAGGACATCATGTGAGCGTCGGCCACGGAGGAGAAGCATCTTGACGAGGAGAAATGATTAGCCTGCAGGGAAGCTAGCATACCACAGTTAGCATTTGGAGCGGCGAGGGGCGGTGTGGCGGGAAAGTGGAAACAGGAAGTGAGTCGTGTGACCTTGGGAAGAGTGTGAGATTGTCTGCTTCGCCCAAATAAACATTTGTTACCACCAGCCTTCTGCCAACATACCTTTTTTTTTGTATGACTTTTTACATTGAAAAGGTTTCTTCTAATTCTTCTAATGATTGGTCAAAGTTGGAATCTTAAATACACAATTCCACTCCCTGACCACCTGAGGGCACCACAGACTGTGAATGGTTTTTTTTTTTTTTTTAATCCTTTTTTTTTAGGTATATGTAGGCTAGTTCTAGTTTTTTTTTGTTTTTTTTTTACTATTTATTTTACTTGTTGGGGGCAGCTATTTGCTGTTTTAGCATTGTTGTTTTGTTTTTGTGGGTTTTTTTTAAATGCACTGTAGCACTTTGAGGTTGTTTGCTCAATGTAAAGTGCTTTTACAAAAAAATATATTATTATTATTACTACTACTACTACTAATAATAATAATAATAGGGTTCGACAAACATCTCAATCGTGATCGACGTCTATCAATCTATCTGGGAAAAATACACAAAAAAAGTCTATAAACCCAATTTTATTTTGGTTTGGATCAGTGTTTTTTTGGTTTAAAGATAAGAAAATACAAGAAAAATAATGCGGCATCCCTTATTTAAAAAAAAAAAAAAATCATTGTTTTTAGATATATGTGTGCTAGTTCTAGCTATTAGGCTGTACTATTTTTTTTTTTTTTCCTATTTATTTTACTTGTTGGGGGCAGCTATTTGTGGTTTTAGCATTGTTTTGTTTTTGTCTTTTTTTTTAAATGCACTGTAGCACTTTGAGGTTGTTTGCTCAATGTAAAGTGCTTTTACAAATAAAAACTATTATTATTAATAATAATAATAATACTAATAATAGGGTTTGACAAACATCTCAATCGTGATCGATGCCTATCAATCTATCTGGGAAAAATACACAAAAAAAGTCTATAAACCCGATTTCATTTTGGTTTGGATCAGTGTTTTTTTGGTTTAAAGGTAAGAAAATACAAGAAAAATAATGCGGCATCCCGACGATTGCAGTCAACAAAGAAGGAACGCTCTTTGCTGCAATCATGCACCGCCTTTTTTCGGACTATATAAGCCGCACCCACGCAACTTTACAAGAAAAACATATTTTCCATATATAAGACGCAGCAGACTATAAGCTGCACCCAGGAAAACAACTTAATTTTTGAGTAAAATTCAGAAGCTAGCGAACTGAGCAAGTCTCGGCATGGCAGACGCACGCTTTCAGCAAAACTATTTAAAAAGTTAGGTCTGTTAAAAATTGTTCTAATAAATATTTATATATGACATTTTTATGAGGAGTTCATGAGAAGACCTCATAAATGTCCAGACACACTAACTCTTCTAATGTTTGGTCAAAGTTGGAATCTTAAATACTCAATTCCACTCCCTGACCACCTGAAATACCACAGACTGTGAATGTTTTTTTTTTTTTTAAAAAGGCTTAAAACCCCTTCTTTTAAAAAAAAAAATCATTGTTTTTCGATATATGTGTGCTAGTTCTAGCTATTAGGCTGTTCTAGTTTTTTCTTTCTTTTTTTTTCCTATTTATTTTACTTGTTGGGGGCAGCTATTTGTGGTTTTAGCATTGTTTTGTTTTTGTCTTTTTTGTAAAATGCACTGTAGCACTTTGAGGTTGTTTGCTCAATGTAAAGTGCTTTTACAAATAAAAACTATTATTATTAATAATAATAATAATAATAATAATAATAGGGTTCGACAAACATCTCAATCGTGATCGATGCCTATCAATCTATCTGGGAAAAATACACAAAAAAGTCAATAAACCCGATTTCATTTTGGTTTGGATCAGTGTTTTTTGGGTTTAAAGATAAGAAAATACAAGAAAAATAATGCGGCATCCCGACGATTGCAGTCAACAAAGAAGGAACGCTCTTTGCTGCAATCATGCACCGCC
Organism: Nerophis lumbriciformis; assembly: GCF_033978685.3. Lineage (NCBI taxonomy): Eukaryota > Metazoa > Chordata > Actinopteri > Syngnathiformes > Syngnathidae > Nerophis > Nerophis lumbriciformis. The sequence goes on from NC_084560.2 coordinate 1,614,730, forward strand.
TTTTTTCGGACTATATAAGCCGCACCCACGCAACTTTACAAGAAAAACATATTTTCCATATATAAGACGCAGCAGACTATAAGCTGCACCCAGGAAAACAACTTAATTTTTGAGTAAAATTCAGAAGCTAGCGAACTGAGCAAGTCTCGGCATGGCAGACGCACGCTTTCAGCAAAACTATTTAAAAAGTTAGGTCTGTTAAAAATTGTTCTAATAAATATTTATATTATGACATTTTTATGAGGAGTTCATGAGAAGACCTCATAAATGTCCAGACACACTAACTCTTCTAATGTTTGGTCAAAGTTGGAATCTTAAATACTCAATTCCACTCCCTGACCACCTGAAATACCACAGACTGTGAATGTTTTTTAAAAAAGGCTTAAAACCCCTTTAAAAAAAAAAAAAAAAAAAATGTTTTTAGATATATGTGTGCTAGTTCTAGCTATTAGGCTGTTCTATTTTTTTTTTTTTTTCCTATTTATTTTACTTGTTGGGGGCAGCTATTTGTGGTTTTAGCATTGTTTTGTTTTTGTCTTTTTTTTAAATGCACTGTAGCACTTTGAGGTTGTTTGCTCAATGTAAAGTGCTTTTACAAATAAAAACTATTATTATTAATAATAATAATAATACTAATAATAATAATAGGGTTCGACAAACATCTCAATCGTGATCGATGCCTATCAATCTATCTGGGAAAAATACACACAAAAGTCTATAAACCCGATTTCATTTTGGTTTGGATCAGTGTTTTTTTGGTTTAAAGATAAGAAAATACAAGAAAAATAATGCGGCATCCCGACGATTGCAGTCAACAAAGAAGGAACGCTCTTTGCTGCAATCATGCACCGCCTTTTTTCGGACTATATAAGCCGCACCCACGCTACTTTACAAGAAAAACATATTTTCCATATATAAGACGCAGCAGACTATAAGCTGCACCCAGGAAAACAACTTAATTTTTGAGTAAAATTCAGAAGCTAGCGAACTGAGCAAGTCTCGGCATGGCAGACGCACGCTTTCAGCAAAACTATTTAAAAAGTTAGGTCTGTTAAAAATTGTTCTAATAAATATTTATATTATGACATTTTTATGAGGAGTTCATGAGAAGACCTCATAAATGTCCAGACACACTAACTCTTCTAATGTTTGGTCAAAGTTGGAATCTTAAATACTCAATTCCACTCCCTGACCACCTGAAATACCACAGACTGTCAATGTTTTTTAAAAAAGGCTTAAAACCCCTTTAAAAAAAAAAAAAAAAAATGTTTTTAGATATATGTGTGCTAGGTCTAGCTATTAGGCTGTTCTATTTTTTTTTTTTTTTCCTATTTATTTTACTTGTTGGGGGCAGCTATTTGTGGTTTTAGCATTGTTTTGTTTTTGTCTTTTTTTTTAAATGCACTGTAGCACTTTGAGGTTGTTTGCTCAATGTAAAGTGCTTTTATAAATAAAAAACTATTATTATTATTAATAATAATAATAATAATAATAGGATTCGACAAACATCTCAATCGTGATCGATGCCTATCAATCTATCTGGGAAAAATACACAAAAAAGTCTATAAACCCGATTTCATTTTGGTTTGGATCAGTGTTTTTTTGGTTTAAAGATAAGAAAATACAAGAAAAATAATGCGGCATCCCGACGATTGCAGTCAACAAAGAAGGAACGCTCTTTGCTGCAATCATGCACCGCCTTTTTTCGGACTATATAAGCCGCACCCACGCAACTTTACAAGAAAAACATATTTTCCATATATAAGACGCAGCAGACTATAAGCTGCACCCAGGAAAACAACTTAATTTTTGAGTAAAATTCAGAAGCTAGCGAACTGAGCAAGTCTCGGCATGGCAGACGCACGCTTTCAGCAAAACTATTTAAAAAGTTAGGTCTGTTAAAAATTGTTCTAATAAATATTTATATTATGACATTTTTATGAGGAGTTCATGAGAAGACCTCATAAATGTCCAGACACACTAACTCTTCTAATGTTTGGTCAAAGTTGGAATCTTAAATACTCAATTCCACTCCCTGACCACCTGAAATACCACAGACTGTGAATGTTTTTTAAAAAAGGCTTAAAACCCCTTCTTTTTAAAAAAAAAAATCATTGTTTTTAGATATATGTGTGCTAGGTCTAGCTATTAGGCTGTTCTATTTTTTTTTTCCCCTATTTATTTTACTTGTTGGGGGCAGCTATTTGTGGTTTTAGCATTGTTTTGTTTTTGTCTTTTTTTTTAAATGCACTGTAGCACTTTGAGGTTGTTTGCTCAATGTAAAGTGCTTTTACAAATAAAAACTATTATTATTAATAATAATAATAATAATAATACTAGGATTCGACAAACATCTCAATCGTGATCGATGCTTATCAATCTATCTGGGAAAAATACACAAAAAAGTCTATAAACCCGATTTCATTGTGGTTTGGATCAGTGTTTTTTTGGTTTAAAGATAAGAAAATACAAGAAAAATAATGCGGCATCCCGACGATTGCAGTCAACAAAGAAGGAACGCTCTTTGCTGCAATCATGCACCGCCTTTTTTCGGACTATATAAGCCGCACCCACGCTACTTTACAAGAAAAACATATTTTCCATATATAAGACGCAGCAGACTATAAGCTGCACCCAGGAAAACAACTTAATTTTTGAGTAAAATTCAGAAGCTAGCGAACTGAGCAAGTCTCGGCATGGCAGACGCACGCTTTCAGCAAAACTATTTAAAAAGTTAGGTCTGTTAAAAATTGTTCTAATAAATATTTATATTATGACATTTTTATGAGGAGTTCATGAGAAGACCTCATAAATGTCCAGACACACTAACTCTTCTAATGTTTGGTCAAAGTTGGAATCTTAAATACTCAATTCCACTCCCTGACCACCTGAAATACCACAGACTGTGAATGTTTTTTTTTTAAAAAAGGCTTAAAATCCCTTATTTAAAAACAAACAAACATTGTATGTAGATATATGTGTGCTAGTTCTAGCTATTAGGCTGTTCTAGTTTTTTTTTTTTTTTTCCTATTTATTTTACTTGTTGGGGGCAGCTATTTGTAGTTTTAGCATTGTTTTGTTTTTGTCTTTTTTTAAAAATGCACTGTAGCACTTTGAGTTTGTTTGCTCAATGTAAAGTGCTTTTATAAATAAAAACTATTATTATTATTAATAATAATAATAATAGGATTCGACAAACATTTCAATCGTGATCGATGCCTATCAATCTATCTGGGAAAAATACACAAAAAAGTCTATAAACCCGATTTCATTTTGGTTTGGATCAGTGTTTTTTTGGTTTAAAGATAAGAAAATACAAGAAAAATAATGCGGCATCCCGACGATTGCAGTCAACAAAGAAGGAACGCTCTTTGCTGCAATCATGCACCGCCTTTTTTCGGACTACATAAGCCGCACCCACGCTACTTTACAAGAAAAACATATTTTCCATATATAAGACGCAGCAGACTATAAGCTGCACCCAGGAAAACAACTTAGTTTTTGAGTAAAATTCAGAAGCTAGCGAACTGAGCAAGTCTCGGCATGGCAGACGCACGCTTTCAGCAAAACTATTTAAAAAGTTAGGTCTGTTAAAAATTGTTCTAATAAATATTTATATATGACATTTTTATGAGGAGTTCATGAGAAGACCTCATAAATGTCCAGACACACTAACTCTTCTAATGTTTGGTCAAAGTTGGAATCTTAAATACTCAATTCCACTCCCTGACCACCTGAAATACCACAGACTGTGAATGTTTTTTTAAAAAAGGCTTAAAACCCCTTCTTTTTAAAAAGAAAATCATTGTTTTTAGATATATGTGTGCTAGTTCTAGCTATTAGGCTGTTCTAGTTTGTTTTTTTTGTTTTTTTCCTATTTATTTTACTTGTTGGAGGCAGCTATTTGTGGTTTTAGCATTGTTTTGTTTTTGTCTTTTTTTTAAAATGCACTGTAGCACTTTGAGGTTGTTTGCTCAATGTAAAGTGCTTTTACAAATAAAAACTATTATTATTAATAGTAATAATAATACTAATAATAATAATAGGGTTCGACAAACATCTCAATCATGATCGATGCCTATCAATCTATCTGGGAAAAATACACAAAAAAGTCTATAAACCCGATTTCATTTTGGTTTGGATCAGTGTTTTTTTGGTTTAAAGATAAGAAAATACAAGAAAAATAATGCGGCATCCCGACGATTGCAGTCAACAAAGAAGGAACGCTCTTTGCTGCAATCATGCACCGCCTTTTTTCGGACTATATAAGCCGCACCCACGCAACTTTACAAGAAAAACATATTTTCCATATATAAGACGCAGCAGACTATAAGCTGCACCCAGGAAAACAACTTAATTTTTGAGTAAAATTCAGAAGCTAGCGAACTGAGCAAGTCTCGGCATGGCAGACGCACGCTTTCAGCAAAACTATTTAAAAAGTTAGGTCTGTTAAAAATTGTTCTAATAAATATTTATATTATGACATTTTTATGAGGAGTTCATGAGAAGACCTCATAAATGTCCAGACACACTAACTCTTCTAATGTTTGGTCAAAGTTGGAATCTTAAATACTCAATTCCACTCCCTGACCACCTGAAATACCACAGACTGTGAATGTTTTTAAAAAAAGGCTTAAAACCCCTTCTTTTTTTTAAAAAAAATCATTGTTTTTAGATATATGTGTGCTAGGTCTAGCTATTAGGCTGTTCTATTTTATTTTTTTTCCTATTTATTTTACTTGTTGGGGGCAGCTATTTGTGGTTTTAGCATTGTTTTGTTTTTGTCTTTTTTTTTAAATGCACTGTAGCACTTTGAGGTTGTTTGCTCAGTGTAAAGTGCTTTTACAAATAAAAACTATTATTATTATTAATAATAATAATAATAATAATAGGATTCGACAAGCATCTCAATCGTGATCGACGCCTATCAATCTATCTGGGAAAAATACACAAAAAAGTCTATAAACCCGATTTCATTTTGGTTTGGATCAGTGTTTTTTTGGTTTAAAGATAAGAAAATACAAGAAAAATAATGCGGCATCCCGACGATTGCAGTCAACAAAGAAGGAACGCTCTTTGCTGCAATCATGCACCGCCTTTTTTCGGACTATATAAGCCGCACCCACGCAACTTTACAATAAAAACATATTTTCCATATATAAGACGCAGCAGACTATAAGCTGCACCCAGGAAAACAACTTAATTTTTGAGTAAAATTCAGAAGCTAGCGAACTGAGCAAGTCTCGGCATGGCAGACGCACGCTTTCAGCAAAACTATTTAAAAAGTTAGGTCTGTTAAAAATTGTTCTAATAAATATTTATATTATGACATTTTTATGAGGAGTTCATGAGAAGACCTCATAAATGTCCAGACACACTAACTCTTCTAATGTTTGGTCAAAGTTGGAATCTTAAATACTCAATTCCACTCCCTGACCACCTGAAATACCACAGACTGTGAATGTTTTTTAAAAAAGGCTTAAAACCCCTTCTTTTTAAAAAAAAAAAATCATTGTTTTTAGATATATGTGTGCTAGTTCTAGCTATTAGGCTGTTCTATTTTTTTTTTTTTTCCTATTTATTTTACTTGTTGGGGGCAGCTATTTGTGGTTTTAGCATTGTTTTGTTTTTGTCTTTTTTTTTAAATGCACTGTAGCACTTTGAGGTTGTTTGCTCAATGTAAAGTGCTTTTACAAATAGAAACTATTATTATTAATAATAATAATAATACTAATAATAGGGTTCGACAAACATCTCAATCGTGATCGATGCCTATCAATCTATCTGGGAAAAATAGACAAAAAAGTCTATAAACCCGATTTCATTTTGGTTTGGATCAGTGTTTTTTGGGTTTAAAGATAAGAAAATACAAGAAAAATAATGCGGCATCCCGACGATTGCAGTCAACAAAGAAGGAACGCTCTTTGCTGCAATCATGCACCGCCTTTTTTCGGACTATATAAGCCGCACCCACGCAACTTTACAAGAAAAACATATTTTCCATATATAAGACGCAGCAGACTATAAGCTGCACCCAGGAAAACAACTTAATTTTTGAGTAAAATTCAGAAGCTAGCGAACTGAGCAAGTCTCGGCATGGCAGACGCACGCTTTCAGCAAAACTATTTAAAAAGTTAGGTCTGTTAAAAATTGTTCTAATAAATATTTATATTATGACATTTTTATGAGGAGTTCATGAGAAGACCTCATAAATGTCCAGACACACTAACTCTTCTAATGTTTGGTCAAAGTTGGAATCTTAAATACTCAATTCCACTCCCTGACCACTTGAAATACCACAGACTGTGAATGTTTTTTAAAAAGGGCTTAAAACCCCTTCTTTAAAAAAATAAAAAAAATCATTGTTTTTAGATATATGTGTGCTAGTTCTAGCTATTAGGCTGTTCTAGTTTTTTTTTTCTTTTTTTTTCCTATTTATTTTACTTGTTGGGGGCAGCTATTTGTGGTTTTAGCATTGTTTTGTTTTTGTCTTTTTTTTTAAATGCACTGTAGCACTTTGAGGTTGTTTGCTCAATGTAAAGTGCTTTTATAAATAAAAACTATTATTAATAATAATAATAATAATAATAATAGGGTTCGACAAACATCTCAATCGTGATCGATGCCTATCAATCTATCTGGGAAAAATACACAAAAAAGTCTATAAACCCGATTTCATTTTGGTGTGGATCAGTGTTTTTTCGGTTTAAAGATAAGAAAATACAAGAAAAATAATGCGGCATCCCGACGATTGCAGTCAACAAAGAAGGAACGCTCTTTGCTGCAATCATGCACCGCCTTTTTTCGGACTATATAAGCCGCACCCACGCTACTTTACAAGAAAAACATATTTTCCATATATAAGACGCAGCAGACTATAAGCTGCACCCAGGAAAACAACTTAATTTTTGAGTAAAATTCAGAAGCTAGCGAACTGAGCAAGTCTCGGCATGGCAGACGCACGCTTTCAGCAAAACTATTTAAAAAGTTAGGTCTGTTAAAAATTGTTCTAATAAATATTTATATTATGACATTTTTATGAGGAGTTCATGAGAAGACCTCATAAATGTCCAGACACACTAACTCTTCTAATGTTTGGTCAAAGTTGGAATCTTAAATACTCAATTCCACTCCCTGACCACCTGAAATACCACAGACTGTGAATGTTTTTTTTTTTTAAAAAGGCTTAAAATCCCTTATTTAAAAAAAAAAAATCATTGTTTTTAGATATATGTGTGCTAGGTCTAGCTATTAGGCTGTTCTATTTTTTTTTTTTTTTTCCTATTTATTTTACTTGTTGGGGGCAGCTATTTGTGGTTTTAGCATTGTTTTGTTTTTGTCTTTTTTTTAAATGCACTGTAGCACTTTGAGGTTGTTTGCTCAATGTAAAGTGCTTTTATAAATAAAAACTATTATTATTATTAATAATAATAATAATAGGATTCGACAAACATTTCAATCGTGATCGATGCCTATCAATCTATCTGGGAAAAATACACAAAAAAGTCTATAAACCCGATTTCATTTTGGTTTGGATCAGTGTTTTTTTGGTTTAAAGATAAGAAAATACAAGAAAAATAATGCGGCATCCCGACGATTGCAGTCAACAAAGAAGGAACGCTCTTTGCTGCAATCATGCACCGCCTTTTTTCGGACTATATAAGCCGCACCTACGCAACTTTACAAGAAAAACCTATTTTCCATATATAAGACGCAGCAGACTATAAGCTGCACCCAGGAAAACAACTTAATTTTTGAGTAAAATTCAGAAGCTAGCGAACTGAGCAAGTCTCGGCATGGCAGACGCACGCTTTCAGCAAAACTATTTAAAAAGTTAGGTCTGTTAAAAATTGTTCTAATAAATATTTATATTATGACATTTTTATGAGGAGTTCATGAGAAGACCTCATAAATGTCCAGACACACTAACTCTTCTAATGTTTGGTCAAAGTTGGAATCTTAAATACTCAATTCCACTCCCTGACCACCTGAAATACCACAGACTGTGAATGTTTTTTTTTTTTTAAAAAGGCTTAAAATCCCTTATTTAAAAAAAAAAAAAATCATTGTTTTTAGATATATGTGTGCTAGTTCTAGCTATTAGGCTGTTCTAGTTTTTTTTCTTCTTTTTTTTTCCTATTTATTTTACTTGTTGGGGGCAGCTATTTGTGGTTTTAGCATTGTTTTGTTTTTGTCTTTTTTTTAAAATGCACTGTAGCACTTTGAGGTTGTTTGCTCAATGTAAAGTGCTTTTACAAATAATAACTATTATTATTATTAATAATAATAATAATAATAATAGGGTTCGACAAACATCTCAATCGTGATCGATGCCTATCAATCTATCTGGGAAAAATACACAAAAAAGTCAATAAACCCGATTTCATTTTGGTTTGGATCAGTGTTTTTTTGGTTTAAAGATAAGAAAATACAAGAAAAATAATGCGGCATCCCGACGATTGCAGTCAACAAAGAAGGAACGCTCTTTGCTGCAATCATGCACCGCCTTTTTTCGGACTATATAAGCCGCACCCACGCTACTTTACAAGAAAAACATATTTTCCATATATAAGACGCAGCAGACTATAAGCTGCACCCAGGAAAACAACTTAATTTTTGAGTAAAATTCAGAAGCTAGCGAACTGAGCAAGTCTCGGCATGGCAGACGCACGCTTTCAGCAAAACTATTTAAAAAGTTAGGTCTGCTAAAAATTGTTCTAATAAATATTTATATTATGACATTTTTATGAGGAGTTCATGAGAAGACCTCATAAATGTCCAGACACACTAACTCTTCTAATGTTTGGTCAAAGTTGGAATCTTAAATACTCAATTCCACTCCCTGACCACCTGAAATACCACAGACTGTGAATGTTTTTTAAAAAAGGCTTAAAACCCCTTTAAAAAAAAAAAAAAAAAAAGTTTTTAGATATATGTGTGCTAGTTCTAGCTATTAGGCTGTTCTATTTTTATTTTTTTTTCCTATTTATTTTACTTGTTGGGGGCAGCTATTTGTGGTTTTAGCATTGTTTTGTTTTTGTCTTTTTTTTTAAATGCACTGTAGCACTTTGAGGTTGTTTGCTCAATGTAAAGTGCTTTTACAAATAAAAACTATTATTATTATTAATAATAATAATAATAATAGGGTTTGACAAACATCTCAATCGTGATCGATGCCTATCAATCTATCTGGGAAAAATACACAAAAAAGTCTATAAACCCGATTTCATTTTGGTTTGGATCAGTGTTTTTTTGGTTTAAAGATAAGAAAATACAAGAAAAATAATGCGGCATCCCGACGATTGCAGTCAACAAAGAAGGAACGCTCTTTGCTGCAATCATGCACCGCCTTTTTTCGGACTATATAAGCCGCACCCACGCAACTTTACAAGAAAAACATATTTTCCATATATAAGACGCAGCAGACTATAAGCTGCACCCAGGAAAACAACTTAATTTTTGAGTAAAATTCAGAAGCTAGCGAACTGAGCAAGTCTCGGCATGGCAGACGCACGCTTTCAGCAAAACTATTTAAAAAGTTAGGTCTGTTAAAAATTGTTCTAATAAATATTTATATTATGACATTTTTATGAGGAGTTCATGAGAAGACCTCATAAATGTCCAGACACACTAACTCTTCTAATGTTTGGTCAAAGTTGGAATCTTAAATACTCAATTCCACTCCCTGACCACCTGAAATACCACAGACTGTGAATGTTTTTTAAAAAAGGCTTAAAACCCCTTCTTTTTAAAAAAAAAAAATCATTGTTTTTAGATATATGTGTGCTAGTTCTAGCTATTAGGCTGTTCTATTTTTTTTTTTTTTCCTATTTATTTTACTTGTTGGGGGCAGCTATTTGTGGTTTTAGCATTGTTTTGTTTTTGTCTTTTTTTTTAAATGCACTGTAGCACTTTGAGGTTGTTTGCTCAATGTAAAGTGCTTTTACAAATAGAAACTATTATTATTAATAATAATAATAATACTAATAATAGGGTTCGACAAACATCTCAATCGTGATCGATGCCTATCAATCTATCTGGGAAAAATAGACAAAAAAGTCTATAAACCCGATTTCATTTTGGTTTGGATCAGTGTTTTTTGGGTTTAAAGATAAGAAAATACAAGAAAAATAATGCGGCATCCCGACGATTGCAGTCAACAAAGAAGGAACGCTCTTTGCTGCAATCATGCACCGCCTTTTTTCGGACTATATAAGCCGCACCCACGCAACTTTACAAGAAAAACATATTTTCCATATATAAGACGCAGCAGACTATAAGCTGCACCCAGGAAAACAACTTAATTTTTGAGTAAAATTCAGAAGCTAGCGAACTGAGCAAGTCTCGGCATGGCAGACGCACGCTTTCAGCAAAACTATTTAAAAAGTTAGGTCTGTTAAAAATTGTTCTAATAAATATTTATATTATGACATTTTTATGAGGAGTTCATGAGAAGACCTCATAAATGTCCAGACACACTAACTCTTCTAATGTTTGGTCAAAGTTGGAATCTTAAATACTCAATTCCACTCCCTGACCACTTGAAATACCACAGACTGTGAATGTTTTTTAAAAAGGGCTTAAAACCCCTTCTTTAAAAAAATAAAAAAAATCATTGTTTTTAGATATATGTGTGCTAGTTCTAGCTATTAGGCTGTTCTAGTTTTTTTTTTCTTTTTTTTTCCTATTTATTTTACTTGTTGGGGGCAGCTATTTGTGGTTTTAGCATTGTTTTGTTTTTGTCTTTTTTTTTAAATGCACTGTAGCACTTTGAGGTTGTTTGCTCAATGTAAAGTGCTTTTATAAATAAAAACTATTATTAATAATAATAATAATAATAATAATAGGGTTCGACAAACATCTCAATCGTGATCGATGCCTATCAATCTATCTGGGAAAAATACACAAAAAAGTCTATAAACCCGATTTCATTTTGGTGTGGATCAGTGTTTTTTCGGTTTAAAGATAAGAAAATACAAGAAAAATAATGCGGCATCCCGACGATTGCAGTCAACAAAGAAGGAACGCTCTTTGCTGCAATCATGCACCGCCTTTTTTCGGACTATATAAGCCGCACCCACGCTACTTTACAAGAAAAACATATTTTCCATATATAAGACGCAGCAGACTATAAGCTGCACCCAGGAAAACAACTTAATTTTTGAGTAAAATTCAGAAGCTAGCGAACTGAGCAAGTCTCGGCATGGCAGACGCACGCTTTCAGCAAAACTATTTAAAAAGTTAGGTCTGTTAAAAATTGTTCTAATAAATATTTATATTATGACATTTTTATGAGGAGTTCATGAGAAGACCTCATAAATGTCCAGACACACTAACTCTTCTAATGTTTGGTCAAAGTTGGAATCTTAAATACTCAATTCCACTCCCTGACCACCTGAAATACCACAGACTGTGAATGTTTTTTTTTTTTAAAAAGGCTTAAAATCCCTTATTTAAAAAAAAAAAATCATTGTTTTTAGATATATGTGTGCTAGGTCTAGCTATTAGGCTGTTCTATTTTTTTTTTTTTTTTCCTATTTATTTTACTTGTTGGGGGCAGCTATTTGTGGTTTTAGCATTGTTTTGTTTTTGTCTTTTTTTTAAATGCACTGTAGCACTTTGAGGTTGTTTGCTCAATGTAAAGTGCTTTTATAAATAAAAACTATTATTATTATTAATAATAATAATAATAGGATTCGACAAACATTTCAATCGTGATCGATGCCTATCAATCTATCTGGGAAAAATACACAAAAAAGTCTATAAACCCGATTTCATTTTGGTTTGGATCAGTGTTTTTTTGGTTTAAAGATAAGAAAATACAAGAAAAATAATGCGGCATCCCGACGATTGCAGTCAACAAAGAAGGAACGCTCTTTGCTGCAATCATGCACCGCCTTTTTTCGGACTATATAAGCCGCACCTACGCAACTTTACAAGAAAAACCTATTTTCCATATATAAGACGCAGCAGACTATAAGCTGCACCCAGGAAAACAACTTAATTTTTGAGTAAAATTCAGAAGCTAGCGAACTGAGCAAGTCTCGGCATGGCAGACGCACGCTTTCAGCAAAACTATTTAAAAAGTTAGGTCTGTTAAAAATTGTTCTAATAAATATTTATATTATGACATTTTTATGAGGAGTTCATGAGAAGACCTCATAAATGTCCAGACACACTAACTCTTCTAATGTTTGGTCAAAGTTGGAATCTTAAATACTCAATTCCACTCCCTGACCACCTGAAATACCACAGACTGTGAATGTTTTTTTTTTTTTAAAAAGGCTTAAAATCCCTTATTTAAAAAAAAAAAAAATCATTGTTTTTAGATATATGTGTGCTAGTTCTAGCTATTAGGCTGTTCTAGTTTTTTTTCTTCTTTTTTTTTCCTATTTATTTTACTTGTTGGGGGCAGCTATTTGTGGTTTTAGCATTGTTTTGTTTTTGTCTTTTTTTTAAAATGCACTGTAGCACTTTGAGGTTGTTTGCTCAATGTAAAGTGCTTTTACAAATAATAACTATTATTATTATTAATAATAATAATAATAATAATAGGGTTCGACAAACATCTCAATCGTGATCGATGCCTATCAATCTATCTGGGAAAAATACACAAAAAAGTCAATAAACCCGATTTCATTTTGGTTTGGATCAGTGTTTTTTTGGTTTAAAGATAAGAAAATACAAGAAAAATAATGCGGCATCCCGACGATTGCAGTCAACAAAGAAGGAACGCTCTTTGCTGCAATCATGCACCGCCTTTTTTCGGACTATATAAGCCGCACCCACGCTACTTTACAAGAAAAACATATTTTCCATATATAAGACGCAGCAGACTATAAGCTGCACCCAGGAAAACAACTTAATTTTTGAGTAAAATTCAGAAGCTAGCGAACTGAGCAAGTCTCGGCATGGCAGACGCACGCTTTCAGCAAAACTATTTAAAAAGTTAGGTCTGCTAAAAATTGTTCTAATAAATATTTATATTATGACATTTTTATGAGGAGTTCATGAGAAGACCTCATAAATGTCCAGACACACTAACTCTTCTAATGTTTGGTCAAAGTTGGAATCTTAAATACTCAATTCCACTCCCTGACCACCTGAAATACCACAGACTGTGAATGTTTTTTAAAAAAGGCTTAAAACCCCTTTAAAAAAAAAAAAAAAAAAAGTTTTTAGATATATGTGTGCTAGTTCTAGCTATTAGGCTGTTCTATTTTTATTTTTTTTTCCTATTTATTTTACTTGTTGGGGGCAGCTATTTGTGGTTTTAGCATTGTTTTGTTTTTGTCTTTTTTTTTAAATGCACTGTAGCACTTTGAGGTTGTTTGCTCAATGTAAAGTGCTTTTACAAATAAAAACTATTATTATTATTAATAATAATAATAATAATAGGGTTTGACAAACATCTCAATCGTGATCGATGCCTATCAATCTATCTGGGAAAAATACACAAAAAAGTCTATAAACCCGATTTCATTTTGGTTTGGATCAGTGTTTTTTTGGTTTAAAGATAAGAAAATACAAGAAAAATAATGCGGCATCCCGACGATTGCAGTCAACAAAGAAGGAACGCTCTTTGCTGCAATCATGCACCGCCTTTTTTCGGACTATATAAGCCGCACCCACGCAACTTTACAAGAAAAACATATTTTCCATATATAAGACGCAGCAGACTATAAGCTGCACCCAGGAAAACAACTTAATTTTTGAGTAAAATTCAGAAGCTAGCGAACTGAGCAAGTCTCGGCATGGCAGACGCACGCTTTCAGCAAAACTATTTAAAAAGTTAGGTCTGTTAAAAATTGTTCTAATAAATATTTATATTATGACATTTTTATGAGGAGTTCATGAGAAGACCTCATAAATGTCCAGACACACTAACTCTTCTAATGTTTGGTCAAAGTTGGAATCTTAAATACTCAATTCCACTCCCTGACCACCTGAAATACCACAGACTGTGAATGTTTTTTAAAAAAGGCTTAAAACCCCTTCTTTTAAAAAAAAAAAATCATTGTTTTTAGATATATGTGTGCTAGGTCTAGCTATTAGGCTGTTCTATTTTTATTTTTTTTCCTATTTATTTTACTTGTTGGGGGCAGCTATTTGTGGTTTTAGCATTGTTTTGTTTTTGTCTTTTTTTAAATGCACTGTAGCACTTTGAGGTTGTTTGCTCAATGTAAAGTGCTTTTACAAATAAAAACTATTATTATTAATAATAATAATAATACTAATAATAATAATAGGGTTTGACAAACATCTCAATCGTGATCGATGCCTATCAATCTATCTGGGAAAAATACACACAAAAGTCTATAAACCCGATTTCATTTTGGTTTGGATCATTGTTTTTTTGGTTTAAAGATAAGAAAATACAAGAAAAATAATGCGGCATCCCGACGATTGCAGTCAACAAAGAAGGAACGCTCTTTGCTGCAATCATGCACCGCCTTTTTTCGGACTATATAAGCCGCACCTACGCAACTTTACAAGAAAAACATATTTTCCATATATAAGACGCAGCAGACTATAAGCTGCACCCAGGAAAACAACTTAATTTTTGAGTAAAATTCAGAAGCTAGCGAACTGAGCAAGTCTCGGCATGGCAGACGCACGCTTTCAGCAAAACTATTTAAAAAGTTAGGTCTGTTAAAAATTGTTCTAATAAATATTTATATTATGACATTTTTATGAGGAGTTCATGAGAAGACCTCATAAATGTCCAGACACACTAACTCTTCTAATGTTTGGTCAAAGTTGGAATCTTAAATACTCAATTCCACTCCCTGACCACCTGAAATACCACAGACTGTGAATGTTTTTTTTTTAAAAAGGCTTAAAACCCCTTCTTTTTAAAAAAAAAAATCATTGTTTTTAGATATATGTGTGCTAGGTCTAGCTATTAGGCTGTTCTATTTTTTTTTTTTTCCCTATTTATTTTACTTGTTGGGGGCAGCTATTTGTGGTTTTAGCATTGTTTTGTTTTTGTCTTTTTTTTAAAATGCACTGTAGCACTTTGAGGTTGTTTGCTCAATGTAAAGTGCTTTTACAAATAAAAACTATTATTATTAATAATAATAATAATAATAGGATTCGACAAACATTTCAATCGTGATCGATGCCTATCAATCTATCTGGGAAAAATACACAAAAAAGTCTATAAACCCGATTTCATTTTGGTTTGGATCAGTGTTTTTTTGGTTTAAAGATAAGAAAATACAAGAAAAATAATGCGGCATCCCGACGATTGCAGTCAACAAAGAAGGAACGCTCTTTGCTGCAATCATGCACCGCCTTTTTTCGGACTATATAAGCCGCACCCACGCTACTTTACAAGAAAAACATATTTTCCATATATAAGACGCAGCAGACTATAAGCTGCACCCAGGAAAACAACTTAATTTTTGAGTAAAATTCAGAAGCTAGCGAACTGAGCAAGTCTCGGCATGGCAGACGCACGCTTTCAGCAAAACTATTTAACAAGTTAGGTCTGTTAAAAATTGTTCTAATAAATATTTATATTATGACATTTTTATGAGGAGTTCATGAGAAGACCTCATAAATGTCCAGACACACTAACTCTTCTAATGTTTGGTCAAAGTTGGAATCTTAAATACTCAATTCCACTCCCTGACCACCTGAAATACCACAGACTGTGAATGTTTTTTTTTTTAAAAAGGCTTAAAATCCCTTATTTAAAAAAAAAATAAATAAATCATTGTTTTTAGATATATGTGTGCTAGGTCTAGCTATTAGGCTGTTCTATTTTTTTTTTTTTTTCCTATTTATTTTACTTGTTGGGGGCAGCTATTTGTGGTTTTAGCATTGTTTTGTTTTTGTCTTTTTTTTTAAATGCACTGTAGCACTTTGAGGTTGTTTGCTCAATGTAAAGTGCTTTTACAAATAAAAACTATTATTATTAATAATAATAATAATAATAATAATAGGGTTCGACAAACATCTCAATCGTGATCGATGCTTATCAATCTATCTGGGAAAAATACACAAAAAAGTCTATAAACCCGATTTCATTTTGGTGTGGATCAGTGTTTTTTTGGTTTAAAGATAAGAAAATACAAGAAAAATAATGCGGCATCCCGACGATTGCAGTCAACAAAGAAGGAACGCTCTTTGCTGCAATCATGCACCGCCTTTTTTCGGACTATATAAGCCGCACCTACACAACTTTACAAGAAAAACCTATTTTCCATATATAAGACGCAGCAGACTATAAGCTGCACCCAGGAAAACAACTTAATTTTTGAGTAAAATTCAGAAGCTAGCGAACTGAGCAAGTCTCGGCATGGCAGACGCACGCTTTCAGCAAAACTATTTAAAAAGTTAGGTCTGTTAAAAATTGTTCTAATAAATATTTATATTATGACATTTTTATGAGGAGTTCATGAGAAGACCTCATAAATGTCCAGACACACTAACCCTTCTAATGTTTGGTCAAAGTTGGAATCTTAAATACTCAATTACACTCCCTGACCACCTGAAATACCACAGACTGTGAATGTTTTTTAAAAAAGGCTTAAAACCCCTTTAAAAAAAAAAAAAATTGTTTTTAGATATATGTGTGCTAGTTCTAGCTATTAGGCTGTTATAGTTTTTGTTTTGTTTTTTTTCCCTATTTATTTTACTTGTTGGGGGCAGCTATTTGTGGTTTTAGCATTGTTTTGTTTTTGTCTTTTTTTTTAAATGCACTGTAGCACTTTGAGGTTGTTTGCTCAATGTAAAGTGCTTTTACAAATAAAAACTATTATTATTATTAATAATAATAATAATAATAGGGTTCGACAAACATCTCAATCGTGATCGATGCCTATCAATCTATCTGGGAAAAATACACAAAAAAGTCTATAAACCCGATTTCATTTTGGTTTGGATCAGTGTTTTTTTGGTTTAAAGATAAGAAAATACAAGAAAAATAATGCGGCATCCCGACGATTGCAGTCAACAAAGAAGGAACGCTCTTTGCTGCAATCATGCACCGCCTTTTTCCGGACTATATAAGCCGCACCCACGCTACTTTACAAGAAAAACATATTTTCCATATATAAGACGCAGCAGACTATAAGCTGCACCCAGGAAAACAACTTAATTTTTGAGTAAAATTCAGAAGCTAGCGAACTGAGCAAGTCTCGGCATGGCAGACGCACGCTTTCAGCAAAACTATTTAACAAGTTAGGTCTGTTAAAAAAATTGTTCTAATAAATATTTATATTATGACATTTTTATGAGGAGTTCATGAGAAGACCTCATAAATGTCCAGACACACTAACTCTTCTAATGTTTGGTCAAAGTTGGAATCTTAAATACTCAATTCCACTCCCTGACCACCTGAAATACCACAGACTGTGAATGTTTTTTAAAAAAGGCTTAAAACCCCTTCTTTTAAAAAAAAAAAATCATTGTTTTTAGATATATGTGTGCTAGGTCTAGCTATTAGGCTGTTCTATTTTTATTTTTTTTCCTATTTATTTTACTTGTTGGGGGCAGCTATTTGTGGTTTTAGCATTGTTTTGTTTTTGTCTTTTTTTAAATGCACTGTAGCACTTTGAGGTTGTTTGCTCAATGTAAAGTGCTTTTACAAATAAAAACTATTATTATTAATAATAATAATAATACTAATAATAATAATAGGGTTTGACAAACATCTCAATCGTGATCGATGCCTATCAATCTATCTGGGAAAAATACACACAAAAGTCTATAAACCCGATTTCATTTTGGTTTGGATCAGTGTTTTTTTGGTTTAAAGATAAGAAAATACAAGAAAAATAATGCGGCATCCCGACGATTGCAGTCAACAAAGAAGGAACGCTCTTTGCTGCAATCATGCACCGCCTTTTTTCGGACTATATAAGCCGCACCCACGCTACTTTACAAGAAAAACCTATTTTCCATATATAAGACGCAGCAGACTATAAGCTGCACCCAGGAAAACAACTTAATTTTTGAGTAAAATTCAGAAGCTAGCGAACTGAGCAAGTCTCGGCATGGCAGACGCACGCTTTCAGCAAAACTATTTAAAAAGTTAGGTCTGTTAAAAATTGTTCTAATAAATATTTATATTATGACATTTTTATGAGGAGTTCATGAGAAGACCTCATAAATGTCCAGACACACTAACTCTTCTAATGTTTGGTCAAAGTTGGAATCTTAAATACTCAATTCCACTCCCTGACCACCTGAAATACCACAGACTGTGAATGGTTTTTTTTAAAAAAGGCTTAAAATCCCTTATTTAAAAAAAAAAAAAAATCATTGTTTTTAGATATATGTGTGCTAGTTCTAGCTATTAGGCTGTTCTAGTTTTTTTTTTTTTTTTTTTTCCCTATTTATTTTACTTGTTGGGGGCAGCTATTTGTGGTTTTAGCATTGTTTTGTTTTTGTCTTTTTTTTAAATGCACTGTAGCACTTTGAGGTTGTTTGCTCAATGTAAAGTGCTTTTACAAATAAAAACTATTATTATTAATAATAATAATAATACTAATAATAATAATAGGGTTCGACAAACATCTCAATCGTGATCGATGCCTATCAATCTATCTGGGAAAAATACACACAAAAGTCTATAAACCCGATTTCATTTTGGTTTGGATCAGTGTTTTTTTGGTTTAAAGATAAGAAAATACAAGAAAAATAATGCGGCATCCCGACGATTGCAGTCAACAAAGAAGGAACGCTCTTTGCTGCAATCATGCACCGCCTTTTTTCGGACTATATAAGCCGCACCCACGCAACTTTACAAGAAAAACATATTTTCCATATATAAGACGCAGCAGACTATAAGCTGCACCCAGGAAAACAACTTAGTTTTTGAGTAAAATTCAGAAGCTAGCGAACTGAGCAAGTCTCGGCATGGCAGACGCACGCTTTCAGCAAAACTATTTAAAAAGTTAGGTCTGTTAAAAATTGTTCTAATAAATATTTATATTATGACATTTTTATGAGGCGTTCATGAGAAGACCTCATAAATGTCCAGACACACTAACTCTTCTAATGTTTGGTCAAAGTTGGAATCTTAAATACTCAATTCCACTCCCTGACCACCTGAAATACCACAGACTATGAATGTTTTTTAAAAAGGGCTTAAAACCCCTTCTTTAAAAAAAAAAAAAAAATCATTGTTTTTAGATATATGTGTGCTAGTTCTAGCTATTAGGCTGTTCTAGTTTTTTTTTTTCGTTTTTTTTCCTATTTATTTTACTTGTTGGGGGCAGCTATTTGTGGTTTTAGCATTGTTTTGTTTTTGTCTTTTTTTTTAAATGCACTGTAGCACTTTGAGGTTGTTTGCTCAATGTAAAGTGCTTTTATAAATAAAAACTATTATTATTACTAATAATAATAATAATAGGATTCGACAAACATCTCAATCGTGATCGATGCCTATCAATCTATCTGGGAAAAATACACACAAAAGTCTATAAACCCGATTTCATTTTGGTTTGGATCAGTGTTTTTTTGGTTTAAAGATAAGAAAATACAAGAAAAATAATGCGGCATCCCGACGATTGCAGTCAACAAAGAAGGAACGCTCTTTGCTGCAATCATGCACCGCCTTTTTTCGGACTATATAAGCCGCACCCACGCAACTTTACAAGAAAAACATATTTTCCATATATAAGACGCAGCAGACTATAAGCTGCACCCAGGAAAACAACTTAATTTTTGAGTAAAATTCAGAAGCTAGCGAACTGAGCAAGTCTCGGCATGGCAGACGCACGCTTTCAGCAAAACTATTTAAAAAGTTAGGTCTGTTAAAAATTGTTCTAATAAATATTTATATTATGACATTTTTATGAGGAGTTCATGAGAAGACCTCATAAATGTCCAGACACACTAACTCTTCTAATGTTTGGTCAAAGTTGGAATCTTAAATACTCAATTCCACTCCCTGACCACCTGAAATACCACAGACTGTGAATGTTTTTTTTTTTAAAAGGCTTAAAATCCCTTATTTAAAAAAAAAAAAAAATCATTGTTTTTAGATATATGTGTGCTAGGTCTAGCTATTAGGCTGTTCTATTTTTTTTTTTTTTCCTATTTATTTTACTTGTTGGGGGCAGCTATTTGTGGTTTTAGCATTGTTTTGTTTTTGTCTTTTTTTTTATATGCACTGTAGCACTTTGAGGTTGTTTGCTCAATGTAAAGTGCTTTTACAAATAAAAACTATTATTATTATTAATAATAATAATAATAGGGTTCGACAAACATCTCAATCGTGATCGATGCCTATCAATGTATCTGGGAAAAATACACAAAAAAGTCTATAAACCCGATTTCATTTTGGTTTGGATCAGTGTTTTTTTGGTTTAAAGATAAGAAAATACAAGAAAAATAATGCGGCATCCCGACGATTGCAGTCAACAAAGAAGGAACGCTCTTTGCTGCAATCATGCACCGCCTTTTTTCGGACTATATAAGCCGCACCCACGCAACTTTACAAGAAAAACATATTTTCCATATATAAGACGCAGCAGACTATAAGCTGCACCCAGGAAAACAACTTAATTTTTGAGTAAAATTCAGAAGCTAGCGAACTGAGCAAGTCTCGGCATGGCAGACGCACGCTTTCAGCAAAACTATTTAAAAAGTTAGGTCTGTTAAAAATTGTTCTAATAAATATTTATATTATGACATTTTTATGAGGAGTTCATGAGAAGACCTCATAAATGTCCAGACACACTAACTCTTCTAATGTTTGGTCAAAGTTGGAATCTTAAATACTCAATTCCACTCCCTGACCACCTGAAATACCACAGACTGTGAATGTTTTTTAAAAAAGGCTTAAAACCCCTTCTTTTTAAAAAAAAAAATCATTGTTTTTAGATATATGTGTGCTAGGTCTAGCTATTAGGCTGTTCTATTTTTTTTTTCTCCCCTATTTATTTTACTTGTTGGGGGCAGCTATTTGTGGTTTTAGCATTGTTTTGTTTTTGTCTTTTTTTTTAAATGCACTGTAGCACTTTGAGGTTGTTTGCTCAATGTAAAGTGCTTTTACAAAGAAAAACTATTATTATTAATAATAATAATAATACTAATAATAATAATAGGGTTCGACAAACATCTCAATCGTGATCGATGCCTATCAATCTATCTGGGAAAAATACACAAAAAAGTCTATAAACCCGATTTCATTTTGGTGTGGATCAGTGTTTTTTTGGTTTAAAGATAAGAAAATACAAGAAAAATAATGCGGCATCCCGACGATTGCAGTCAACAAAGAAGGAACGCTCTTTGCTGCAATCATGCACCGCCTTTTTTCGGACTATATAAGCCGCACCCACGCAACTTTACAAGAAAAACATATTTTCCATATATAAGACGCAGCAGACTATAAGCTGCACCCAGGAAAACAACTTAATTTTTGAGTAAAATTCAGAAGCTAGCGAACTGAGCAAGTCTCGGCGTGGCAGACGCACGCTTTCAGCAAAACTATTTAAAAAGTTAGGTCTGTTAAAAATTGTTCTAATAAATATTTATATATGACATTTTTATGAGGAGTTCATGAGAAGACCTCATAAATGTCCAGACACACTAACTCTTCTAATGTTTGGTCAAAGTTGGAATCTTAAATACTCAATTCCACTCCCTGACCACCTGAACTACCACAGACTGTGAATGTTTTTTTTTTTTTTTAAAAAGGCTTAAAATCCCTTATTTAAAGAAAAAAAAAATCATTGTTTTTAGATATATGTGTGCTAGGTCTAGCTATTAGGCTGTTCTATTTTTTTTTTTTTTTCCTATTTATTTTACTTGTTGGGGGCAGCTATTTGTGGTTTTAGCATTGTTTTGTTTTTGTCTTTTTTTTTAAATGCACTGTAGCACTTTGAGGTTGTTTGCTCAATGTAAAGTGCTTTTATAAATAAAAACTATTATTATTATTAATAATAATAATAATAGGATTCGACAAACATTTCAATCGTGATCGATGCCTATCAATCTATCTGGGAAAAATACACAAAAAAGTCTATAAACCCGATTTCATTTTGGTTTGGATCAGTGTTTTTTTGGTTTAAAGATAAGAAAATACAAGAAAAATAATGCGGCATCCCGACGATTGCAGTCAACAAAGAAGGAACGCTCTTTGCTGCAATCATGCACCGCCTTTTTTCGGACTATATAAGCCGCACCTACGCAACTTTACAAGAAAAACATATTTTCCATATATAAGACGCAGCAGACTATAAGCTGCACCCAGGAAAACAACTTAATTTTTGAGTAAAATTCAGAAGCTAGCGAACTGAGCAAGTCTCGGCATGGCAGACGCACGCTTTCAGCAAAAGTATTTAAAAAGTTAGGTCTGTTAAAAATTGTTCTAATAAATATTTATATTATGACATTTTTATGAGGAGTTCATGAGAAGACCTCATAAATGTCCAGACACACTAATCTTCTCATGTTTGGTCAAAGTTGGAATCTTAAATACTCAATTCCACTCCCTGACCACCTGAAATACCACAGACTGTGAATGTTTTTTTTTTTTAAAAAGGCTTAAAATCCCTTATTTAAAAAAATCCAAAAAAAAATCATTGTTTTTAGATATATGTGTGCTAGTTCTAGCTATTAGGCTGTTCTATTTTTTTTTCTTTTTTTTTTCCTATTTATTTTACTTGTTGGGGGCAGCTATTTGTGGTTTTAGCATTGTTTTGTTTTTGTCTTTTTTTTTAAATGCACTGTAGCACTTTGAGGTTGTTTGCTCAATGTAAAGTGCTTTTACAAATAAAAACTATTATTATTAATAATAATAATAATAATAATAATAATAATAGGGTTCGACAAACATCTCAATCGTGATCGATGCCTGTCAATCTATCTGGGAAAAATACACAAAAAAGTCTATAAACCCGATTTCATTTTGGTTTGGATCAGTGTTTTTTTGGTTTAAAGATAAGAAAATACAAGAAAAATAATGCGGCATCCCGACGATTGCAGTCAACAAAGAAGGAACGCTCTTTGCTGCAATCATGCACCGCCTTTTTTCGGACTATATAAGCCGCACCCACGCTACTTTACAAGAAAAACATATTTTCCATATATAAGACGCAGCAGACTATAAGCTGCACCCAGGAAAACAACTTAATTTTTGAGTAAAATTCAGAAGCTAGCGAACTGAGCAAGTCTCGGCATGGCAGACGCACGCTTTCAGCAAAACTATTTAACAAGTTAGGTCTGTTAAAAATTGTTCTAATAAATATTTATATTATGACATTTTTATGAGGAGTTCATGAGAAGACCTCATAAATGTCCAGACACACTAACTCTTCTAATGTTTGGTCAAAGTTGGAATCTTAAATACTCAATTCCACTCCCTGACCACCTGAAATACCACAGACTGTGAATGTTTTTAAAAAAAGGCTTAAAACCCCTTTAAAAAAAAAAAAAAAAATGTTTTTAGATATATGTGTGCTAGGTCTAGCTATTAGGCTGTTCTATTTTTTATTTTTTTTCCTATTTATTTTACTTGTTGGGGGCAGCTATTTGTGGTTTTAGCATTGTTTTGTTTTTGTCTTTTTAAAAAAAATGCACTGTAGCACTTTGAGGTTGTTTGCTCAATGTAAAGTGCTTTTACAAATAAAAACTATTATTATTATTAATAATAATAATAATAATAGGGTTTGACAAACATCTCAATCGTGATCGATGCCTATCAATCTATCTGGGAAAAATACACACAAAAAAGTCAATAAACCCGATTTCATTTTGGTTTGGATCAGTGTTTTTTTGGTTTAAAGATAAGAAAATACAAGAAAAATAATGCGGCATCCCGACGATTGCAGTCAACAAAGAAGGAACGCTCTTTGCTGCAATCATGCACCGCCTTTTTTCGGACTCTATAAGCCGCACCCACGCTACTTTACAAGAAAAACATATTTTCCATATATAAGACGCAGCAGACTATAAGCTGCACCCAGGAAAACAACTTAATTTTTGAGTAAAATTCAGAAGCTAGCGAACTGAGCAAGTCTCGGCATGGCAGACGCACGCTTTCAGCAAAACTATTTAACAAGTTAGGTCTGTTAAAAATTGTTCTAATAAATATTTATATTATGACATTTTTATGAGGAGTTCATGAGAAGACCTCATAAATGTCCAGACACACTAACTCTTCTAATGTTTGGTCAAAGTTGGAATCTTAAATACTCAATTCCACTCCCTGACCACCTGAAATACCACAGACTGTGAATGTTTTTTAAAAAAGGCTTAAAACCCCTTCTTTTTTTTAAAAAAATCATTGTTTTTAGATATATGTGTGCTAGGTCTAGCTATTAGGCTGTTCTATTTTTATTTTTTTTCCTATTTATTTTACTTGTTGGGGGCAGCTATTTGTGGTTTTAGCATTGTTTTGTTTTTGTCTTTTTTTAAAATGCACTGTAGCACTTTGAGGTTGTTTGCTCAATGTAAAGTGCTTTTATAAATAAAAACTATTATTATTAATAATAATAATAATAATAATAATAGGGTTCGACAAACATCTCAATCGTGATCGATGCCTATCAATCTATCTGGGAAAAATACACAAAAAAGTCTATAAACCCGATTTCATTTTGGTTTGGATCAGTGTTTTTTTGGTTTAAAGATAAGAAAATACAAGAAAAATAATGCGGCATCCCGACGATTGCAGTCAACAAAGAAGGAACGCTCTTTGCTGCAATCATGCACCGCCTTTTTTCGGACTATATAAGCCGCACCCACGCAACTTTACAAGAAAAACATATTTTCCATATATAAGACGCAGCAGACTATAAGCTGCACCCAGGAAAACAACTTAATTTTTGAGTAAAATTCAGAAGCTAGCGAACTGAGCAAGTCTCGGCATGGCAGACGCACGCTTTCAGCAAAACTATTTAAAAAGTTAGGTCTGTTAAAAATTGTTCTAATAAATATTTATATTATGACATTTTTATGAGGAGTTCATGAGAAGACCTCATAAATGTCCAGACACACTAACTCTTCTAATGTTTGGTCAAAGTTGGAATCTTAAATACTCAATTCCACTCCCTGACCACCTGAAATACCACAGACTGTGAATGTTTTTTAAAAAAGGCTTAAAACCCCTTCTTTTTAAAAAAAATCATTGTTTTTAGATATATGTGTGCTAGGTCTAGCTATTAGGCTGTTCTATTTTTTTTTTTTTTCCTATTTATTTTACTTGTTGGAGGCAGCTATTTGTGGTTTTAGCATTGTTTTGTTTTTGTCTTTTTTTTTAAAATGCACTGTAGCACTTTGAGGTTGTTTGCTTAATGTAAAGTGCTTTT
>NC_084560.2:1645000-1650000 GCF_033978685.3 Nerophis lumbriciformis
TTCTAGTTTTTTTGTTTTTTCCCCCATTTATTTTACTTGTTGGGGGCAGCTATTTGTGGTTTTAGCATTGTTTTGTTTTTGTCTTTTTTTTTAAATGCACTGTAGCACTTTGAGGTTGTTTGCTCAATGTAAAGTGCTTTTACAAATAAAAACTATTATTATTAATAATAATAATAATAATAATAATAGGATTCGACAAACATCTCAATCGTGATCGATGCCTATCAATCTATCTGGGAAAAATACACAAAAAAGTCTATAAACCCGATTTCATTTTGGTTTGGATCAGTGTTTTTTTGGTTTAAAGATAAGAAAATACAAGAAAAATAATGCGGCATCCCGACGATTGCAGTCAACAAAGAAGGAACGCTCTTTGCTGCAATCATGCACCGCCTTTTTTCGGACTATATAAGCCGCACCCACGCTACTTTACAAGAAAAACATATTTTCCATATATAAGACGCAGCAGACTATAAGCTGCACCCAGGAAAACAACTTAATTTTTGAGTAAAATTCAGAAGCTAGCGAACTGAGCAAGTCTCGGCATGGCAGACGCACGCTTTCAGCAAAACTATTTAAAAAGTTAGGTCTGTTAAAAATTGTTCTAATAAATATTTATATTATGACATTTTTATGAGGAGTTCATGAGAAGACCTCATAAATGTCCAGACACACTAACTCTTCTAATGTTTGGTCAAAGTTGGAATCTTAAATACTCAATTCCACTCCCTGACCACCTGAAATACCACAGACTGTGAATGTTTTTTAAAAAAGGCTTAAAACCCCTTCTTTTTAAAAAAAAAAATCATTGTTTTTAGATATATGTGTGCTAGGTCTAGCTATTAGGCTGTTCTATTTTTTTTTTCTCCCCTATTTATTTTACTTGTTGGGGGCAGCTATTTGTGGTTTTAGCATTGTTTTGTTTTTGTCTTTTTTTTTAAATGCACTGTAGCACTTTGAGGTTGTTTGCTCAATGTAAAGTGCTTTTACAAAGAAAAACTATTATTATTAATAATAATAATAATACTAATAATAATAATAGGGTTCGACAAACATCTCAATCGTGATCGATGCCTATCAATCTATCTGGGAAAAATACACAAAAAAGTCTATAAACCCGATTTCATTTTGGTGTGGATCAGTGTTTTTTTGGTTTAAAGATAAGAAAATACAAGAAAAATAATGCGGCATCCCGACGATTGCAGTCAACAAAGAAGGAACGCTCTTTGCTGCAATCATGCACCGCCTTTTTTCGGACTATATAAGCCGCACCCACGCAACTTTACAAGAAAAACATATTTTCCATATATAAGACGCAGCAGACTATAAGCTGCACCCAGGAAAACAACTTAATTTTTGAGTAAAATTCAGAAGCTAGCGAACTGAGCAAGTCTCGGCGTGGCAGACGCACGCTTTCAGCAAAACTATTTAAAAAGTTAGGTCTGTTAAAAATTGTTCTAATAAATATTTATATATGACATTTTTATGAGGAGTTCATGAGAAGACCTCATAAATGTCCAGACACACTAACTCTTCTAATGTTTGGTCAAAGTTGGAATCTTAAATACTCAATTCCACTCCCTGACCACCTGAACTACCACAGACTGTGAATGTTTTTTTTTTTTTTTAAAAAGGCTTAAAATCCCTTATTTAAAGAAAAAAAAAATCATTGTTTTTAGATATATGTGTGCTAGGTCTAGCTATTAGGCTGTTCTATTTTTTTTTTTTTTTCCTATTTATTTTACTTGTTGGGGGCAGCTATTTGTGGTTTTAGCATTGTTTTGTTTTTGTCTTTTTTTTTAAATGCACTGTAGCACTTTGAGGTTGTTTGCTCAATGTAAAGTGCTTTTATAAATAAAAACTATTATTATTATTAATAATAATAATAATAGGATTCGACAAACATTTCAATCGTGATCGATGCCTATCAATCTATCTGGGAAAAATACACAAAAAAGTCTATAAACCCGATTTCATTTTGGTTTGGATCAGTGTTTTTTTGGTTTAAAGATAAGAAAATACAAGAAAAATAATGCGGCATCCCGACGATTGCAGTCAACAAAGAAGGAACGCTCTTTGCTGCAATCATGCACCGCCTTTTTTCGGACTATATAAGCCGCACCTACGCAACTTTACAAGAAAAACATATTTTCCATATATAAGACGCAGCAGACTATAAGCTGCACCCAGGAAAACAACTTAATTTTTGAGTAAAATTCAGAAGCTAGCGAACTGAGCAAGTCTCGGCATGGCAGACGCACGCTTTCAGCAAAAGTATTTAAAAAGTTAGGTCTGTTAAAAATTGTTCTAATAAATATTTATATTATGACATTTTTATGAGGAGTTCATGAGAAGACCTCATAAATGTCCAGACACACTAATCTTCTCATGTTTGGTCAAAGTTGGAATCTTAAATACTCAATTCCACTCCCTGACCACCTGAAATACCACAGACTGTGAATGTTTTTTTTTTTTAAAAAGGCTTAAAATCCCTTATTTAAAAAAATCCAAAAAAAAATCATTGTTTTTAGATATATGTGTGCTAGTTCTAGCTATTAGGCTGTTCTATTTTTTTTTCTTTTTTTTTTCCTATTTATTTTACTTGTTGGGGGCAGCTATTTGTGGTTTTAGCATTGTTTTGTTTTTGTCTTTTTTTTTAAATGCACTGTAGCACTTTGAGGTTGTTTGCTCAATGTAAAGTGCTTTTACAAATAAAAACTATTATTATTAATAATAATAATAATAATAATAATAATAATAGGGTTCGACAAACATCTCAATCGTGATCGATGCCTGTCAATCTATCTGGGAAAAATACACAAAAAAGTCTATAAACCCGATTTCATTTTGGTTTGGATCAGTGTTTTTTTGGTTTAAAGATAAGAAAATACAAGAAAAATAATGCGGCATCCCGACGATTGCAGTCAACAAAGAAGGAACGCTCTTTGCTGCAATCATGCACCGCCTTTTTTCGGACTATATAAGCCGCACCCACGCTACTTTACAAGAAAAACATATTTTCCATATATAAGACGCAGCAGACTATAAGCTGCACCCAGGAAAACAACTTAATTTTTGAGTAAAATTCAGAAGCTAGCGAACTGAGCAAGTCTCGGCATGGCAGACGCACGCTTTCAGCAAAACTATTTAACAAGTTAGGTCTGTTAAAAATTGTTCTAATAAATATTTATATTATGACATTTTTATGAGGAGTTCATGAGAAGACCTCATAAATGTCCAGACACACTAACTCTTCTAATGTTTGGTCAAAGTTGGAATCTTAAATACTCAATTCCACTCCCTGACCACCTGAAATACCACAGACTGTGAATGTTTTTAAAAAAAGGCTTAAAACCCCTTTAAAAAAAAAAAAAAAAATGTTTTTAGATATATGTGTGCTAGGTCTAGCTATTAGGCTGTTCTATTTTTTATTTTTTTTCCTATTTATTTTACTTGTTGGGGGCAGCTATTTGTGGTTTTAGCATTGTTTTGTTTTTGTCTTTTTAAAAAAAATGCACTGTAGCACTTTGAGGTTGTTTGCTCAATGTAAAGTGCTTTTACAAATAAAAACTATTATTATTATTAATAATAATAATAATAATAGGGTTTGACAAACATCTCAATCGTGATCGATGCCTATCAATCTATCTGGGAAAAATACACACAAAAAAGTCAATAAACCCGATTTCATTTTGGTTTGGATCAGTGTTTTTTTGGTTTAAAGATAAGAAAATACAAGAAAAATAATGCGGCATCCCGACGATTGCAGTCAACAAAGAAGGAACGCTCTTTGCTGCAATCATGCACCGCCTTTTTTCGGACTCTATAAGCCGCACCCACGCTACTTTACAAGAAAAACATATTTTCCATATATAAGACGCAGCAGACTATAAGCTGCACCCAGGAAAACAACTTAATTTTTGAGTAAAATTCAGAAGCTAGCGAACTGAGCAAGTCTCGGCATGGCAGACGCACGCTTTCAGCAAAACTATTTAACAAGTTAGGTCTGTTAAAAATTGTTCTAATAAATATTTATATTATGACATTTTTATGAGGAGTTCATGAGAAGACCTCATAAATGTCCAGACACACTAACTCTTCTAATGTTTGGTCAAAGTTGGAATCTTAAATACTCAATTCCACTCCCTGACCACCTGAAATACCACAGACTGTGAATGTTTTTTAAAAAAGGCTTAAAACCCCTTCTTTTTTTTAAAAAAATCATTGTTTTTAGATATATGTGTGCTAGGTCTAGCTATTAGGCTGTTCTATTTTTATTTTTTTTCCTATTTATTTTACTTGTTGGGGGCAGCTATTTGTGGTTTTAGCATTGTTTTGTTTTTGTCTTTTTTTAAAATGCACTGTAGCACTTTGAGGTTGTTTGCTCAATGTAAAGTGCTTTTATAAATAAAAACTATTATTATTAATAATAATAATAATAATAATAATAGGGTTCGACAAACATCTCAATCGTGATCGATGCCTATCAATCTATCTGGGAAAAATACACAAAAAAGTCTATAAACCCGATTTCATTTTGGTTTGGATCAGTGTTTTTTTGGTTTAAAGATAAGAAAATACAAGAAAAATAATGCGGCATCCCGACGATTGCAGTCAACAAAGAAGGAACGCTCTTTGCTGCAATCATGCACCGCCTTTTTTCGGACTATATAAGCCGCACCCACGCAACTTTACAAGAAAAACATATTTTCCATATATAAGACGCAGCAGACTATAAGCTGCACCCAGGAAAACAACTTAATTTTTGAGTAAAATTCAGAAGCTAGCGAACTGAGCAAGTCTCGGCATGGCAGACGCACGCTTTCAGCAAAACTATTTAAAAAGTTAGGTCTGTTAAAAATTGTTCTAATAAATATTTATATTATGACATTTTTATGAGGAGTTCATGAGAAGACCTCATAAATGTCCAGACACACTAACTCTTCTAATGTTTGGTCAAAGTTGGAATCTTAAATACTCAATTCCACTCCCTGACCACC
>NC_084560.2:1655000-1707500 GCF_033978685.3 Nerophis lumbriciformis
TAAATATTTATATTATGACATTTTTATGAGGAGTTCATGAGAAGACCTCATAAATGTCCAGACACACTAACTCTTCTAATGTTTGGTCAAAGTTGGAATCTTAAATACTCAATTCCACTCCCTGACCACCTGAAATACCACAGACTGTGAATGTTTTTAAAAAAAGGCTTAAAACCCCTTTAAAAAAAAAAAAAAAAATTGTTTTTAGATATATGTGTGCTAGTTCTAGCTATTAGGCTGTTATAGTTTTTTTTTTTTTTTTTTTTCCCTATTTATTTTACTTGTTGGGGGGGGCAGCTATTTGTGGTTTTAGCATTGTTTTGTTTTTGTCTTTTTTTTAAAATGCACTGTAGCACTTTGAGGTTGTTTGCTCAATGTAAAGTGCTTTTACAAATAAAAACTATTATTATTATTAATAATAATAATAATAATAGGGTTCGACAAACATCTCAATCGTGATCGATGCCTATCAATCTATCTGGGAAAAATACACAAAAAAGTCTATAAACCCGATTTCATTTTGGTGTGGATCAGTGTTTTTTTGGTTTAAAGATAAGAAAATACAAGAAAAATAATGCGGCATCCCGACGATTGCAGTCAACAAAGAAGGAACGCTCTTTGCTGCAATCATGCACCGCCTTTTTTCGGACTAAATAAGCCGCACCTACGCAACTTTACAAGAAAAACATATTTTCCATATATAAGACGCAGCAGACTATAAGCTGCACCCAGGAAAACAACTTAATTTTTGAGTAAAATTCAGAAGCTAGCGAACTGAGCAAGTCTCGGCATGGCAGACGCACGCTTTCAGCAAAACTATTTAAAAAGTTAGGTCTGTTAAAAATTGTTCTAATAAATATTTATATTATGACATTTTTATGAGGAGTTCATGAGAAGACCTCATAAATGTCCAGACACACTAACTCTTCTAATGTTTGGTCAAAGTTGGAATCTTAAATACTCAATTACACTTTTTGGAAAAAAACTTTGGAATATTTGGGAGTTTTTTCATAAAGTTTATGACATAAAGGCCATGCAAACTTCAAATAATAACAACAATAATAGTAATAACAATAATAAGGTTGCACAAACATCTCAATCACGGTTTGTTTTATTCATACCGATTCTAAATCAATTAACAATTTTCAAAAATTGATCTAAAAAAACAATTTGTCATTTTCTTTAATACATATATTTTTTTTTTGTTTTTTTTGTTTAGAAGAATCAGTTTTTAAAGATATGTTTATAATCCATCGGTCTGCAACCAGAAGGAGCTTTTGTTTTGAAAAAGTTTCATTCTAATTAACATTCCAAACAATACCTTGCAGGAATCAGTTTGAATCGTGTAGAAGTGAATCGTCCACGCAGGAATCAATAATTAAATAACACTCATAATCCATCCATCCATCCATCCATCAATCTTCTTCCTCTTATCCGAGGTCGGGTCGCGGGGGCAGCAGCCTAAGCAGGGAAGCCCAGACTTCCCTCTCCCCAGCCACTTGGTCCAGCTCCTCCCGGGGGATCCTGAGGCGTTCCCAGGCCAGCCGGGAGACATAGTCTTCCCAACGTGTCCTGGGTCTTCCCCGTGGCCTCCTACCGGTCGGACGTGCCCTAAACACCTCCCTAGGGAGGCGTTCGGGTGGCATCCTGACCAGATGCCCGAACCACCTCATCTGGCTCCTCTCCATGTGGAGGAGCAGCGGCTTTACTTTGAGCTCCCCCCGGATGACAGAGCTTCTCACCCTATCTCTCAGGGAGAGCCCCGCCACCATTTCGGCCGCTTGTACCCGTGATCTTGTCCTTTGTCTTGTCCTTTCGGTCATAACCCAAAGATCATGACCATAGGTGAGGATGGGAACGTAGATTGACCGGTAAATTGAGAGCTTTGCCTTCCGGCTCAGCTCCTTCTTCACCACAACGGATCGATACAGCGTCCGCATTACTGAAGACGCCGCACCGATCCGCCTGTCCATCTCACCATTCACTCTTCCCTCACTCGTGAACAAAACTCCCAGGTAATTGAACTCCTCCACTTGGGGCAGGGTCTCCTCCCCAACCCGGAGATGGCACTCCACCCTTTTCCGGGCGAGAACCATGGACTCGGACTTGGAGGTGCTGATTCTCATCCCAGTCGCTTCCCACTCGGCTGTGAGAGCTGAAGATCCTGGCCAGATGAAGCCATCAGGACCACATCATCTGCAAAAAGCAGAGACCTAATCCTGCAGCCACCAAACCGGATCCCCTCAACGCCTTGACTGCGCCTAGAAATTCTGTCCATAAAAGTTCAGAACAGAATGGGTGACAAAGGGCAGCCTTGGCGGAGTCCAACCCTCACTGGAAACGTGTCCGACTTACTGCCGGCAATGCGGACCAAGCTCTGACACTGATCATACAGGGAGCGGACCCCCACAATCAGACAGTCCGATACCCCATACTCTCTGAGCACTCCCCACAGGACTTCCCGAGGGACACGGTCGAATGCCTTCTCCAAGTCCACAAAGCACATGTAGACTGGTTGGGCAAACTCCCATGCACCCTCAAGGACCCTGCCCAGAGTATAGAGCTGGTCCACAGTTCCACGACTGTTCCTCCTGAATCCGAGGTTCGACTATCCGGCGTAACCTCCTCTCCAGTACACCTGAATAGACCTTACCGGGAAGGCTGAGGAGTGTGATCCCACCATAGTTAGAACACACCCTCCGGTTCCCCTTCTTAAAGAGAGGAACCACCACCCCGGTCTGCCAATCCAGAGGTACCGCCCCCGATGTCCACGCGATGCTGCAGAGTCTTGTCAACCAAGACAGCCCCACAGCATCCAGAGCCTTAAGGAACTCCGGGCGGATCTCATCCACCCCCGGGGCCTTGCCACCGAGGAGCTTTTTAACTACCTCAGCAACCTCAGCCCCAGAAATAGAAGAGCCCACCACAGATTCCCCAGGCACTGCTTCCTCATAGGAAGACATGTTGGTGGGATTGAGGAGGTCTTCGAAGTATTCCCTCCACCGATCCACAACATCCGCAGTCGAGGTCAGCAGAACACCATCCTCACCATACACGGTGTTGGTAGTGCACTGCTTCCCCTTCCTGAGGCGGCGGATGGTGGTCCAGAATCGCTTCGAAGCCGTCCGGAAGTCGTTTACCATGGCTTCCCCGAACTCCTCCCATGTCCGAGTTTTTGCCTCCACACTCATAATGTTAAACATATATATCCAATACATAAACTCCTGTTCAAGACACAAATCACGCCGGGCAGAATTCCATGTAAGTCATTTATTAATACCATAGGGCCATTTATAGACATGCGCAGTAAAAACCTGATGGATCATTCAAGTGAACGCCTCCCAAATCAGAAGAAACCAGCCCAACATTTCGCAAAAACACAATTCCAAAACAGCAAAGAACAAACATGACAAGTATTTACAGGTCAAAGTCCTCTTTTTTTTTTAAAAGCTCTGAATTTGACTGTCAATGTTGTCCCAAAATACAAACATGTTGATAATGTCAATAAAAAATGGAGGACATCACAAACATTGATTACAACGTGCCTTTCAAGCCTTTTATGGACTTTTTATGGAGACATCAAGACCAGCAGGGACGAGGAAACATGACCAGGGGAGGTTTACCAGTTTTGTCCGGGAAATGGGTAAGGACCCACAAAACAATAAAAACACACAAAAAGTCACGTTTTCTCGATAGGATTTCGTTTTTTAGTAGCGACATTTCACTGTCATACAGTTTTTACTCCAAACTGTGGGAAAACATGTCTTGTCTGCTTTAAAATGGCGACTGACCCAAAGTTCTGGGTTAGTCTCGGCATTGTCCGTCCCTCACTTAAAGAATGACGACTATGGCCTTTCCTTGACGTGTCAAACGGAAAAGAGATGATGCAGTATTCTGCTCCGCCGCTCCCAGTCTGTGCAACGCTCTCCCTGACCACCTGAGGGCACCACAGACTGTGGATGCTTTTAAAAAAGGCTTAAAAACCCTTCTTTTTTTTAAAAGCCTTTTTTTTTTTAGATACGTACATGTGTGCTAGTTCTAGCTATTAGGCTGTTCTAGTTTTTTTTTTTTTTTACTATTTATTTTACTTGTTGGGGGCAGCTTTTTGTGGTTTTAGCGTTGTTGTTTTTTTTAAATGCGCTGTAGCACTTTGAGGTTGTTTGCGCAATGTAAAGTGCTTTTACAAATAAAATCTATTATTATTATTATTATTATCTGCTCACAGGGTTGAGCACACTGCAGCTAGTCCTGGACACAACCCCAAGTCCTTAACGAGGCAAAAACTAATCCAGACCTTATTTATATCGTAAGTTCAATATCAGTTGGTTGTTTATTTCATCATGTTTCATATTGTTACTGTTGTATCGTCTTTATTTATATCTTGTCCACAAGTCAGTTGAAATAATACGTTTCCAAAGACGGACATGAATGGCACTCAGTGGCGCCCCCTATGAAGCGCCAGGTTCTAGGACATTTGGTGGAAACCTCCATCATGGCAAGACAATCCAAAGAACCCCATTTCAAAATAAACCATTGGGTTGGGATCAGTGTTTTTAGGTTGCAATTCAAAGGTCTTGATTGGACCAACTTGTCCCAGGGACTCTGGCCAAACGAGTCCACATCGTTACCACGGATACCAGACAGCCGGCGATAAACTGCGAATAGTTTTAGGCTGCGCCGTAGGATGTGGGCGGAGCCTTTGACGACTCTTAAACATCCTTCAATGATCATTTTCAGGTAAAAAGTATCGGTATGGGATTCAAACTGTCAATCTATTTGGCCAAAATACACGAAAAAGTCTAAAGAAACTGATTTCAAGATCAAACAAATTTGGTTGGGATACAAACCAAGGTCTTGTTAGGACCATCTTGTCCTAGGGACTTTGACCAAACCAAACCAGCCCACATCGTTACCATGGATACCAGACAGGTAGCCGGCGATAAATTGCGAATAGTTTTAGGGAGGTCGTAGGATTTGGGAGGAACCTTTGACCACTCACTAAATGTCTAAAAATATCATTCAATGATCATTTTTAGGTAAAAAGTATCGGTATCAGATTGATACCAAGCGGTCTATCTGGGCAAAATACATGAATCTGATTTTTTCAAAAACAAACACAAAGGCGGCCATGTTTGTTTGGTAACAGGTCTTGTTTTGGGACTTTGATCAAACCAGCCCACATCCTGACCACAGATACGAGACGGATAGCCGATGATAAATTGCTAACAGTTTTAGGCTGCGTCGTAGGATGTGAGAGGAGCCTTTGTTGACACCCAAATCATTCAATGATCATTTTCAGGTAAAAAGTATCGGTATGGGATTCAAACTGTCAATCTATTTGGGCAAAAACAAGTCTAAAGAAACTGATTTCAAGATCAAACAAATTTGGTTGGTATACAAACCAAGGTCTTGTTAGGACCACCTTGACCTAGGGACTTTGACCAAACCAGCACACATCATTACCACGGATACCAGACAGTTTTAGGGAGGTCGTAGGATGTGGAAGGAGCCTTTGACCACTCACTAAGTGTGACGAAACATCACAAAATAATTCAATGATCATTTTCAGGTCAAAAAGTATCGGTATCAGATTGATACCAACCGATCCATCTGGGAAAAATAGGCAAGTCTAAAGAATCTGCTTTTAAAAACAAACAAAGGCGGCCATTTTGGTTTGGATCAGTGTTTTTAGGTCTTTAGGGGTCGTCTAAAGGACTTTGACCAAATGAGCCCACATCCTAAAGATACGAGACGAATGGCCGATGATAATTTGCAAATAGTTTTAGGCTGTGTCGTAGGATGTGGGAGGAGCCTTTGACCACTCACTAAATGTCTAAAAATATCATTCAATGATAATTTTTAGGTAAACAGTATCGGTATCAGATTGATACCAAGCGGTCTATCTGGGCAAAATACATGAATCTGATTTTTTCAAAAACAAACACAGGAAACAGGTCTTGTTTTGGGACTTTGATCAAACCAGCCCACATCCTGACCACAGATACCAGACAGATAGCCGATGATAAATTGCTAACAGTTTTAGGCTGCGTCGTAGGATGTGGGAGGAGCCTTTGTTGACACCAAAATCATTCAATGATCATTTTCAGGTAAAAAGTATCGGTATGGGATTCAAACTGTCAATCGAGTTGGGCAAAATACACGGAAAAGTCTAAAGAAACTGATTTCCAGATCAAACAAATTTGGTTGGGATCAGTCTTTTCTTTGCACAAACCAAGGTCTTGTTAGGACCAACTTGTCCCAGGGACTTGGACCAAATTAGCCCACATCGTTACCACGGATACCAGACAAGTAGCCGGCGATCAATTGCGAATAGTTTTAGGCTGCGTTGTAAGATGTGGGAGGAGTCTTTGACGACTAAAAATATCATTCAGTTCAAAAGTATCGGTATCAGATTAAAACCTGTCAATCTATCTGGGAAAAATACATGAGAAAGTCTAAAAAACCCAATTTCAAAAACAAACACAAAAGTGGCCATTTTGGTTTGGATCAGTGTTTTTAGCTCTGGTTCTGGGACTTTGAGCAAACCAGCCCACATCTTGACCGTACAAATACATTGCTAACAGTTTTAGGCTGCGTCGTAGGATGTGGGAGGAGCCTTTGTTGAGATCCTTTTCAGTTCAAAAGTATCAGTATTAGTATCAGTATCAGATTGATACCAAAAAGCCCAGCCCTGGTTTTAAGTATGTCACGGCCGCCATGTTTGTTGTTGCCACAGGACAAACTTTGTGGTCAAACTGCTAAACTCTTACAGCGAGACCAGGAAACAGCAACCTGTTGGACCAGGACCCGCATGAGGACCAGAACTTTCACACAATACTTCTTCAAACAAGATGCACCAACGATGAAGACCATTTGGTCATGGGACTATGTGGCAAACAAACATTTATGATGTCTGTACAGAAGAACTGAGGACTTCAACATCACATGAAACGGACATCAGGAAAGGTAGTTCTACCTTCTCACCACAAGGTTGTGTTGTCACAAACATAAATATGACAAACATGCAGTCATAGTTGGGTTTGCTACATGGAGATATTATTTGTACGCTGGTGTGCCGAGTCTTTACCTCCAGCTCAACTCTGAATCAGAAACTAAAGACATGCTGATGGACTTCAGGAGAGACCCCATGTGAACTAGCCCACTGCGATTAAAAACCAGGTCATTGCAAATGTGCACAAGTATAAATACCTTGGGACTAGAATTGATCCACAACTGAAATGTGAATCCAACTGTTATGCGGTGTGTAAAAAGGTGTGTACTGTCGGAGAAAACTCTCATTTTAATGTTGACCAGACCGTCATGATCATGTTTTACCGTGCGTCTATAGAACCTGTCTTGTCCTGCTCCCTGGTCTCATGATTCAGTCAACCGTCCTTCTCCCTGGTCTCATGATTCAGTCACCCGTCCTGCTCTCTGGTCTCATGGTTCAGTCACCCGTCCTTCTCCATGGTCTCATGGGAGACATTAAACCCCCCTCGTCCCTCTGTGGGAGAGAGGCGAGTTGGGTGCCCGAAACCCCCCGCTGGGAAGCGGATGTCGGTTCACGGTTCCGAAAAGCGAGCGGCCCGCCAGTCACCCATCCTGCTCTCTGGCCTCATGGTTCAGTCACCCGTCCTGCTCCCTGGTCTCATGGTTGTCACCTGTCCTTCTCCCTGGTCTCATGGTTCAGTCACCTGTCCTTCTCCATGGTTTCATGGTTCAGGCACCCGTACTTCTCCCTGGTCTCATGGTTCAGTCACCCGTCCTGCTCCCTGGCCTCATGGTTAAGTCACCCTTCCTTCTCCATGGTCTCATGGTTCAGTCATCCGTCCTGCTCCCTGGTCTCATGGTTCAGTCACCCGTCCTTCTCCATGGTCTCATGGTTCAGTCACCAATCTGCTCCCTGGTCTCATGGTTGTCACCTGTCCTTCTCCCTGGTCTTATGGTTCAGTCACCCGTCCTTCTCCATGGTCTCATGGTTCAGTCACCCATCCTTCTCCATGGTCTCATGGTTCAGTCACCCATACTTCTCCCTGGCCTCATGGTTCAGTCACCTTTCCTTCTCCCTGGTCTCATGGTTCAGTCACCTGTCCTTCTCCCTGGTCTCATGGTTCAGTCACCCGTCCTTCTCCATGGTCTCATGGTTCAGTCACCCATACTTCTCCCTGGCCTCATGGTTCAGTCACCCTTCCTTCTCCCTGGCCTCATGGGTCAGTCACCCTACCTTCTCCATGGTCTCATGGTTCAGTCACCCGTCCTTCTCCCTGGTCTCATGGGAGACATTAAACCCCCCTCCTCCCTCTGTGGGAGGGAGGCGAGTTGGGTGCCCAAAACCCCCCGCTGGGAAGCGGATGCCGGTTCACGGTTTCGAAAGGCGAGCGGCCCGCCAGTCACCCATCCTGCTCTCTGGCCTCATGGTTCAGTCACCCGTCCTTCTCCATGGTCTCATGGTTCAGTCACCCATACTTCTCCCTGGCCTCATGGTTCAGTCACCCGTCCTTCTCCATGGTCTCATGGTTCAGTCACCCGTCCTTCTCCATGGTCTCATGGTTCAGTCACCCGTCCTTCTCCCTGGTCTCATGGTTCAGTCACCTGTCCTTCTCCCTGGTCTCATGGTTCCGTCATCCGTCCTGCTCCCTGGTCTCATGGTTCAGTCACCTGTCCTTCTCCCTGGTCTCATGGTTCAGTCACCCGTCCTTCTCCGTGGTCTCATGGTTTAGTCACCCATACTTCTCCCTGGCCTCATGGTTCAGTCACCCTTCCTTCTCCCTGGTCTCATGGTTCAGTCACCCGTTCTTCTCCGTGGTCTCATGGTTCAGTCACCCGTCCTTCTCCGTGGTCTCATGGTTTAGTCACCCATACTTCTCCCTGGCCTCATGGTTCAGTCACCCTTCCTTCTCCCTGGTCTCATGGTTCAGTCACCCGTTCTTCTCCGTGGTATCATGGTTCAGTCACCCGTACTTCTCCGTGGTCTCATGGTTCAGTCACCCATACTTCTCCCTGGCCTCATGGTTCAGTCACCCATACTTCTCCCTGGCCTCATGGTTCAGTCACCCTTCCTTCTCCCTGGTCTCATGGTTCAGTCACCCATACTTCTCCCTGGCCTCATGGTTCAGTCACCCTTCCTTCTCCCTGGTCTCATGGTTCAGTCACCCGTCCTTCTCCCTGGCCTCATGGTTCAGTCACCCTTCCTTCTCCCTGGTCTCATGGTTCAGTCACCCATACTTCTCCCTGGCCTCATGGTTCAGTCACCCTTCCTTCTCCCTGGTCTCATGGTTCAGTCACCCATACTTCTCCCTGGCCTCATGGTTCAGTCACCCTTCCTTCTCCCTGGTCTCATGGTTCAGTCACCCGTCCTTCTCCCTGGCCTCATGGTTCAGTCACCCTTCCTTCTCCCTGGTCTCATGGTTCAGTCACCCTTCCTTCTCCCTGGTCTCATGGTTCAGTCACCCGTCCTTCTCCCTGGCCTCATGGTTCAGTCACCCTTCCTTCTCCCTGGTCTCATGGTTCAGTCACCCGTCCTTCTCCATGGTCTCATGGTTCAGTCACCCGTACTTCTCACT
The DNA here is from genome assembly GCF_033978685.3 of Nerophis lumbriciformis. NCBI lineage: Eukaryota > Metazoa > Chordata > Actinopteri > Syngnathiformes > Syngnathidae > Nerophis > Nerophis lumbriciformis. Next base: position 1,664,564 of record NC_084560.2, read on the forward strand.
AACCTCATGGTTTAGTCACCGGTCACTAAAGGACAAGAATTCCCTAAATCAAATTGTTCAGGTGTCAGCTAAATGAGTCTCAGAGGTCTCTTGCCACCCTCTACAACGAGCAGGAAGTGAGGATAGCTTCCTCCATTGGAACTGATGTATCTCACTACCTACACAGCCATCTTCAGCCTGTGCACCCAGGTTTGTAGTCCCAGGAGGCAAAACAAAAGGGTACAGATGTAGTTTTGTCCCAGCTGCCATCACATAACTAAATAAGTAGTACCTCTTTTTACCAGTAAACAGTAAAGGGTGCCATTGCGACTCCTTCCATTTCACAGTCTCAGTCAAGAACTTCCTTTTAACACCTTCACCATTGTGAGGATAGTATCATGTAAACATCACATGTATGGTCCAAAACAACCCAAACCCAGACTTAATTACATTTCACTGTAACATGTGGTATGTAAACATCACATGTATGGTCCATGTATGGTATGTAAACATCACATGTATGGTCCAAAACAACCCAAACCCAGACTTAATTACATTTCAATGTAACATGTGGTATGTAAACATCACATGTATGGTCCATGTATGGTATGTAAACATCACATGTATGGTCCAACACAACCCAAACCCAGACTTAATTACATTTCAATGTAACATGTGGTATGTAAACATCAAATGTATGGTCCATGTATGGTATGTAAACAACGCATGTATGGTCCAAAACAACCCAAACCCAGACTTACTTACATTTCAATGTAACATGTGGTATGTAAACATCACATGTATGGTCCATGTATGGTATGTAAACAATACATGTATGGTCCAAAACAACCCAAACCCAGACTTAATTATATTTCAATGTAACATGTGGTATGTAAACATCACATGTATGGTGCAAAACAACCCAAACCCAGACTTAATTACATTTCACTGTAACATGTGGTATGCAAACATCACATGTATGGTCCAAAACAACCCAAACCCAGAAATAATCACATTTCACTGTAACATGTGGTATGTAAACATCACATGTATGGTCCAAAACAACCCAAAACCAGACTTAATTACATTTCAATGTAACATGTGGTATGTAAACATCGCATGTATGGTCCATGTATGGTATGTAAACATCACATGTATGGTCCAGAACAACCCAAACCCAGACTTAATTACATTTCAATGTAACATGTGGTATGTAAACATCACATGTATGGTCCAAAACAAGCCAAACCCAGACTTAATTGCATTTCAATGTAACATGTGGTATGCAAACATCACATGTATGGTCCATGTATGGTATGTAAACATCACATGTATGGTCCAAAACAACCCAAACCCAGACTTAATCACATTTCACTGTAACATGTGGTATGTAAACATCACATGAATGGTCCAAAACAACCCAAACCCAGACTTAATTGCATTTCAATGTAACATGTGGTATGCAAACATCACATGTATGGTCCATGTATGGTATGTAAACATCACATGTATGGTCCAAAACAACCCAAACACAGACTTAATTACATTTCAATGTAACATGTGGTATGTAAACATCACATGTATGGTATGTAAACATTACATGTATGGTCCAAAACAACCCAAACCCAGACTTAATTACATTTCAATGTAACATGTGGTATTTAAACATCACATGTATGGTCCAAAACAACCCAAACCCAGACTTAATTACATTTCAATGTAACGTGTGGTATGCAAACACCACATGTATGGTCCATGTATGGTATGTAAACATCACATGTATGGTCCAAAACAACCCAAACCCAGACTTAATTACATTTCAATGTAACGTGTGGTATGCAAACATCACATGTATGGTCCATGTATGGTATGCAAACATCACATGTATGGTCCAAAACAACCCAAACCCAGACTTAATTACATTTCAATGTAACATGTGGTATTTAAACATCACATGTATGGTCCAAAACAACCCAAACCCAGACTTAATTACATTTCAATGTAACATGTGGTATGTAAACATCACATGTATGGTCCATGTATGGTATGTAAACATCACATGTATGGTCCAACACAACCCAAACCCAGACTTAATTACATTTCAATGTAACATGTGGTATGTAAACATCAAATGTATGGTCCATGTATGGTATGTAAACAACGCATGTATGGTCCAAAACAACCCAAACCCAGACTTACTTACATTTCAATGTAACATGTGGTATGTAAACATCACATGTATGGTCCATGTATGGTATGTAAACAATACATGTATGGTCCAAAACAACCCAAACCCAGACTTAATTATATTTCAATGTAACATGTGGTATGTAAACATCACATGTATGGTGCAAAACAACCCAAACCCAGACTTAATTACATTTCACTGTAACATGTGGTATGCAAACATCACATGTATGGTCCAAAACAACCCAAACCCAGAAATAATCACATTTCACTGTAACATGTGGTATGTAAACATCACATGTATGGTCCAAAACAACCCAAAACCAGACTTAATTACATTTCAATGTAACATGTGGTATGTAAACATCGCATGTATGGTCCATGTATGGTATGTAAACATCACATGTATGGTCCAGAACAACCCAAACCCAGACTTAATTACATTTCAATGTAACATGTGGTATGTAAACATCACATGTATGGTCCAAAACAAGCCAAACCCAGACTTAATTGCATTTCAATGTAACATGTGGTATGCAAACATCACATGTATGGTCCATGTATGGTATGTAAACATCACATGTATGGTCCAAAACAACCCAAACCCAGACTTAATCACATTTCACTGTAACATGTGGTATGTAAACATCACATGAATGGTCCAAAACAACCCAAACCCAGACTTAATTGCATTTCAATGTAACATGTGGTATGCAAACATCACATGTATGGTCCATGTATGGTATGTAAACATCACATGTATGGTCCAAAACAACCCAAACACAGACTTAATTACATTTCAATGTAACATGTGGTATGTAAACATCACATGTATGGTATGTAAACATTACATGTATGGTCCAAAACAACCCAAACCCAGACTTAATTACATTTCAATGTAACATGTGGTATTTAAACATCACATGTATGGTCCAAAACAACCCAAACCCAGACTTAATTACATTTCAATGTAACGTGTGGTATGCAAACACCACATGTATGGTCCATGTATGGTATGTAAACATCACATGTATGGTCCAAAACAACCCAAACCCAGACTTAATTACATTTCAATGTAACGTGTGGTATGCAAACATCACATGTATGGTCCATGTATGGTATGCAAACATCACATGTATGGTCCAAAACAACCCAAACCCAGACTTAATTACATTTCAATGTAACATGTGGTATGTAAACATCACATGTATGGTCCATGTATGGTATGTAAACATCACATGTATGGTCCAAAACAACCCAAACCCAGACTTAATCACATTTCACTGTAACATGTGGTATGTAAACATCACATGTATGGTCCAAAACAACCCAAACTCAGACTTAATTACATTTCACTGTAACGTGTGGTATGTAAACATCACATGTATGGTCCAAATCAAGCCAAACCCAGACTTAATTGCATTTCAATGTAACATGTGGTATGCAAACATCACATGTATGGTCCATGTATGGTATGTAAACATCACATGTATGGTCCATGTATGGTATGTAAACATCACATGTATGGTCCAAAACAAGCCAAACCCAGACTTAAGTACATTTCAATGTAACATGTGGTATGTAAACATCAAATGTATGGTCCATGTATGGTATGTAAACAACGCATGTATGGTCCAAAACAACCCAAACCCAGACTTAATCACATTTCAATGTAACATGTGGTATGTAAACATCACATGTATGGTCCAAAACAAGCCAAACCCAGACTTAAGTACATTTCAATGTAACATGTGGTATGTAAACATCAAATGTATGGTCCATGTATGGTATGTAAACATTACATGTATGGTCCAAAACAACCCAAACCCAGACTTAATCACATTTCACTGTAACATGTGGTATGTAAACATCACATGTATGGTCCAAAACAAGCCAAACCCAGACTTAATCGCATTTCACTGTAACATGTGGTATGTAAACATCACATGTATGGTCAATGTATGGTATGTAAACATCACATGTATGGTCAATGTATGGTATGTAGGGCTGGGCGATATTGCCTTTTTTTAATATCGCGATATTTTAAGGCCAAATCGCGATACACGATATATATGTGGATATTTTGCCTTAGCCTTGAATGAACACTTGATGCATATAATCACAGCAGTATGATGATTCTATGTGTCTACATTAAAACATTCTTCTTCATACTGCATTAATATATGTTTCTTTTAAACTTTCATGCAGAGAAGGAAATCACAACTAAAAAAATCACTATTTTTTTCATACGGTGTTGATCTGGAAATGTTTGCCTCGGCATTTTGATGGTGTGGACGTGTGGCACCAAACGGAGATATTGACGTGCAGAGTAAGCACTCTTCATTGTCTAGCGGGTGACTTTTCAAATGATGCTACATATTAGCAGTGTAGCCGAGTGTCCTGGGTTCGCCTATACAGTGTACTTATCTAATAAAATAATAAACGGGAGACATTAGAGCAGGTTCGGTAGCCACCGCTTCTTTAATGTCAACATCACACACCTCCTTCCACAACCACACACACCCTACGTCACAGCCCTACGGCAACAACTCTGGAGGGACAAAACTCCTCCTCCTTACCTAACACACTCCGGTAACTTGGGACACCCTGAACTTTTTGTTACAGCAGTAATGCTACTTTTTATAGCAAAGCTTTTGCCCCACACTTGACAAATTAGGGTTGTCTGTTCGACATATTCCCACTTGAAGCCAAACCATCGCCAGACGATGGACACCCTGCTGTTTTTTGGGGGAATATTTGTTACCAGATTTGCACCTTCTTTCTCTTGTATTACCGCTCGCACCACTCCGCTAGCATCACAGCTAACGTTAGCTATGCTGCTACGTATCTGCTCGGGGAGGATGTATACGTATGTGACGTATGACGTGACAGTATGTGACGTGTGTAAGAAGGTGCACTTGTCTGTCTGTGAGAAGGAGAGACTGGAAAGAGGAGGAGAGCCTGTAGTGTTATGCCCGAAGCTAAAAGCAACTGCGTGAGAACGTATACTCGATATCACGATATAGTCATTTTCTATATCGCACAGAGACAAACCCGCGATATATCGCGTATATCGATATATCGCCCAGCCCTAATGGTATGTAAACTTAATTACATTTCACTGTAACATGTGGTATGTAAACATCACATGTGTGGTCCAAAACAACCCAAACCCAGATTTAATTACATTTCAATGTAACATGTGGTATGTAAACATCACATGTATGGTCCATGTATGGTATGTAAACATTACATGTATGGTCCAAAACAAGCCAAACCCAGACTTAATTGCATTTCAATGTAACATGTGGTATGCAAACATCACATGTATGGTCCATGTATGGTATGTAAACATCACATGTATGGTCCAAAACAACCCAAACCCAGACTTAATTACATTTCAATGTAACATGTGGTATGTAAACATCACATGTATGGTCCAAAACAAGCCAAACCCAGACTTAATTGCATTTCAATGTAACATGTGGTATGCAAACATCACATGTATGGTCCAAAACAACCCAAACCCAGACTTAATTACATTTCAATGTACCATGTGGTATGTAAACATCACATGAATGGTCCAAAACAAGCCAAACCCAGACTTCATTGCATTTCAATGTAACATGTGGTATGCAAACATCACATGTATGGTCCATGTATGGTATGTAAACATCACATGTATGGTCCAAAACAACCCAAACCCAGACTTAATTACATTTCAATGTAACATGTGGTATGTAAACATCACATGTATGGTCCATGTATGGTATGTAAACATTACATGTATGGTCCAAAACAACCCAAACCCAGACTTAATTACATTTCAATGTAACATGTGGTATTTAAACATCACATGTATGGTCCAAAACAACCCAAACCCAGACTTAATTACATTTCAATGTAACGTGTGGTATGCAAACATCACATGTATGGTCCATGTATGGTATGTAAACATCACATGAATGGTCCAAAACAACCCAAAACCAGACTTAATTGCATTTCAATGTAACATGTGGTATGCAAACATCACATGTATGGTCCATGTATGGTATGTAAACATCACATGTATGGTCCAAAACAACCCAAACCCAGACATAATTACATTTCAATGTAACGTGTGGTATGTAAACATCACATGTATGGTCCATGTATGGTATGTAAACATTACATGTATGGTCCAAAACAACCCAAATCCAGACTTAATTACATTTCAATGTAACGTGTGGTATGCAAACATCACATGTATGGTCGAAAACAACCCAAACCCAGACTTAATTACATTTCAATGTTGCATGTGGTATGCAAACATCACATGAATGGTCCAAAACAACCCAAACCCAGACTTAATCACATTTCACTGTAACATGTGGTATGTAAACATCACATGTATGGTCCATGTATGGTATGTAAACATCACATGTATGGTCCAAAACAACCCAAACCCAGACATAATTACATTTCAATGTAACATGTGGTATGTAAACATCACATGTATGGTCCATGTATGGTATGTAAACATTACATGTATGGTCCAAAACAACCCAAACCCAGACTTAATTACATTTCAATGTAACATGTGGTATTTAAACATCACATGTATGGTCCAAAACAACCCAAACCCAGACTTAATTACATTTCAATGTAACGTGTGGTATGCAAACATCACATGTATGGTCCATGTATGGTATGTAAACATCACATGTATGGTCCAGAACAACCCAAACCCAGACTTAATTACATTTCAATGTAACGTGTGGTAGGCAAACATCACATGTATGGTCCATGTATGGTATGTAAACATCACATGTATGGTCCAAAACAACCCAAACCCAGACTTAATTACATTTCAATGTAACATGTGGTATGTAAACATCACATGAATGGTCCAAATCAAGCCAAACCCAGACTTAATTGCATTTCAATGTAACATGTGGTATGCAAACATCACATGTATGGTCCAAAACAACCCAGACTTAATCACATTTCACTGTAACATGTGGTATGTAAACATCACATGTATGGTCCATGTATGGTATGTAAACATCACATGTATGGTCCAAAACAACCCAAACCCAGACTTAATCACATTTCACTGTAACATGTGGTATGTAAACATCACATGTATGGTCCATGTATGGTATGTAAACATCACATGTATGGTCCAAAACAACCCAAACCCAGACTTAAGTACATTTCAATGTAACATGTGGTATGTAAACATCAAATGTATGGTCCATGTATGGTATGTAAACAACGCATGTATGGTCCAAAACAAGCCAAACCCAGACTTAATCACATTTCACTGTAACATGTGGTATGTAAACATCACATGTATGGTCCATGTATGGTATGTAAACATCACATGTATGGTCCAAAACAAGCCAAACCCAGACTTAATTGCATTTCACTGTAACATGTGGTATGTAAACATCACATGTATGGTCCATGTATGGTATGTAAACATCACATGTATGGTCCAAAACAACCCAAACCCAGACTTAATTACATTTCACTGTAACGTGTGGTATGCAAACATCACATGTATGGTCCATGTATGGTATGTAAACATCACATGTATGGTCCAAAACAACCCAAACCCAGACTTAATTACATTTCAATGTAACATGTGGTATGTAAACATCACATGTATGGTCCAAAACAAGCCAAACCCAGACTTAATTGCATTTCAATGTAACATGTGGTATGCAAACATCACATGTATGGTCCATGTATGGTATGTAAACATCACATGTATGGTCCGAAACAACCCAAACCCAGACTTACTTACATTTCAATGTAACATGTGGTAAGTAAACATCACATGTATGGTCCAAAACAACCCAAACCCAGACTTAATCACATTTCACTGTAACATGTGGTATGTAAACATCACATGTATGGTCCAAAACAACCCAAACCCAGACTTAATTGCATTTCAATGTGACATGTGGTATGCAAACATCACATGAATGGTCCATGTATGGTATGTAAACATCACATGTATGGTCCAAAACAACCCAAACCCAGACTTAATTACATTTCAATGTAACGTGTGGTATGCAAACATCACATGTATGGTCCAAAACAACCCAAACCCAGACTTAATCACATTTCACTGTAACATGTGGTATGTAAACATCACATGAATGGTCCAAAACAAGCCAAACCCAGACTTAATTGCATTTCAATGTAACATGTGGTATGCAAACATCACATGTATGGTCCATGTATGGTATGTAAACATCACATGAATGGTCCAAAACAACCCAAACCCAGACTTAATTACATTTCAATGTAACATGTGGTATGTAAACATCACATGCATGGTCCATGTATGGTATGTAAACATCACATGTATGGTCCAAAACAACCCAAACCCAGAAATAATCACATTTCACTGTAACATGTGGTATGTAAACATCACATGTATGGTCCAAAACAACCCAAAACCAGACTTAATTACATTTCAATGTAACATGTGGTATGTAAACATCGCATGTATGGTCCATGTATGGTATGTAAACATCACATGTATGGTCCGAAACAACCCAAACCCAGACTTACTTACATTTCAATGTAACATGTGGTATGTAAACATCACATGTATGGTCCATGTATGGTATGTAAACATCACATGTATGGTCCAAAACAACCCAAACCCAGACTTAATTACATTTCAATGTAACATGTGGTATGCAAACATCACATGTATGGTCCGAAACAACCCAAACCCAGACTTACTTACATTTCAATGTAACATGTGGTATGTAAACATCACATGTATGGTCCATGTATGGTATGTAAACATCACATGTATGGTCCAAAACAACCCAAACCCAGACTTAATTACATTTCAATGTAACATGTGGTATGCAAACATCACATGCATGGTCCATGTATGGTATGTAAACATCACATGTATGGTCCAAAACAACCCAAACCCAGACTTAATTACATTTCAATGTAACGTGTGGTATGCAAACATCACATGCATGGTCCATGTATGGTATGTAAACATCACATGTATGGTCCAAAACAACCCAAACCCAGACTTAATTACATTTCAATGTTGCATACCATCCCTTCACTCTCCACTTGTGTGTCTGCACCACTTCATGGCAGTGCTTTGATCATGATCAGCTGTGTTCTGTCGAAATGAGCTAATTTAGCATCTAAAGTTCCGTAATCGTTTGTAAACATAGTTGGGATAGGCTCCAGCAACCCCCGCCACCCTCAGATGGATGTTTCATGGTGTCTTCTGACCAGGAAGCATGTATACAATTACAGCGCGAGGAAGTTGACATTGATGCTAACGATGCAAGCCTATATTTTCATCTTTATAAATCACCGTTTCAACGAGGGACGCCTAAAGTGGGGCCCGCGGGCCAAATTTGACCAGTTGTTTCATTTCATTCGGCCCGCCAAAAGGTGGCTAGCAAAAAAAATCAGTAGATTTTACCGTAAAAACCTGGCATCTCGGTCACCGAAATGTATGGTAAAATCATGACTGGTACCAACAACAACTTCTAAAAACAAAACAAGTAGCAGCTCAGTCTCTAGAATTGTGCCGAGGCTAGTCTCCTCACTCGGGGAGAATCACATGGTAAAAATGGCCGTTCGGTTTAGGGACACTTTGGACCTCGGATGCAGAAACTTTGGGCACCCCTGGTTTCAACAACAGCAGTTGTCGTGAAAACAAAAGGTTGCGTGTTCAGAGAGGAACTACGACCATAAGAGTCGTGCCCGACTACCATGCGGGTGTGGGAGCATTCTTTGATACCTCTCGGAATGTGCAACCACTCTGTGGTATTAATAACTCAATCATAGCCACTCTGCAGTGAGAGTGTTATTTGGTATCTAAATTGACGTTTCGAAACTTAAGGTAGCATTTTTTGGAATTATGCAACCGGTAGCTTTTTTGGGCGAAGCGGCTCATTTCGACAGAACACCAGCATGTGTTTATTTAATTGTTTCTGTCTTGGACAGGGCGTCTGGGTTAGTTTTTGCCTCGTTCCCTGGAAAATCCTCCTTGTGACTGAAGCACTAAGGGGCGGGGGTTGGTCAATGTGTCCAGGACTAGCTGCTGTGCGCTCAAACAACCACCAGGTAGAACCTGTGAGCAGGTAAAACTGCATCTTCCAAACTATCGGGTCTTATCAGGTCAGTAATGCATTCTTCACCCAGGCTTTAAGTGAGGGCTGAGGCATAAACTAACCCGGTTTATTTTGACAAACATTAGTTTTTCATTGAATTGAAGTAAAAACAAGTCAAAAGGATTACATTGACATGTTTGTGCACTACGGTAGAGACCGAGGGTCGACAGATGAGTTCAGAAGGTCTTGCAAAAGAGAAGACGAAGGAATGTTCTGGACTGTACCTTCCTCATCCTGCAGCTTCTGAAGGCAGTGGCAGCTTCCCTTGACAAACAAACAACAAGTTGAGCAGACCTGAAATAAAAATTGCACCTGGCAAGTCCATGCTCCCGGCATCTCTCAGATGGCGTGACGGAGGTTTCCATCCAACGACCAAGGTGCCGTGGCTTCAATGGCATGCACTTCTGGGTTCTCTTGTGGCTTTACGTTTTGAAAAGGCGAAACAGGCTGCGTCAACACAACCTCCAACATGGCCGACCACCTTGGCCACAGTCAGCCTTGGGAGGGTCTGTGCCTTGCAGTTATCAGATGCGAACGGGTGGTCCGGAGGGCACTGTGAGTGGTACTTGGGAGCCGCAGTCATAGTCGAGTCCAGCCATCCTGGAGCGGCTCATCATTCGACTCTGGGAGTACGCTCGTCTGTCCGTTTGTCTGTCCCTGAAACTGCGGATGTAGCTCTGCGGACACACACACGGCAGCGGCTTGAGAGCATGAAATTAAAAGCAGGGTCGAGAGGGTTCAGGCGAGTAGGCGGGCACGGATGACACAGGCAGTCAGGTTCTTGCCAATGCTCGACCCACCATCGAAAGGTCCAGGAAGATTGGATCACGTGGAAATAAGTTATGACGGTTACAAGTTTCCAACACAAAGGGGCGATATTAGTGCCTTTAAAGTCAAGCAGTCTAGTCTTTCCCAATGCCCCAACACACCATGGACAATTACGGGAAGATCAGAGCATGTTGAAGGGACTAAAGACCGTTAGAATTTTCCGCCACAATTGTACGATATTATTGTTGATATCGATGTTTGCTTACGATCAAACCCCAACCTTAAAGCCTGGTACTGAAGCAGCTCGGAAGGAGATCCAATCATCTGAAGTGCAGTAAGGACAGTTTGGCGGTTTAATGGCAAAGAGCAGTTTTTCCGCCCACTACGGATGGGTACAAATCGGGTCATCGTTTGTCTGTCCCTGAAACTGCGAATGTAGCTCTGCGGACGCACACACGGCAGCGGTTCAAGAGTATGCCCACAAGAAATCAAAAGCAGGGTCGAGAGTGTTCAGGCAAGTTGGCAGGCATGGATGACACAGGCAGTCAGGTTTTTGCCAATGCCTGACCCACCATCCAAAGTTTCAGGAAGATCGGATCACGTGGAAAGAAGTTATGACTGCTACAAGTTTCGGGCGATATTAGTGCCTTTAAAGTCAAGCAGTCTAGTCTTTCTCAACGCCCCGACCCACCATGGACAATTTCGGAAAGATCGGAGCATGTCGAAGGGACTTAAGACAATTAAAATTTTCCGCCACAATCGGGCGATATTCGTCTTGATATCGATGTTTGCTCACGATCAGAACCAGACCTAAAAGCCTCGTACTGCATCAGCTCAGAAAGAGATCCAATCTTAAGTGCAGTAAGGACAGTTTGGCGGTTTATGGCAAAGGGCAGTTTTGGCCGGCCACTACGGATGGGTACAAATCGGGTCCCCGTTTGTCTGTCCCTGAAACTGCGGCAGCGGCTTGAGAGCATGGCCACAAGAAATCAAAAGCAGGGTCGAGGGGGTTCAGGCGAGTTGGCGGGCACGGATGACACTGGCAGTCAGGTTCTTGCCAATGCCCGACCCACCATTGAATGTTTCAGGAAGATCGGATCACGTGGAAAGAAGTTATGACTGTTACAAGTTTTGGGCGATATTAGTGCCTTTAAATCTAAGCAGTCTAGTCTTTACCAACGCCCCAACCCACCGTGGACAATTAGAATAGAATAGAATAGAAAGTACTTTATTGATCCCTGGGGAAAGTTCGGAGCAATTCGAAGGGACTTAGGACCGTTATAATTTTCTGCCACAATCGGGCGATTTTGGTGTTGATATCGATGTTTTCTCACGATCAGACTCCGACCTTAAAGCCTGATACTGTATCAGCTCGGAAGGAGATCCGATCATCTGAAGTGCAGTTAGGGTAGTTTGGCGTTTTTCCGCCCACTACGGATGGGAGCGCACCTTTTTGTACTCATTCGTAGCGGGTGGCGAAAAGTGCTCCTCGCCATCAAACAGTCTGTACTTGACTTTCAATGCCACACCCTAATCAACCTAACTTTGTAACCACTTCTAAATGATTGTCAGAATTGTTCCGAGAGCAATTTAAGCTTACACAAATACACGTTTTGTTGTGGAGGGGGAGGAGCTTCCTCAACACAAATAATACACGTTTTGTTGTGGAGGGGGAGGAGCTTCCTCAACACAAATAATACACATTTTGTTGTGGAGGGGGAGGAGCTTCTTTAACACAATACACGTTTTGTTGTGGAGGGGGAGGAGCTTCCTCAACACAAATACACATTTTTTTGTGGAGGGGGAGGAGCTTCCTCAACACAAATAATACACATTTTGTTGTGGAGGGAGAGGAGCTTCCTCAACACAAATAATACACATTTTGTTGTGGAGGGGGAGGAGCTTCCTCAACACAAATAATACACGTTTTGTTGTGGAGGGGGAGGAGCTTCCTCAACACAAATACACATTTTGTTGTGGAGGGGGAGGAGCTTCCTCAACACAAATAATACACGTTTTGTTGTGGAGGGGGAGGAGCTTCCTCAACACAAATAATACACGTTTTGTTGTGGAGGGGGAGGAGCTTCCTCAACACAAATAATACACGTTTTGCTGTGGAGGGGGAGGAGCTTCCTCAACACAAATAATACACATTTTGTTGTGGAGGGGGAGGAGCTTCTTTAACACAATACACGTTTTGTTGTGGAGGGGGAGGAGCTTCCTCAACACAAATAATACACGTTTTGTTGTGGAGGGGGAGGAGCTTCCTCAACACAAATACACGTTTTGTTGTGGAGGGGGAGGAGCTTCCTCAACACAAATAATACACATTTTGTTGTGGAGGGGGAGGAGCTTCCTCAACACAAATAATACACGTTTTGTTGGGGAGGGGGAGGAGCTTCCTCAACACAAATAATACACATTTTGTTGTGGAGGGGGAGGAGCTTCCTCAACACAAATAATACACATTTTGTTGTGGAGGGGGAGGAGCTTCCTCAACACAAATAATACACGTTTTGTTGTGGAGGGGGAGGAGCTTCCTCAACACAAATAATACACATTTTTTTGTGGAGGGGGAGGAGCTTCCTCAACACAAATAATACACATTTTGTTGTGGAGGGGGAGGAGCTTCCTCAACACAAATAATACACATTTTGTTGTGGAGGGGGAGGAGCTTCCTCAACACAATACACGTTTTGTTGTGGAGGGGGAGGAGCTTCCTCAACACAAATAATACACGTTTTGTTGTGGAGGCGGAAGAGCTTCCTCAACACAAATAATACACGTTTTGTTGTGGAGGTGGAGGAGCTTCCGCAACACAAATTAATACACATTTTGTTGTGGAGGGGGAGGAGCTTCCTCAACACAAATAATACACATTTTGTTGTGGAGGGGGAGGAGCTTCCTCAACACAAATTGATACACATTTTGTTGTGGAGGGGGAGGAGCTTCCTCAACACAAATAATACACATTTTGTTGTGGAGGGGGAGGAGCTTCCTCAACACAAATAATACACATTATGTTGTGGAGGGGGAGGAGCTTCCTCAACACAAATAATACACATTTTGTTGTGGAGGGGGAGGAGCTTCCTCAACACAAGTAATACACATTTTGTTGTGGAGGGGGAGGAGCTTCCTCAACACAAATAATACACGTTTTGTTGGGGAGGGGGAGGAGCTTCTTTAACACAATACACGTTTTGTTGTGGAGGGGGAGGAGCTTCCTCAACACAAATAATACACGTTTTGTTGTGGAGGGGGAGGAGCTTCCTCAACACAAATAATACACGTTTTGTTGTGGAGGGAGAGGAGCTTCCTCAACACAAATAATACACATTTTGTTGTGGAGGGGGAGGAGCTTCCTCAACACAAATAATACACATTTTGTTGTGGAGGGGGAGGAGCTTCCTCAACACAAATACACGTTTCGTTGTGGAGGGGGAGGAGCTTCCTCAACACAAATAATACACGTTTTGTTGTGGAGGCGGAAGAGCTTCCTCAACACAAATAATACACGTTTTGTTGTGGAGGGGGAGGAGCTTCCTCAACACAAATAATACACGTTTTGTTGTGGAGGGAGAGGAGCTTCCTCAACACAAATAATACACATTTTGTTGTGGAGGGGGAGGAGCTTCCTCAACACAAATAATACACATTTTGTTGTGGAGGGGGAGGAGCTTCCTCAACACAAATACACGTTTCGTTGTGGAGGGGGAGGAGCTTCCTCAACACAAATAATACACGTTTTGTTGTGGAGGCGGAAGAGCTTCCTCAACACAAATAATACACGTTTTGTTGTGGAGGTGGAGGAGCTTCCGCAACACAAATTAATACACATTTTGTTGTGGAGGGGGAGGAGCTTCCTCAACACAAATAATACACATTTTGTTGTGGAGGGGGAGGAGCTTCCTCAACACAAATTGATACACATTTTGTTGTGGAGGGGGAGGAGCTTCCTCAACACAAATAATACACATTTTGTTGTGGAGGGGGAGGAGCTTCCTCAACACAAATAATACACATTATGTTGTGGAGGGGGAGGAGCTTCCTCAACACAAATAATACACATTTTGTTGTGGAGGGGGAGGAGCTTCCTCAACACAAGTAATACACATTTTGTTGTGGAGGGGGAGGAGCTTCCTCAACACAAATAATACACGTTTTGTTGGGGAGGGGGAGGAGCTTCTTTAACACAATACACGTTTTGTTGTGGAGGGGGAGGAGCTTCCTCAACACAAATAATACACGTTTTGTTGTGGAGGGGGAGGAGCTTCCTCAACACAAATAATACACGTTTTGTTGTGGAGGGAGAGGAGCTTCCTCAACACAAATAATACACATTTTGTTGTGGAGGGGGAGGAGCTTCCTCAACACAAATAATACACGTTTTATTGTGGAGGGGGAGGAGCTTCCTCAACACAAATAATACACGTTTTGTTGTGGAGGGGGAGGAGCTTCCTCAACACAAATAATACACGTTTTGTTGTGGAGGGGGAGGAGCTTCCTCAACACAAATAATACACGTTTTGTTGTGGAGGGGGAGGAGCTTCCTCAACACAAATAATACACATTTTGTTGTGGAGGGGGAGGAGCTTCCTCAACACAAATAATACACATTTTGTTGTGGAGGGGGAGGAGCTTCCTCAACACAAATAATACACATTTTGTTGTGGAGGGGGAGGAGCTTCCTCAACCCAAATAATACACATTTTGTAGTGGAGGGGGAGGAGCTTCTTTAACACAATACACGTTTTGTTGCGGAGGGGGGGGAGCTTCCTCAACACAAATAATACACGTTTTGTTGTGGAGGGGGAGGAGCTTCCTCAACACAAATACACGTTTCGTTGTGGAGGGGGAGGAGCTTCCTCAACACAAATAATACACGTTTTGTTGTGGAGGCGGAAGAGCTTCCTCAACACAAATAATACACGTTTTGTTGTGGAGGTGGAGGAGCTTCCGCAACACAAATTAATACACATTTTGTTGTGGAGGGGGAGGAGCTTCCTCAACACAAATAATACACATTTTGTTGTGGAGGGGGAGGAGCTTCCTCAACACAAATTGATACACATTTTGTTGTGGAGGGGGAGGAGCTTCCTCAACACAAATAATACACATTATGTTGTGGAGGGGGAGGAGCTTCCTCAACACAAATAATACACATTTCGTTGTGGAGGGGGAGGAGCTTCCTCAACACAAGTAATACACATTTTGTTGTGGAGGGGGAGGAGCTTCCTCAACACAAATAATACACGTTTTGTTGGGGAGGGGGAGGAGCTTCTTTAACACAATACACGTTTTGTTGTGGAGGGGGAGGAGCTTCCTCAACACAAATAATACACGTTTTGTTGTGGAGGGGGAGGAGCTTCCTCAACACAAATAATACACGTTTTGTTGTGGAGGGAGTGGAGCTTCCTCAACACAAATAATACACATTTTGTTGTGGAGGGGGAGGAGCTTCCTCAACACAAATAATACACATTTTGTTGTGGAGGGGGAGGAGCTTCCTCAACACAAATACACGTTTCGTTGTGGAGGGGGAGGAGCTTCCTCAACACAAATAATACACGTTTTGTTGTGGAGGCGGAAGAGCTTCCTCAACACAAATAATACACGTTTTGTTGTGGAGGTGGAGGAGCTTCCGCAACACAAATTAATACACATTTTGTTGTGGAGGGGGAGGAGCTTCCTCAACACAAATAATACACATTTTGTTGTGGAGGGGGAGGAGCTTCCTCAACACAAATTGATACACATTTTGTTGTGGAGGGGGAGGAGCTTCCTCAACACAAATAATACACATTTTGTTGTGGAGGGGGAGGAGCTTCCTCAACACAAATAATACACATTATGTTGTGGAGGGGGAGGAGCTTCCTCAACACAAATAATACACATTTTGTTGTGGAGGGGGAGGAGCTTCCTCAACACAAGTAATACACATTTTGTTGTGGAGGGGGAGGAGCTTCCTCAACACAAATAATACACGTTTTGTTGGGGAGGGGGAGGAGCTTCTTTAACACAATACACGTTTTGTTGTGGAGGGGGAGGAGCTTCCTCAACACAAATAATACACGTTTTGTTGTGGAGGGAGAGGAGCTTCCTCAACACAAATAATACACATTTTGTTGTGGAGGGGGAGGAGCTTCCTCAACACAAATAATACACATTTTGTTGTGGAGGGGGAGGAGCTTCCTCAACACAAATACACGTTTCGTTGTGGAGGGGGAGGAGCTTCCTCAACACAAATAATACACGTTTTGTTGTGGAGGCGGAAGAGCTTCCTCAACACAAATAATACACGTTTTGTTGTGGAGGGGGAGGAGCTTCCTCAACACAAATAATACACGTTTTGTTGTGGAGGGAGAGGAGCTTCCTCAACACAAATAATACACATTTTGTTGTGGAGGGGGAGGAGCTTCCTCAACACAAATAATACACATTTTGTTGTGGAGGGGGAGGAGCTTCCTCAACACAAATACACGTTTCGTTGTGGAGGGGGAGGAGCTTCCTCAACACAAATAATACACGTTTTGTTGTGGAGGCGGAAGAGCTTCCTCAACACAAATAATACACGTTTTGTTGTGGAGGTGGAGGAGCTTCCGCAACACAAATTAATACACATTTTGTTGTGGAGGGGGAGGAGCTTCCTCAACACAAATAATACACATTTTGTTGTGGAGGGGGAGGAGCTTCCTCAACACAAATTGATACACATTTTGTTGTGGAGGGGGAGGAGCTTCCTCAACACAAATAATACACATTTTGTTGTGGAGGGGGAGGAGCTTCCTCAACACAAATAATACACATTATGTTGTGGAGGGGGAGGAGCTTCCTCAACACAAATAATACACATTTTGTTGTGGAGGGGGAGGAGCTTCCTCAACACAAGTAATACACATTTTGTTGTGGAGGGGGAGGAGCTTCCTCAACACAAATAATACACGTTTTGTTGGGGAGGGGGAGGAGCTTCTTTAACACAATACACGTTTTGTTGTGGAGGGGGAGGAGCTTCCTCAACACAAATAATACACGTTTTGTTGTGGAGGGGGAGGAGCTTCCTTAACACAAATAATACACGTTTTGTTGTGGAGGGAGAGGAGCTTCCTCAACACAAATAATACACATTTTGTTGTGGAGGGGGAGGAGCTTCCTCAACACAAATAATACACATTTTGGTGTGGAGGGGGAGGAGCTTCCTCAACACAAATACACGTTTTGTTGTGGAGGGGGAGGAGCTTCCTCAACACAAATAATATACGTTTTGTTGTGGAGGGGGAGGAGCTTCCTCAACACAAATAATATACGTTTTGTTGTGGAGGGGGAGGAGCTTCCTCAACACAAATAATACACATTTTGTTGTGGAGGGGGAGGAGCTTCCTCAACACAATACACGTTTTGTTGTGGAGGGGGAGGAGCTTCCTCAACACAAATAATACACATTTTGTTGTGGAGAGGGAGGAGCTTCCTCAACACAAATAATACACATTTTGTTGTGGAGGGGGAGGAGCTTCCTCAACACAAATAATACACGTTTTGTTGTGGAGGGGGAGGAGCTTCCTCAACACAAATAATACACGTTTTGTTGTGGAGGGGGAGGAGCTTCCTCAACACAAATAATACACGTTTTGTTGTGGAGGGGGAGGAGCTTCCTCAACACAAATAATACACATTTTGTTGTGGAGGGGGAGGAGCTTCCTCAACACAAATAATACACGTTTTTTTGTGGAGGGGGAGGAGCTTCCTCAACACAAATAATATACGTTTTGTTGTGGAGGGGGAGGAGCTTCCTCAACACAAATAATACACGTTTTGTTGTGGAGGGGGAGGAGCTTCCTCAACACAAATAATATACGTTTTGTTGTGGAGGGGGAGGAGCGTCCTCAACACAAATAATATACGTTTTGTTGTGAAGGGGGAGGAGCTTCCTCAACACAAATAATACACATTTTGTTGTGGAGAGGGAGGAGCTTCCTCAACACAAATAATACACATTTTGTTGTGGAGGGGGAGGAGCTTCCTCAACACAAATAATACACATTTTGTTGTGGAGGGGGAGGAGTTTCCTCAACACAAATAATACACGTTTTGTTGTGGAGGGGGAGGAGCTTCCTCAACACAAATAATACACATTTTGTTGTGGAGGGGGAGGAGTTTCCTCAACACAAATAATACACGTTTTGTTGTGGAGGGGGAGGAGCTTCCTCAACACAAATAATATACGTTTTGTTGTGGAGGGGGAGGAGCTTCCTCAACACAAATAATACACATTTTGTTGTGGAGGGGGAGGAGCTTCCTCAACACAATACACGTTTTGTTGTGGAGGTGGAGGAGCTTCCGCAACACAAATTAATACACATTTTGTTGTGGAGGGGGAGGAGCTTCCTCAACACAAATAATACACATTTTGTTGTGGAGGGGGAGGAGCTTCCTCAACACAAATTAATACACATTTTGTTGTGGAGGGGGAGGAGCTTCCTCAACACAAATAATACACATTTTGTTGTGGAGGGGGGGGAGCTTCCTCAACACAAATAATACACGTTTTGTTGTGGAGGGGGAGGAGCTTCCTCAACACAAATACACGTTTCGTTGTGGAGGGGGAGGAGCTTCCTCAACACAAATAATACACGTTTTGTTGTGGAGGTGGAGGAGCTTCCGCAACACAAATTAATACACATTTTGTTGTGGAGGGGGAGGAGCTTCCTCAACACAAATAATACACATTTTGTTGTGGAGGGGGAGGAGCTTCCTCAACACAAATTGATACACATTTTGTTGTGGAGGGGGAGGAGCTTCCTCAACACAAATAATACACATTTTGTTGTGGAGGGGGAGGAGCTTCCTCAACACAATACACATTTTGTTGTGGAGGGGGAGGAGCTTCAACACAAATACACATTTTGTTGTGGAGGGGGAGGAGCTTCCCCAACACAAATAATACACATTTTGTTGTGGAGGGGGAGGAGCTTCCTCAACACAAATAATACACGTTTTGTTGTGGAGGGGGAGGAGCTTCCTCAACACAAATAATACACGTTTTGTTGTGGAGGGGGAGGAGCTTCCTCAACACAAATAAAACACGTTTTGTTGTGGAGGGGGAGGAGCTTCCTCAACACAAATAAAACACGTTTTGTTGTGGAGGGGGAGGAGCTTCCTCAACACAAATAATACACGTTTTGTTGTGGAGGGGGAGGAGCTTCCTCAACACAAATAATACATGTTTTGTTGTGGAGGGGGAGGAGCTTCCTCAACACAAATACTACACGTTTTGTTGTGGAGGGGGAGGAGCTTCCTCAACACAATACACATTTTTTTGTGGAGGGGGAGGAGCTTCCTCAACACAATACACATTTTGTTGTGGAGGGGGAGGAGCTTCCCCAACACAAAAAATACACATTTTGTTGTGGAGGGGGAGGAGCTTCCTCAACACAAATAATACACGTTTTGTTGTGGAGGGGGAGGAGCTTCCTCAACACAATACACGTTTTGTTGTGGAGGGGGAGGAGCTTCCTCAACACAAATACACGTTTTGTTGTGGAGGGGGAGGAGCTTCCTCAACACAAATAATACACGTTTTGTTGTGGAGGGGGAGGAGCTTCCTCAACACAAATAATACACATTTTGTTGTGGAGGGGGAGGAGCTTCCTCAACACAAATAATACACATTTTGTTGTGGAGGGGGAGGAGCTTCCTCAACACTAATACACATTTTGTTGTGGAGGGGGAGGAGCTTCCTCAAAACAAATAAAACACACGAAAAAGAATGTGTTTGGTTGCCAGATGTTGAAGATGGACACATCTTACCGCTGACAGCACGTCTCCTTCCAGGCGCTTCTTGGGGAGTGGCTTGCGATGGAGGCCGGGCTCGGCGTGAGGAGGCGGGGCTTTGGGCGCCTGCGAGGTGTTGGCGGGGTGGTGGTACTGTGGGTGGTGCACCTTCTTCTTCTTCTTCTTCTCCTTCCTCAGCTTCTCTTCTCGCTGCCGGATGCGCATCAGCTGGACTCGCCTCTGCTGCCGACTCACCACCACTGCAGCCAAAGCACAAGATGATCTAAAGTGAGAACCCAGACCTACTTCACCTTCCTCCCTGCATGACATATTGGGAGTGAGAACCCCGACCTACTTCACCTTCCTCCCTGCATGACATATTGGGAGTGAGAACCCAGACCTACTTCACCTTCCTCCCTGCATGACGTATTGGGAGTGAGAACCCAGACCTACTTCACCTTCCTCCCTGCATGACGTATTGGGAGTGAGAACCCAGACCTACTTCACCTTACTCCCTGCATGACATATTGGGAGTGAGAACCCAGACCTACTTCACCTTCCTGCCTGCATAACATTTTCGGAGTGAGAACCCAGACCTACTTCACCTTCCTCCCTGCATGAGTGTGTGCGTGTGTGTGTGTGTGCGTTTGAGTGTGTGTGAGTGTGCGTGTGAGTAAGTGAGTGAGTGTGTGTGTGTGTGAGTGTGCGTGTGTGAGTCTGTGAGTGTGTGTGTGTGTGCGCGTGTGTGTCAAGTATGGAAAAAGACGGGTCCATTATGGGCACCATTTGTGGTCACGTGATTTTCCCCCCTAAGTGCCTAGTTTACCCACAATGCCCCATTTCCAAGCTCCACCCCCCAACTAACAGCTGCTCCCCCTGCAACATCCCCCATGCTCTGCTGTTGTCATGACAACACCAAGTCCACTTTAGTGCTGACAACATTGACACTCATTTGTGTTTTGGTAGCGTCTTCATCTGGGATCACATCATTGTTGCGCACAATTTGAAGGAATTAGCACGCACATAATCACACAATTGGCCAATAAAATGGAATTTGCTGTTAAAGGCAGAATATCAGGGATGTTTACATAAATGTGAGTGAAGCGCTCATTTATCCATGAAACGCTCAACCGCCCCACCCTGCAATGTGGAGACAACCACTTGAAACAGGAAGCTAAAACTAGCAAGAACAATCATACACACACAACACATGTCATCTGTTGTGTTGTTGTGAACGTCATCATGGATGTAACATCAATGTACAAACAATCATACACACAACACATGTCATCTGTTGTGTTGTTGTGAACGACATCATGGATGTAACATCAATGTACAAACAATCATACACACACACAACACATCCCCATACCAATATTTTGCTACTAATTGGCTGGACAGGATAGAGTAAAAAATAAAAACAAATATTTATTTATAAAAACTAAAAAATTAAAATAGTTATTTGCAAAATAATAAAAATAAAAAAAATTCCCCTCAAAAAACTAAAAAAAATTAAACAAATAATAAAAATTAAAATATTAAAAAAAAAACATATATATATATATACATATATATATATATATATATATATATATATATATATATATATATATATATATATATATATATATATATATCTGCGGCTGGACAGGAGAGGGAAAAAACAAACACAAAAAAAACCAATAAAATAAATAAAATGGAAATGTTCCAAAAAAAAAAAAATACAGGTATTTGCAAAAATGATTTGAAAAACTATTTGAAAAATTACCCTTAAAAAATTTTTTAAAAAATAAAAAAATAACGCATTTGCCAGAAAGTAAAAAAAAAAAACGAGATATCTGCATCTAAATCAACCATTATGATTTCCCCAAGTGGCTGGACAGGAGAGTAAAACAAATACAATAAAAATTAAAGACAGATATTTGCAAAAAAAATAAAAGAAACATTAATTAAAAATTTCCCTAAAAAATACAGATATTTGCAATCACATAAAAATAAAATTAATAAATTAAACATTTCACTAAAAATACAGATATTTGAAAAAAAACAACAACTATAAAAACAAAATTCCCTAAAAAAAAATAAAAAAAAATAAAACAGATATCTGCATCCAAATCAACAATTATGATTTCCCCAAGTGGCAGGACAGGAGAGTAAAAATAATACAATAAAAATTAAAGACAGATATTTGCAAAAAAATAAAAATAATAAATTAAAAATTTCCCCCCAAAAATACAGATATTTGCAATCAAATAAAAATAAAATTAATAAATTAAAAATGTCCCTAAAAAATACAGATATTTGAAAAAAAAAACAACAACTATAAAAACAAAATTCCCTAAAAAATTGTTTTTAAAAATAAAACATATCTGCATCCAAATCAACAATTATGATTTCCCAGAGTGGCTGGGCAGGAGAGTAAAAATAATACAATACAAATTAAATACAGATATTTGCAAAAAAAATAATAATAAAATAAATAAGTTTAAAACTTCCCTAAAAAATAGAGATTTGCAAAAAAATACAAATTCCCTAAAAAACAACAACAACAACAACAACAAATATCTGCATCCAAATCAACAATTATGATTTCCCAGAGTGGCTGGACAGGACAGAGTAAAAAAAACAAATACAATAAAAAATATCCTTAAAAAAAATACAGATATTTAAAAAACTGTTTAAAAAATTTGCCTAAAAAAACCAAAACCAAAACAGATATCTGCATCTAAATCAACAATTCTTAATTCCCAGAGTGGCTGGACAGGACATAGTGAGAGAGAAAAAATATCTCACTGATTTCTTAGCTGTACTTGGCTGAGAAAGCCAGACTTGATATTTTGTGGTCATTCAGTAGATATGTGCAGCATATATTTGCATCTACATCAGCAATAGGATTTTTTCTGGACAGGACAGATGGAAATAAATGAATAAATGCCCTCATAGAAGACACAATGTACATCATCTTTTGTGTTGGCGTGAAGATAGCATGCTGCCATCCGTCAAATAAAAGCTTCCTTTATAATTCCAATTTAGATAACCTCCTTTTTAATAAGATTGCAGCAGCCATGGGGATTCTTCATGTTCCTGTGTTGCAGAAGTCATTTGTAGGTATGCAAAAGGAGCATTTTAGAATCAAGGGAGGAGGAAAAGAAAGAAAGAATTGTCACCCAGGGAGACGCTTTGAGACTCCCCTGCAGTTTTTACCCTCTAAATACCTCTTTTTGACACGCTCATTGATTGGCTCTGCTCTTTTTATCTGTCTGTGTTTGGTAATTAGCTGCAGTAATGAGTTGCACCCCCCACCCAAGATTGTTGGTTTCATCCATCCATCAGCAGGGGTGTCAAAGATGATTTCATTGAGGGCCACATAGCTGCCACTTTCATCCATTTTTAAACTTTCTCAGCCAAGTACAGCAAAGAAATCAGTGAGGGATTTTTTCTCTCTCACTATGTCCTGTCCAGCCACTCCGGGAATTCAGAATTGTGGATTTAGATGCAGATATCTTTTTTTGTTTGTTTTTTTAGGGTCATTTTTTAAACAGTTTTTTAAATATCTGTATTTTTTTTTTAGGGACATTTTTTTTATTTTATTTTATTTGTTTTTTTAATCTGTCCTGTCCAGCCACTCTGGGAAATGATAATTGTTCATTTGGATGCAGATATCTGTTTTTGTTGTTGTTTTTTTAGGGAATTTTTTTTTTTTTTTTGCAAATATCTATTTTTTGGGAAATATTTAATTTATTAATTTTATTTTTATTTTTTTGCAAATATCAGTATTGTTTAGGGGATTTTTTATTCGATTTATTTTATTTTACTTTTTTTTTTCAAATATCTGTCTTTAATTTTAAAATTAATTTTAGGGTAATTTTTTAAACAGTTTTTTAAATATCTGTATTTTTTTAAGAATATTTTTATTTTAAATTGTTTTTTTACTCTGTCCTGTCCAGCCACTCTGGGAAATCATAATTGTTGATTTGGATGCAGATATCTGTTTTTGTTGTTGTTTTTTTTAGGGCTTTTTTTGTTGTTGCAAATATCTGTATTGTTTAAGGGATTTTTTATATTATTTTGTTATTTTTTTTAACTTCTTTTGCAAATATCTGTCTTTAATCTTAAAATTATTTTAGGGTAATTTTTTTAAACAGTTTTTTAAATATCTGTAATTTTTTTAACGATATTTTTTTTGTATTTGTTTTTTTCACTCTGTCCTGTCCAGCCACTCTGGGAAATCATAAATGTTGACTTGGATGCAGATATCTGTTTTTGTTGTTGTTTTTTTAGTGCTTTTTTCTGTTGCTGCAAATATCTGTATTGTTTAGGGAAATTTGTAATTTATAATTTTTTTTTTGTTTGTTTTTTTGCAAATATCTGTATTTTTTTAGGGGATTTCTTTTCTTTTTTTTTTTACTTTTTTTTTGCAAATATCTGTGAATGTGAGTGTGATCTGTGTTGGCCTTGCGATGAGGTGGCGACTTGTCCAGGGTGTACCCCGCTTTCCGCCCGATTGTAGCTGAGATAGGCTCCAGCGACCCCAAAGGGAATAAGCGGTAGAAAATGGATGGGACGTATGTCTTTAATTTTAAAATAAATTTTAGGGTAATTCTTTTAAACCGTTTTTTAAATATCTTTAATTTTTTTTTAAGGATATTTTTATTTTATTAGTTTTTTTACTCTGTCCTGTCCAGCCACTCTGGGAAATCATAACTGTTGATTTGGATGCAGATATTTGTTTTTTTGTTGTTGTTTTTTTAGGGATTTTTTTTTGTATGTGTGCAAATATCTGTATTTTTTAGGGAAATTTGGAATTTATTAATTTTTTTTAATTTAATTTTTTTTTGCAAATATCTGTATTTTTTTAGGGGATTTTATATTTTATGTTAATTTTTTTGCAAACAACTGACTTTAATTTAAAAATTATTTTAGGGTAATTCTTTAAACAGTTTTTTAAATATCTGTATTTTTTTTAAGGATATTTTTATTTTATTAGTATTTTTACTCTGTCCTGTCCCGTCACTCTGGGAAATCATAATTGTTGATTTGGATGCAGATATCTGTTTTTGTTGTTGTTTTTTAGGGCTTTTTTTGTTGTTGCAAATATCTGTATTGTTTAGGGAAATTTGTAATTTATTTTTTATTTTTATTTTTATTTTTATTTGCAAATATCTGTATTTTTTAGGGGATTTTTTTATTTTATTTTGTTGGGGTTTTTTTTACTTTTTTTTGCAAATATCTGTCTTTCATTTTAAAATTAATTTTAAAATTAATTTTAGGGTAATTTTTTTAAACAGTTTTTTAAATATCTGTAATTTTTTTAAGGATATTTTTTTTGTATTTGTTTTTTTACTCTGTCCTGTCCAGCCACTCTGGGAAATTATAATTGTTGATTTGGATGCAGATATCTGTTTTTGTTTTTAAGGGCTTTTTTTTTTTTTTTGCAAATATCTTTTTTTAATTTTTTTATTATTATTATTATTATTTTTTTACTTTTTTTTACTTTTTTTTGCAAATATCTGTGAATGTGAGTGTGAATGTTGTCTGTCTATCTGTGTTGGCCCTGCGATGAGGTGGCGACTTGTCCAGGGTGTACCCCGCCTTCCGCCCGATTGTAGCTGAGATAGGCTCCAGCGACCCCAAAGGGAATAAGCGGTAGAAAATGGATGGGACGTATGTCTTTAATTTTAAAATAAATTTTAGGGTAATTCTTTTAAACCGTTTTTTAAATATCTTTAATTTTTTTTTAAGGATATTTTTATTTTATTAGTTTTTTTACTCTGTCCTGTCCAGCCACTCTGGGAAATCATAACTGTTGATTTGGATGCAGATATTTGTTTTTTTTGTTGTTGTTTTTTTAGGGATTTTTTTTGTATGTGTGCAAATATCTGTATTTTTTAGGGAAATTTGGAATTTATTAAAAAAATTTTATTCAATTTTTTTTGCAAATATCTGTATTTTTTTAGGGGATTTTTTATTTTATTTTAATTTTTTTGCAAACAACTGACTTTAATTTAAAAATTATTTTAGGGTAATTCTTTAAACAGTTTTTTAAATATCTGTATTTTTTTTAAGGATATTTTCATTTTATTAGTATTTTTACTCTGTCCTGTCCAGTCACTCTGGGAAATCATAATTGTTGATTTGGATGCAGATATCTGTTTTTGTTGTTGTTTTTTAGGGCTTTTTTTGTTGTTGCAAATATCTGTATTGTTTAGGGAAATTTGTAATTTATTTTTAATTTTTATTTTTATTTGCAAATATCTGTATTTTTTAGGGGATTTTTTTATTTTATTTTGTTTTGTTTTTTTTACTTTTTTTTGCAAATATCTGTCTTTAATTTTAAAATTAATTTTAAAATTAATTTTAGGGTAATTTTTTTAAACAGTTTTTTAAATATCTGTAATTTTTTTAAGGATATTTTTTTTGTATTTGTTTTTTTACTCTGTCCTGTCCAGCCACTCTGGGAAATCATAATTGTTGATTTGGATGCAGATATCTGTTTTTGTTGTTGTTTTTTAGGGCTTTTTTTGTTGTTGCAAATATCTGTATTGTTTAGGGAAATTTGTAATTTATTTTTTATTTTTATTTTTATTTTTATTTGCAAATATCTGTATTTTTTAGGGGATTTTTTTATTTTATTTTGTTGGTTTTTTTTTTACTTTTTTTTGCAAATATCCGTCTTTAATTTTAAAATTAATTTTAAAATTAATTTTAGGGTAATTTTTTTAAACAGTTTTTTAAATATCTGTAATTTTTTTAAGGATATTTTTTTTGTATTTGTTTTTTTACTCTGTCCTGTCCAGCCACTCTGGGAAATCATAATTGTTGATTTGGATGCAGATATCTGTTTTTGTTTTTAGGGCTTTTTTTTTTTTTTTTGCAAATATCTTTTTTTTTATTTATTTTTATTATTATTTTTTTATTTTTTACTTTTTTTTACTTTTTTTTGCAAATATCTGTGAATGTGAGTGTGAATGTTGTCTGTCTATCTGTGTTGGCCCTGCGATGAGGTGGCGACTTGTCCAGGGTGTACCCCGCCTTCCGCCCGATTGTAGCTGAGATAGGCTCCAGCGCCCCCCGCGACCCCAAAGGGAATAAGCGGTAGAAAATGGATGGGACATATGTCTTTAATTTTAAAATAAATTTTAGGGTAATTCTTTTAAACAGTTTTTTAAATATCTTTAATTTTTTTTAAGGATATTTTTATTTTATTAGTTTTTTTACTCTGTCCTGTCCAGCCACTCTGGGAAATCATAACTGTTGATTTGGATGCAGATATTTGTTTTTTGTTGTTGTTTTTTTAGGGATTTTTTTTTGTATGTGTGCAAATATGTGTATTTTTTAGGGAAATTTGGAATTTATTAATTTTTTTTAATTTAATTTTTTTTTGCAAATATCTGTATTTTTTTAGGGGATTTTTTATTTTATTTGAATTTTTTTGCAAACAACTGACTTTAATTTAAAAATTATTTTAGGGTAATTCTTTAAACAGTTTTTTAAATATCTGTATTTTTTTTAAGGATATTTTTATTTTATTAGTATTTTTACTCTGTCCTGTCCAGTCACTCTGGGAAATCATAATTGTTGATTTGGATGCAGATATCTGTTTTTGTTGTTGTTTTTTAGGGCTTTTTTTGTTGTTGCAAATATCTGTATTGTTTAGGGAAATTTGTAATTTATTTTTTATTTTTATTTTTATTTTTATTTGCAAATATCTGTATTTTTTAGGGGACTTTTTTATTTTATTTTGTTTTTGTTTTTTTTTTACTTTTTTTGCAAATATCTGTCTTTAATTTTAAAATTAATTTTAGGGTAATTTTTTTAAACAGTTTTTTAAATATCTGTAATTTTTTTAAGGATATTTTTTTTGTATTTGTTTTTTTACTCTGTCCTGTCCAGCCACTCTGGGAAATCATAATTGTTGATTTGGATGCAGATATCTGTTTTTGTTTTTTAGGGCTTTTTTTTTTTTTTTTGCAAATATCTTTTCTTTTTTTTAATTATTATTATTATTTTTTTTAAACTTTTTTTTAACTTTTTTTGCAAATATCTGTGAATGTGAGTGTGAATGTTGTCTGTCTATCTGTGTTGGCCCTGCGATGAGGTGGCGACTTGTCCAGGGTGTACCCCGCCTTCCGCCCGATTGTAGCTGAGATAGGCTCCAGCGACCCCCGCGACCCCAAAGGGAATAAGCGGTAGAAAATGGATGGGACGTATGTCTTTAATTTTAAAATAAATTTTAGGGTAATTCTTTTAAACCGTTTTTTAAATATCTTTAATTTTTTTTTAAGGATATTTTTATTTTATTAGTTTTTTTACTCTGTCCTGTCCAGCCACTCTGGGAAATCATAACTGTTGATTTGGATGCAGATATTTGTTTTTTTTGTTGTTGTTTTTTTAGGGATTTTTTTTTGTATGTGTGCAAATATCTGTATTTTTTAGGGAAATTTGGAATTTATTAATTTTTTTTAATTTAATTTTTTTTGCAAATATCTGTATTTTTTTAGGGGATTTTTTATTTTATTTTAATTTTTTTGCAAACAACTGACTTTAATTTAAAAATTATTTTAGGGTAATTCTTTAAACAGTTTTTTAAATATCTGTATTTTTTTTAAGGATATTTTTATTTTATTAGTATTTTTACTCTGTCCTGTCCAGTCACTCTGGGAAATCATAATTGTTGATTTGGATGCAGATATCTGTTTTTGTTGTTGTTTTTTAGGGCTTTTTTTGTTGTTGCAAATATCTGTATTGTTTAGGGAAATTTGTAATTTATTTTTTATTTTTATTTTTATTTTTATTTGCAAATATCTGTATTTTTTAGGGGATTTTTTTATTTTATTTTGTTGTTGTTTTTTACTTTTTTTTGCAAATATCTGTCTTTAATTTTAAAATTAATTTTAAAATTAATTTTAGGGTAATTTTTTTAAACAGTTTTTTAAATATCTGTAATTTTTTTAAGGATATTTTTTTTGTATTTGTTTTTTTACTCTGTCCTGTCCAGCCACTCTGGGAAATCATAATTGTTGATTTGGATGCAGATATCTGTTTTTGTTTTTTAGGGCTTTTTTTTTTTTTTTGCAAATATCTTTTTTAATTTTTTGTATTATTATTATTTTTTTTTTTTTACTTTTTTTTGCAAATATCTGTGAATGTGAGTGTGAATGTTGTCTGTCTATCTGTGTTGGCCCTGCGATGAGGTGGCGACTTGTCCAGGGTGTACCCCGCCTTCCGCCCGATTGTAGCTGAGATAGGCTCCAGCGACCCCAAAGGGAATAAGCGGTAGAAAATGGATGGGACGTATGTCTTTAATTTTAAAATAAATTTTAGGGTAATTTTTTTAAACAGTTTTTTAAATATCTGTAATTTTTTTAAGGATATTTTTATTTTATTAGTTTTTTTACTCTGTCCTGTCCAGCCACTCTGGGAAATCATAACTGTTGATTTGGATGCAGATATTTGTTTTTTGTTGTTGTTTTTTTAGAGATTTTTTTTTGTGTGTGTGTGCAAATATCTGTATTTTTTTAAGGAAATTTGGAATTTATTAATTTTTAATTTTTTTGCAAACATCTGTATTTTTTAGGGAAATTTGGAATTTATTAATTTAAATTTTTTTTTATTTTTTTTTGCAAATATCTGTATTTTTTTAGGGGATTTTTTATTGTATTTATTTTCTTTTAATTTTTTTTGCAAATATCTTACTTTAATTTAAAAATTATTTTTAGGATAATTTTTAAACAGTTTTTTAATATCTGTATTTTTTTTAAGGATATTTTTATTTTATTAGTTTTTTTACTCTGTCCTGTCCAGCCACTCTGGGAAATCATAACTGTTGATTTGGATGCAGATATTTGTTTTTTGTTGTTGTTTTTTTAGAGATTTTTTTTTTGTGTGTGTGCAAATATCTGTATTTTTTTAAGGAAATTTGGAATTTATTAATTTCTTTTTTTTTTGCAAACATCTGTATTTTTTAGGGAAATTTGGAATTTATTAATTAAAAAAATTTTTTTTTTTTTTTTGCAAATATCTGTATTTTTTTAGGGGATTTTTTATTGTATTTATTTTCTTTTAATTTTTTTGCAAATATCTTACTTTAATTTAAAAATTATTTTTAGGATAATTTTTAAACAGTTTTTTAATATCTGTATTTTTTTTAAGGAGATTTTTATTTTATTAGTTTTTTTACTCTGTCCTGTCCAGCCACTCTGGGAAATCATAATTGCTGATTTGGATGCAGATATTTGTTTAGTTTTTTTAGGGAATTTTTTTTGTTGTTGTTGCAAATATCTATTTTTTTAGGGAAATGTTTTATTTATTTATTTTATTTTATTTTTTTTGCAAATATCTGTATTTTTTTAGGGTATTTTTTTATTTTATTTTATTTTACTTCTTTTTGCAAATATCTGTCTTTAATTTTAAAATAAAATTTAATTAATTCCAATGAGTTTATAACCAGAGTTTAATCATCAATCATCCAAATTCAAGTGCGATGCATCAGAATTTTAAAGAAATGTATCACTTAATCGCCTCTAATTATTGCACGATTGCCTATTATTAGATGTGTTATGCACCGACTGGTGGATAACTTGCTTTAAAATCATCAGTTAAGGTGACAAGCGGATATTGTTTTTATTCTATAGATAACAATACAATATTTGACATGATCAGATAACATTCAAGTTCTCTCAAAATAAGAACGAAAGCGTTTAGTGAAACAAATAAAAAAATAAAAATGTATTGACACATGTTTTTCCAGGCCACATACGATGAGGTAACGGGCCAAATCTGGCCCCCGGGCCTTGAGTTTGGTACCTGTGACTTACAGCGGGAGTGAACTACCGACCTTGACAAGTCAGAAAGAGATGATATTAGTATTTTCCGATCACAGATGCCACCTGGTGGATGTTTGAGCACACTGCAGCACACTCCTTAATGCTTCAGTCACACGCAGGATTCTCACAGGAATGAAGCACAAACACAACCTAAGTGTGCTTGGACTGGACAGATCCCGTAGACTTCATATATCACTATGTTGATGATTGGCCCTTTAACGTTGTTGTTGTGTTCAAGGAGGTGTGGCCCTCATCAACCAATCAAACTCAACGATTGGTTCCTGTTGCAATCAGACCCTTTGAAGCGCTACTTAAAAAAAACTAAACAAATGTCTGGCGTACTGTATGCAGTCGGGGGACGTTTCATGAGAGCGGAGTGTGCGTGTGTGCCTTTAAAAGGCGGTGCCTGTTGCTAAGTGAGGTGTGACGCTCAGAGCAGCATTTTAGCTCAGCGGCGTTTGTTAGCTCAGCTTTTGACTGGATTGTGTTAGCGCTACTTAATAAAGAGATGCTACCACGGCTGTAGTCTCCTTGTCCACAAACCAGTATGGCAGGGTTGTCACTTCAATCATTGATGAGTTGTTTATTATTCCCTCGTAGTAGCAGTAGCAGTAGTGTGTGTGTGTGTACTTAGCCGCCATGTTTGCTGTGTGATGTTGCCTCTCCCTATTTAGCATCAAGTTCATTTCAGTTCTGCTTGTTGCTTTCATTCAGTAAAACATATTTCCTGCATTGAACTCGCTGTGCTTGTTGACATAAAACCACATCAAACGATGACTTGTTACTCGCACAATGTACATTTTAACAAATGACCATAATGCCACATGATAGTTGTATT
Source organism: Nerophis lumbriciformis (assembly GCF_033978685.3). Lineage (NCBI taxonomy): Eukaryota > Metazoa > Chordata > Actinopteri > Syngnathiformes > Syngnathidae > Nerophis > Nerophis lumbriciformis. The sequence continues at coordinate 1,697,086 of NC_084560.2, forward strand.
GTTTGTTGTGTATTGTTTCCTGTCCATTTGTGCATCTTTCTTTTGTTTCATGCACTTTTCGGCCGACTCTGCATCCCGGGGTCCAGGCGTGCACCAGAACGCAACACTAGTGACATGACTAAAAGAGGTCAATTGTCACGGCACACATAGTCTTCCACCATACACCCCTTTTGGATCTAGTTCACACACGCCATTCCTTTGTTGTTTAAGTCAATTATATTGTTCATTATTTAGTATATTGTTTATATATACCGTATTTTCCGCACCATAAGGCGCCCTGGGTTATAAACCGCGCCTTCAATGAACGGCATATTTCAAAACTTTGTCCACCTATAAGCCGCCCCGTGTTATAAGCCGCATCTAACTGCGCTAAAGGGAATGTCAAAAAAACAGTCAGATAGGTCAGTCAAACTTTAATAATATATTAAAAACCAGCGTGATGTGGGCGCGCATGGAGTCGTATATCAACATGGACGGAGCTGCGTGAAAAAAGCCACCCGGCCTCTTCGCGTAAACTTAAACTTACCTTAACCACTCGCTCATCTTTTCTTCATCCATCCATCCCTTCGAGTTAGCTTTTATGATGACGCCGGCTGGAAAGGTCTCTTTTGGCAAGGTCTTCCTTTTGAATATCACCATGGGTGGAAGTTTCTGGCCATTAGCATGGCAAGCTAGAACCACAGTGAAGGATGACTTCTCATTCCCTGTGGTGCGAATATTCACCGTACGTGCTCCCGTTGTATCCACAGTGCGGTTCACAGGAATATCAAAAGTCAGTGGAACCTCGTCCATGTTGATAATGTTCTCTGGCCGGATCTTTCTTTCAGCTATCTTGTTTTTACAATATGCACGGAAAGTAGCCGGCTTTTCTTGAAAGTCTTTAGGCAGTTGCTGTGAAATAGTAGTCCGTGTGCGGATGGAGAGATTGCGTCTTTTCATGAACCGGAAACCTGTCGCTTAGTAGGAGCCATTTTGTGGTCTTTACAGATGTAAACACACAAAGGAAATGAAACGTAATATCCGCGCGCTTCTTCTTCTTCTACGCGGGCGGGTGGTTGCTTACAGTAGAAGAAGAAGCGCTTCCTCTTCTACGGGGGCGGGTGCTTACCTTGGCGGTTGCTTGCGTAGAAGAAGAAGCGCTTCCTCTTCTACGGGGAAAAAAGATGGCGGCTGTTTACCGTAGTTGCGAGACCTAAACTTTATGAAAATGAATCTTAATATTAATCCATATATAAAGCGCACCGGGTTATAAGCCGCACTGTCAGCTTTTGAGTAAATTTGTGGTTTTTAGGTGCGGCTAATAGTGCGGAAAATACGGTACATATAATAAATACATAGAGTAATATTGCCCCCTTGTGGTTCTGTGCTGTCACAACTCCCTCCCTCCATCCATAACATTGTGGACTATAAACCAGAGGTGTCCAAAGTGCGGCCCGCGGGCCATTTCTGGCCAACAGCTAGTTTTCTTTATTGGCCCCTCAACATGAAATGAATTGATTATTAATGAGGCGTATTAGCGATAAAAACTAAAACACAAAAAGTAAGATAGCAATGCTAATTGTTTAGCACATCTAAAGGAACGTGTCCTGCGTTGACAAAGGAACACAATGAAGCATTTTTTCCCCCTAACTCCATTTCTCCATTCTAAAAACAAAATGATGCTTCTTACCTTCCGTGTGCGAAAAGCCCTCGGCGGTGACTTTCCACTGAATCAGCACTCCCAGCAGGGCCAGGACAGGCCACACCCCCATAATGACCCAGGTGAACCAGCACACTGGCTTCTTGGGCGCCACCTGTGTCAGTGACAGTGGTGATTAATCCATCGCAGAGAACACAACACAAATGGTGCAAATGCTCGAACTGTCAAAAGTTGGTAACGATTGTGTACTTTTTATTAATACAGCAGATATAGATCATATACATCAACTACATGAATTGTCTTGAGTGGCTGGGACAGGACAGAGTGACTCCAAGCTGCAAAATGTGGAATTTGAAGCCAAGCTATTTCAACATAAATGGAGTGCCTCCCCAAATAAACCGGAACAAAAGCCCCGCACGAGCTGGACCAAACACGTAACTGTCCATGGAGCGAGTCACTTTAATGTTGATCATGATACACCCAGCATGTCATGTGTGTTAATACAACTATAGTACATACTAGGGTTGTACGGTATACCGGTATTAGTACAGTACTGCCATACTAAGACTCATTTTCGGTAGTATATTGTCTCTGAAATGTACCGGTCCCGCACCCTCCGTCACATCATGACATAAAATGTAAACAAACGCCATTTGTGGATCGATACCTAACATCCACTGTAATGATACCAGCACTATCTAGTCGATACTACTATGATTACGTCGATATTTTTTGGCATCACAACATTTTCTTTCCTTTTCAAAAAATGTATATTATGTTTATAGGTCAGTAAATACGTCCCTGGACCCATGAGGACTTTGAATATGACCAATGTATGATCCTGTAACTACTTGGTATCAGATTGATACCCAAATGTGTGGTATCATCCAAAACTAATGTAAATTATCAAACAACAGAAGAATAAGTGATTATTACATTTTAACAGTTAAAACAGAAAATAAGCAGATATTAACAGTAAATGAACAAGTAGATGAATAATCCATTTTTACAGTTTGTCCCTCATAATGTGTAGAAAATAATAGGTGTATAAATGACACAATATGTTACTGCATAGACTAATTAGGAGTCTTTGTTTGTTTACTTACTACTAAAAGACAAGTTGTCTATTTTATTTAAGGACTAAATGACAATAATAAACATATGTTTCATGTACACTAACATTTGTTGTTACAATAAAGACAATAATGACATTTTTTTGTGGTACCCTTTATTTAGAAAGGGTCACGGCACCACTGTTACCCTTGTGGTTTAGTCCCTGCTTTCCTGTTCCACCTAGGACTCGAACCTGAGAGATGAGAGTCCCAACTACCGAGCCAAAGTCCCGGGCTTTCAACCCGATAGCCAGCACTGCTCTTGAGGTTGTCAGGAATTGAGATTTTCCAACGTACACTTGACTGGCCAGCCTCCTTTAGACTCACCCCCCTAAACCTCACTCCCATCCAGGTCACGGCACCATCCTAACCCGCCTGGTTCAGTCCCGGCTTTTTTTGTTCAAACCCGGGTTGTCCGGCATGACGGATGAGTGCGAGCTACAGAGCTAAAAGCCCCAGCTATCAACCCAGTAACTAGAACTGTTTTTGAGGTTGTAAGGGTTGGAGGCTTTACCAACGTACACTTGACTGACCGGACTCTGTTACACTCACCCCACTAAACCTCACTCTCATCCGGGTCATGGCACCACTGTAATCCTTGTGGTTTAGTCCCTGCTTTCCTGTTCTGCCTAGGACTGGAACCTGAGAGATGAGAGTGCCAACCACCGAGCCAAAGTCCCGGGCTTTCAACCCGATAGCCAGCACTGCTCTTGAGGTTGTCAGGAAGTGAGGTATACCAACGTACACTTGACTGGCCAGCCTCCTTTACAACCCAGTAACTCGAACTGTTTTTGAGGTTGTCAGGGTTGGAGGCTTTACCAACGTACACTTGATTGACCGGACTCTGTTACACTCACACCACTAAACCTCACTCTCATCCGGGTCATGGCACCACTGTAATCCTTCTGGTTTAGTCCCTGCTTTCCTGTTCCGCCTAGGACTGGAACCTGAGAGATGAGAGTGCCAACCACCGAGCCAAAGTCCCGGGCTTTCAACCCGATAGCCAGCACTGCTCTTGAGGTTGTCAGGAAGTGAGGTATACCAACGTACACTTGACTGGCCAGCCTCCTTTACAACCCAGTAACTCGAACTGTTTTTGAGGTTGTCAGGGTTGGAGGCTTTACCAACGTACACTTGATTGACCGGACTCTGTTACACTCACACCACTAAACCTCACTCTCATCCGGGTCATGGCACCACTGTAATCCTTCTGGTTTAGTCCCTGCTTTCCTGTTCCGCCTAGGACTGGAACCTGAGAGATGAGAGTGCCAACCACCGAGCCAAAGTCCCGGGCTTTCAACCCGATAGCCAGCACTGCTCTTGAGGTTGTCAGGAAGTGAGGTATACCAACGTACACTTGACTGGCCAGACTCCTTTAGACTCATCCCCCTAAACCTCACTCCCATCCAGGTCACGGCACCATCCTAACCCGCCTGGTTCAGTCCCGGCTTTTTTTGTTCAAACCCGGGTTGTCCGGCATGACGGATGAGTGCGAGCTACAGAGCTAAAAGCCCCAGCTATCAACCCAGTAACTAGAACTGTTTTTGAGGTTGTAAGGGTTGGAGGCTTTACCAACGTACACTTGATTGACCGGACTCTGTTACACTCACACCACTAAACCTCACTCTCATCCGGGTCAAGACACCACTGTTACCCTTGTGATAAAATTTAGTCCCTGCTTTCCTGTTCCGCCCGGGACTGGAACCTGAGAGACGAGAATGCCAACTACTGAGCCAAAGTCCCGGGCTTTCAACCCGATAGCCAGCACTGCTCTTGAGGTTGTCAGGAATTGAGATTTTCCAACGTACACTTGACTGGCCAGCCTCCTTTACAACCCAGTAACTCGAACTGTTTTTGAGGTTGTCAGGGTTGGAGGCTTTACCAACGTACACTTGATTGACCGGACTCTGTTACACTCACACCACTAAACCTCACTCTCATCCGGGTCAAGACACCACTGTTACCCTTGTGATAAAATTTAGTCCCTGCTTTCCTGTTCCGCCCGGGACTGGAACCTGAGAGACGAGAATGCCAACTACCGAGCCAAAGTCCCGGGCTTTCAACCCGATAGCCAGCACTGCTCTTGAGGTTGTCAGGAAGTGAGATTTTCCAACGTACACTTGACTGGCCAGACTCCTTTAGACTCATCCCCCTAAACCTCACTCCCATCCAGGTCACGGCACCATCCTAACCCGCCTGGTTCAGTCCCGGCTTTTTTTGTTCAAACCCGGGTTGTCCGGCATGACGGATGAGTGCGAGCTACAGAGCTAAAAGCCCCAGCTATCAACCCAGTAACTAGAACTGTTTTTGAGGTTGTAAGGGTTGGAGGCTTTACCAACGTACACTTGATTGACCGGACTCTGTTACACTCACACCACTAAACCTCACTCTCATCCGGGTCAAGACACCACTGTTACCCTTGTGATAAAATTTAGTCCCTGCTTTCCTGTTCCGCCCGGGACTGGAACCTGAGAGACGAGAATGCCAACTACTGAGCCAAAGTCCCGGGCTTTCAACCCGATAGCCAGCACTGCTCTTGAGGTTGTCAGGAAGTGAGGTATACCAACGTACACTTGACTGGCCAGCCTCCTTTACAACCCAGTAACTCGAACTGTTTTTGAGGTTGTCAGGGTTGGAGGCTTTACCAACGTACACTTGATTGACCGGACTCTGTTACACTCACACCACTAAACCTCACTCTCATCCGGGTCAAGACACCACTGTTACCCTTGTGATAAAATTTAGTCCCTGCTTTCCTGTTCCGCCCGGGACTGGAACCTGAGAGACGAGAATGTCAACTACTGAGCCAAAGTCCCGGGCTTTCAACCCGATAGCCAGCACTGCTCTTGAGGTTGTCAGGAATTGAGATTTTCCAACGTACACTTGACTGGCCAGCCTCCTTTAGACTCACCCCCCTAAACCTCACTCCCATCCAGGTCACGGCACCATCCTAACCCGCCTGGTTCAGTCCCGGCTTTTTTTGTTCAAACCCGGGTTGTCCGGCATGACGGATGAGTGCGAGCTACAGAGCTAAAAGCCCCAGCTATCAACCCAGTAACTAGAACTGTTTTTGAGGTTGTCAGGGTTGGAGGCTTTACCAACGTACACTTGATTGACCGGACTCTGTTACACTCACACCACTAAACCTCACTCTCATCCGGGTCAAGACACCACTGTTACCCTTGTGATTTAGTCCCTGCTTTCCTGTTCCGCCCGGGACTGGAACCTGAGAGACGAGAATGCCAACTACTGAGCCAAAGTCCCGGGCTTTCAACCCGATAGCCAGCACTGCTCTTGAGGTTGTCAGGAAGTGAGATTTTCCAACGTACACTTGACTGGCCAGCCTCCTTTAGACTCACCCCCCTAAACCTCACTCCCATCCAGGTCACGGCACCATCCTAACCCGCCTGGTTCAGTCCCGGCTTTTTTTGTTCAAACCCGGGTTGTCCGGCATGACGGATGAGTGCGAGCTACAGAGCTAAAAGCCCCAGCTATCAACCCAGTAACTAGAACTGTTTTTGAGGTTGTAAGGGTTGGAGGCTTTACCAACGTACACTTGACTGACCGGACTCTGTTACACTCACCCCACTAAACCTCACTCTCATCCGGGTCATGGCACCACTGTAATCCTTGTGGTTTAGTCCCTGCTTTCCTGTTCTGCCTAGGACTGGAACCTGAGAGATGAGAGTGCCAACCACCGAGCCAAAGTCCCGGGCTTTCAACCCGATAGCCAGCACTGCTCTTGAGGTTGTCAGGAAGTGAGGTATACCAACGTACACTTGACTGGCCAGCCTCCTTTACAACCCAGTAACTCGAACTGTTTTTGAGGTAGTCAGGGTTGGAGGTTTTACCAATGTACACTTGACTGACCGGACTCTGTTACACTCACACCACTAAACCTCACTCTCATCCGGGTCAAGGCACCACTGTTACCCTTGTGATTTAGTCCCTGCTTTCCTGTTCTGCCCGGGACTGGAACCTGAGAGACGAGAATGCCAACTACCGAGCCAAAGTCCCGGGCTTTCAACCCGATAGCCAGCACTGCTCTTGAGGTTGTCAGGAAGTGAGATTTTCCAACGTACACTTGACTGGCCAGACTCCTTTAGACTCATCCCCCTAAACCTCACTCCCATCCAGGTCACGGCACCATCCTAACCCGCCTGGTTCAGTCCCGGCTTTTTTTGTTCAAACCCGGGTTGTCCGGCATGACGGATGAGTGCGAGCTACAGAGCTAAAAGCCCCAGCTATCAACCCAGTAACTAGAACTGTTTTTGAGGTTGTAAGGGTTGGAGGCTTTACCAACGTACACTTGACTGACCGGACTCTGTTACACTCACCCCACTAAACCTCACTCTCATCCGGGTCATGGCACCACTGTAATCCTTGTGGTTTAGTCCCTGCTTTCCTGTTCTGCCTAGGACTGGAACCTGAGAGATGAGAGTGCCAACCACCGAGCCAAAGTCCCGGGCTTTCAACCCGATAGCCAGCACTGCTCTTGAGGTTGTCAGGAAGCGAGGTATACCAACGTACACTTGACTGGCCAGCCTCCTTTACAACCCAGTAACTCGAACTGTTTTTGAGGTTGTCAGGGTTGGAGGCTTTACCAACGTACACTTGATTGACCGGACTCTGTTACACTCACACCACTAAACCTCACTCTCATCCGGGTCAAGACACCACTGTTACCCTTGTGATTTAGTCCCTGCTTTCCTGTTCCGCCCGGGACTGGAACCTGAGAGACGAGAATGCCAACTACTGAGCCAAAGTCCCGGGCTTTCAACCCGATAGCCAACACTGCTCTTGAGGTTGTCAGGAAGTGAGATTTTCCAACGTACACTTGACTGGCCAGCCTCCTTTAGACTCACCCCCCTAAACCTCACTCCCATCCAGGTCACGGCACCATCCAAACCCGCCTGGTTCAGTCCCGGCTTTTTTTGTTCAAACCCGGGTTGTCCGGCATGACGGATGAGTGCGAGCTACAGAGCTAAAAGCCCCAGCTATCAACCCAGTAACTAGTTGGAGGTTTTACCAACGTACACTTGACTGACCGGAAACTGTTATACTCACCCCACTAAACCTCACTCTCACGGCACCACCCTAGTGGTTTAGTCCCTGCTTTCCTGTTCCACCTAGGACTCGAATCTGAGAGATGAGAGTCCCAACTACCGAGCCAAAGTCCCAGGCTTTCAACCCGATAGCCAGCACTGCTCTTGAGGTTGTCAGGAAGCGAGGTATACCAACGTACACTTGACTGGCCAGCCTCCTTTACAACCCAGTAACTCAAACTGTTTTTGAGGTTGTCAGGGTTGGAGGTTTTACCAACGTACACTTGACTGACCGGACTCTGTTACACTCACACCACTAAACTTCACTCTCGTCCAGGTCACGGCACCATCTTAACCCGCCTGTTTCAGTCCCCTCTTTTTTTGTTCATACCTGGGTTGTCCGGCATGACGGATGAGTGCGAGCTACTGAGCTAAAAGCCCCAGCTATCAACCCAGTAACCAGAACTGCTCTTGAGATTGTCAGGGTTGGAGGTTTTACCAACGCACACTTAGGCCAGCCACAATGGCCGGCATGGCATATTATTTTTCAACCCCACATCCTGCTCTCTGATTTGATATCAGCTCACTGGTGTCAAATCTGGGGGTTAGGAGGCGCTGGGAGAGGTAGCACCTTTGATGTATCCTGGCAGCTGTACCCCTTGTTGAGTAGACAAGAAAAAAGGTCCGTTCTCATTGTCCTAAAACTCTCACGTCTGGCTCCCTGTGCCAACCCCTGGGCAATGGCTTGAGCTGGCCGGTCAAACTTTTTGAGGGGAGGGTGATGGTTGGTTCAATCGATCAAACTGACGGCCAGGACAGAGTCCTGTTTCAGGACAACGTTCACGTACTTGGACCAAGGCGAGCCCCCAAAGAGGAGATGATTGGCTGTGGTCACTGGACAGAGTGGGTCATTAGCCCAGTAAGGCAACCACTCTATGAGAAGGCAAACACAAGATACCCGGACCCCCTTCTGTCACCATCTTGTAAAGATTTCAGTGGCGCGGTGTTCGTCACTCTAATCTTAGCGAAGGCAAGACCATCCATGTACGTGTACCAAGAACGGGACTTGAATGTACACAATGGAAGGAAATGTCTCCGTTATCATGGAAATCGCTGGACAGTCACCTGAAATGTGCTATCTGGATTTCTCAGCCAAGCAACTTGTTCTCAACCTCGAGTGATGAGTAGCACCGCTCCGTGTTAGCTATGAACAGTTAAGTCAGAAACTGCAGAAGTACCTTGAGTCTCTCGAACACGTAGTTGACCAAGGCAAACAGCTCTATGAAGTAGTCCACTGTGATGGTGATGACGGCCGAGCCGAAGGTGGCCGTGGAGAAGGTGACGAAGCAGCGTTGCCACTGAAGAGTAAGGACGGCAAACAAGGTCCCAGAGCCCAGGAGAATTCCAAGAGGAACCCAGACTGTTTTAGGATGGTAAAATTCCTCCATGACCTTATCGGCAGAAAAGTGAAGACAAAGCTTAGCAAATTGTCTGGACTTTTCAGTCGGACTGAAGCACGTGTCAACAATTCATTGTCTTCTTACCACCAGGGAAGCCACGCCAACCAGCAGGCCCAGCAGCAGGCCCACCATGAACAGTCCCACACTACGAACCAACATGGTCACCAGGCCGCACAAGGTCCCGATGCCAAGGCCGATGCCCACTGACGCCTCGATGCTGAGCTGAGTGTCCATCACTCTCTCCTTGTAGCACAGCATGAAGATGACCACGGAGCCGAACATGAGGCCGGTGAGGAACAACACCGCCTTGAAGCATCTGTAGCCTGAGGAGAAACACACATGGGCGGTTCAGACAAGCACTTGAAAACTGTTTGAAAGGGCTTTAGTTGGTATGGCTTGGTATGTCCCGATACCGATCCTGAGATCAGATCGGGGGCCAATATTTGCCTTTTTTATCTGATTGGCAATTAAACTCAGCCGATCTTCAGCCCCAGTATTTCTATGGCCAAAGATTGGGAGAGATTCCTTCAAAGGGGAGCCACGACTACACGTCTGGATTCCTTCTTACACACAATCGGGAATTCCCGGAGTTAGCGTTTCTTAACGGAACAGTTGTGAAGCCGCTTCGAAGACACTAATCCTCACCACCATGGCGGAAAACAAACTAAGTTTCTTCCAAGGACTATTTATTAATTTACCGGAAATGAGTCTTGAGTATGAACACATTTTTCCGCACTGAATTTTTTTTTTTACACTGAACTAGTGTTGTCCCATTTTGGTACCGCTACCAAAATATATTTTGATACTTTTTGGTACTTTTCTAAATAAAGGGGGAACACAAAAAATGTAATTATTGTCTTTATTGTAACAAAAAATGTTAGTGTACATGAAACATATGTTTATTATTGTCATTTAGTCCTTAAATAAAATAGTGAACATACTACACAACTTGTCTTTTAGTAGTAAGTAAACAAACAAAGACTCCTAATTAGTCTATGCAGTAACATATTGTGTCATTTATACACCTATTATTTTGTACACATTATGAGGGACAAACTGTAAAAATTGAGTATTAATCTACTTGTTCATTTACTGTTAATAGCTGCTTATTTTCTGTTTTAACATGTTCTATCTACACTTCTGTTAAAATGTAATAATC
>NC_084560.2:1710000-1747500 GCF_033978685.3 Nerophis lumbriciformis
CTGACTTGTTATCATCGTAACAGGTGTTTGTCACCTGACTTGTTATCATCGTAACAGGTGTTTGTCACCTGACTTGTTATCATCGTAACAGGTGTTTGTCACCTGACTTGTTATCATCGTAACAGGTGTTTGTCACCTGACTTGTTATCATCGTAACAGGTGTTTGTCTCCTGACTTGTTATCATCGTAACAGGTGTTTGTCACCTGACTTGTTATCATCGTAACAGGTGTTTGTCACCTGACTTGTTATCATCGTAACAGGTGTTTGTCACCTGACTTGTTATCATCGTTACAGGTGTTTGTCACCTGACTTGTTATCATCGTTACAGGTGTTTGTCACCTGACTTGTTATCATTGTAACAGGTGTTTGTCACCTGACTTGTTATCATCGTAACAGGTGTTTGTCACTTGACTTGTTATCATCGTAACAGGTGTTTGTCACCTGACTTGTTATCATTGTAACAGCACAAACATGTCCCTTCACAATAATTCCCCTTTCTCAAACACTAATTAATGCCATCATTGTTGTTGAAATAAAAGCAAGACACAATGATGAGGTGCTTCAGAGAGGTGTGTCCATGTGCCAGACTCACTTTTATGTGTGCAATGGAAGCACTAAACCAGGAGTGTCAAACTCAAATACAGAGTGGGCCAAAATGTAAAACTGAACAAAGCCGCGGGCCAAGGTTGAACAAATGAACCTTTTAATAGGGACCCAAACAGGTTTTGCATTGAATATTGAACAAGCAAGGCTTATATAACTTTATAGTGACATGCAAAATCCAGTTTCAAATAATAATAATAATAATAATTAAAAAATATCAATGGCATATCAAATACAATTGAAATAAAAATGGAATGCCTCTTTTCTATTTGCAGCCTTCTGAGGTAAATATCAACATTAACTTTTTCCACAGGCTAATAAATTAGAAAATAAAAGAATGAATAAACCAACCATTCAGGACTTTAAACTGCTCAGTTTGCAACACACTGATCTAATCTGATGTGCCCAAGCCAGATGCCTGCCACCTTTTCTTGGATGCTAGTTCATTAATGTCGGGGCTCAGGCTTTGAGCTGAGGCAACCTTCATTATCCAACCAAGGTGTTCATCAGTCATTATATCTCGCATTCCACAGTCTTGGCTGCCTTGCGCTTTAACGTCGACTACGAGCTGTCGTCACATCTGTTTTTCATCCAGTCTAACAACGTGCCGGCCCAGTCACAAGATATGTGCGGTGTCTGTATTCACAAGGCATACTTAATCAACAGCGATATAGGTTACACTGAGGGTGGCTGTATAAACAACTTTTACACTGTTATAAATATATGCCACACTGTGAACCCACACCAAACAAGAATAACAAACACATTTTGGGAGAACATCCGCACCGTGACACAACAAAAACACAACAGAACAAATACCCAGAACCCTTTGCAGCACTAACTCTTCCGGGACGCTACAATATACACCCCCCGCTACCACATACCAGTATGTTCCAATAGCTGTAGTTAGTATGTTCCAATAGCTGTAGTTAGTATGTTCCAATAGCTGTAGTTAGTATGTTCCAATAGCTGTACTTAGTATGTTCCAATAGCTGTAGTTAGTATGTTCCAATAGCTGTAGTTACTATGTTCCAATAGCTGTATTTAGTATGTTCCAATAGCTGTAGTTAGTATGTTCCAATAGCTGTACTTAGTATGTTCCAATAGTTGTAGTTAGTATGTTCCAATAGCTGTAGTTAGTATGTTCCAATAGCTGTAGTTAGTATGTTCCAATAGCTGTAGTTAGTATGTTCCAATAGCTGTACTTAGTATGTTCCAATAGCTGTAGTTAGTATGTTCCAATAGCTGTACTTAGTATGTTCCAATAGCTGTAGTTAGTATGTTCCAATAGCTGTAGTTAATATGTTCCAATAGCTGTAGTTAGTATGTTCCAATAGCTGTACTTAGTATGTTCCAATAGCTGTAGTTAGTATGTTCCAATAGCTGTAGTTAGTATGTTCCAATAGCTGTACTTGGTATGTTCCAATAGTTGTAGTTAGTATGTTCCAATAGCTATAGTTAGTATGTTCCAATAGCTGTAGTTAGTATGTTCCAATAGCTGTACTTGGTATGTTCCAATAGTTGTAGTTAGTATGTTCCAATAGCTATAGTTAGTATGTTCCAATAGCTGTAGCTAGTATGTTCCAATAGCTGTACTTGGTATGTTCCAATAGTTGTAGTTAGTATGTTCCAATAGCTGTACTTAGTATGTTCCAATAGCTGTACTTAGTATGTTCCAATAGCTGTACTTAGTATGTTCCAATAGCTGTAGTTAGTATGTTCCAATAGCTGTAGTTAGTATGTTCCAATAGCTGTAGTTAGTATGTTCCAATAGCTGTAGTTAGTATGCTCCAATAGCTGTACTTAGTATGTTCCAATAGCTGTAGTTAGTATGTTCCAATAGCTGTAGTTAGTATGTTCCAATAGCTGTAGTTAGTATGTTCCAATAGCTGTACTTAGTATGTTCCAATAGCTGTAGTTAGTATGTTCCAATAGCTGTAGCTAGTATGTTCCAATAGCTGTAGTTATTAGTATGTTCCAATAGCTGTAGTTAGTATGTTCCAATAGCTGTACTTAGTATGTTCCAATAGCTGTAGTTAGTATGTTCCAATAGCTGTACTTAGTATGTTCCAATAGCTGTAGTTAGTATGTTCCAATAGCTGTAGTTAGTATGTTCCAATAGCTGTACTTAGTATGTTCCAATAGCTGTGGTTAGTATGTTCCAATAGCTGTAGTTAGTATGTTCCAATAGCTGTAGTTAGTATGTTCCAATAGCTGTAGTTAGTATGTTCCAATAGTTGTACTTAGTATGTTCCAATAGCTGTAGTTAGTATGTTCCAATAGCTGTACTTAGTATGTTCCAATAGCTGTAGTTAGTATGTTCCAATAGCTGTAGTTAGTATGTTCCAATAGCTGTACTTAGTATGTTCCAATAGCTGTAGTTAGTATGTTCCAATAGCTGTAGTTAATATGTTCCAATAGCTGTAGTTAGTATGTTCCAATAGCTGTACTTAGTATGTTCCAATAGCTGTAGTTAGTATGTTCCAATAGCTGTAGTTAGTATGTTCCAATAGCTGTACTTAGTATGTTCCAATAGCTGTAGTTAGTATGTTCCAATAGCTGTACTTAGTATGTTTCAATAGCTGTAGTTAGTATGTTCCAATAGCTGTAGTTATTATGTTCCAATAGCTGTACTTAGTATGTTCCAATAGCTGTAGTTAGTATGTACCAATAGCTGTAGTTATTATGTTCCAATAGCTGTACTTAGTATGTTCCAATAGCTGTAGTTAGTATGTTCCAATAGCTGTAGTTAGTATGTTCCAATAGCTGTAGTTATTATGTTCCAATAGCTGTACTTAGTATGTTCCAATAGCTGTAGTTAGTATGTTCCAATAGCTGTAGTTAGTATGTTCCAATAGCTGTAGTTAGTATGTTCCAATAGCTGTAGTTAGTATGTTCCAATAGCTGCAGTTAGTATGTTCCAATAGCTGTAGTTAGTATGTTCCAATAGCTGTACTTAGTATGTTCCAATAGCTGTAGTTAGTATGTTCCAATAGCTGTAGTTAGTATGTTCCAATAGCTGTAGTTAGTATGTTCCAATAGCTATAGTTAGTATGTTCCAATAGCTGTAGTTAGTATGTTCCAATAGCTGTAGTTAGTATGTTCCAATAGCTGTACTTAGTATGTTCCAATAGCTGTAGTTAGTGTGTTCCAATAGCTGTAGTTAGTATGTTCCAATAGCTGTACTTAGTATGTTCCAATAGCTGTAGCTAGTATGTTCCAATAGCTGTAGTTAGTATGTTCCAATAGCTGTACTTAGTATGTTCCAATAGCTGTAGTTAGTATGTTCCAATAGCTGTAGTTAGTATGTTCCAATAGCTGTACTTAGTATGTTCCAATAGCTGTAGTTAGTATGTTCCAATAGCTGTAGTTAGTTAGTATGTTCCAATAGCTGTAGTTAGTATGTTCCAATAGCTGTAGTTAGTATGTTCCAATAGCTGTAGTTAGTATGTTCCAATAGCTGTAGTTATTATGTTCCAATAGCTGTACTTAGTATGTTCCAATAGCTGTAGTTAGTATGTTCCAATAGCTGTAGTTAGTATGTTCCAATAGCTGTAGTTAGTATGTTCCAATAGCTGTAGTTAGTATGTTCCAATAGCTGCAGTTAGTATGTTCCAATAGCTGTAGTTAGTATGTTCCAATAGCTGTACTTAGTATGTTCCAATAGCTGTAGTTAGTATGTTCCAATAGCTGTAGTTAGTATGTTCCAATAGCTGTAGTTAGTATGTTCCAATAGCTATAGTTAGTATGTTCCAATAGCTGTAGTTAGTATGTTCCAATAGCTGTAGTTAGTATGTTCCAATAGCTGTACTTAGTATGTTCCAATAGCTGTAGTTAGTGTGTTCCAATAGCTGTAGTTAGTATGTTCCAATAGCTGTACTTAGTATGTTCCAATAGCTGTAGCTAGTATGTTCCAATAGCTGTAGTTAGTATGTTCCAATAGCTGTACTTAGTATGTTCCAATAGCTGTAGTTAGTATGTTCCAATAGCTGTAGTTAGTATGTTCCAATAGCTGTACTTAGTATGTTCCAATAGCTGTAGTTAGTATGTTCCAATAGCTGTAGTTAGTTAGTATGTTCCAATAGCTGTAGTTAGTATGTTCCAATAGCTGTAGTTAGTATGTTCCAATAGCAGCAGAAGTGCACTTTTTGGAGAGCTGTATTATTTTCAGTTTTGTGCCCAAGGGACTGATTTTATTTAACACTATATTATTATTTATACACCTACAGTGATCACAGAGACAGGTTGTTTTTGTGTTACTGTATATATTTGTTTTTCTGAAAAATCCCACTTAATATACTTTGGGTAGCAACAGTCAATATTTATTTATTTTATTTTATTTCTTTTAGGGGGGTAACCGTCAATATTTATTTATTTAGTAGATTTTATTTATTTACAATATTTGGTTTAACAAAAGCTCACTTTTATTAACCCAAATATTGTGTGTTTTTTTCCATATACAACAACCTATCTGGACTCGATAAGAGAATCGATAAGGAATCGGTTCAATAAGAGAATTCGATAATAGGCTCGAACTCGATCATTTCTTATCAAACATCATCCCTACTGACCACAGAACTTTCCTCCAGAAGGTCTTATATTTGTCCATGTGATGAAAAGTCAGACTGCAGGTTATTAACACACAAGGACACTGAGTGACATTTGAGCAGCGGCAGGTCGAGAGGTGGAGCGTGACGTACCAAAGAAGCAGTAGATGACTCCAAAGAGGCAGCTGATGGAGCACACCACCGAGGGCACCATCTCATATCTCCTCTCCATCTCCTGCTCACACAGGCCCATGGTGGCCCTCGTCAGGGGGGCCAGCTTGTAGGGGTCTGGGGGCCTCACCTGTGGAGACGTGACAACCTGCAGAACAAAGTAGAACTGTGAAGCTCAAAAATTCCAGGATATTCCAGAATTCCTGCTTTTCCAAAGCCCTATTTCCACCCTTTATTCTGTCGACTACTCCTTCCACATTTTCCAACCCACTTCAACCGTCCAAACATTCCTCTTAATTAGGAAAAAAATAAAGTTGCTTTTTGAACTGGAAAAATTCCCGGTTTTCCCGAAATTCCTGGAATTCCTTAATACCATTTCTCAATTAAAAATGTTACTATTTCAACATTTCTCGAACCGATTTGAAAAATCCCAACACCAACCATTTCAACTCATTCAGAACATTCAAGTCTTTTAACATTTTCTAAAAAAAATTCCCGCCTTTCCCGAAATTCCCACATTTTCATGAAATTCCCATTGAAATCAATGGGATATTTTTCAAAGTTCCACAATTTTTCATGCGATTCAAAGCGTTCCAACTTCAAACTGTTCAGCCTATTCTGGAATCGCGGGCTTTCCCTTGACAAATTCCAAAAATTCCCAGATTTCCAGGTTTTCCGGGACATTTTTCCCATTCACAATGAATTGGCCATTTTTCAAACTTCCACCATTTCCACATTTTTCAACCTATTCAAACCATTCCACCTTCAACACATTCCACCATCCTGGATATTCAAACTATCATTTTTTCAAGTTAAAAAAAAATCCAGGATTTTCCAGAATTCCTGCTTTTCCAAAGCCCTATTTCCACCCTTTATTCTGTCAACTATTCCTTCCACATTTTTCAACCCACTTCAACCGTCCAAACATTTCTCTTAATTAGGAAAAAAAAAGTTGCTTTTTGAACTGGAAAAATTCCCGGTTTTCCCGAAATTCCTGGAATTCCTTAATACCATTTCTCAATTAAAAATGTTACCATTTCAACATTTCTCGAACCGATTGGAAAAATCCCAACACCAATCATTTCAACTCATTCAGAACATTCAAGTCTTTTAACATTTTCTAAAAAAAATTCCCGCTTTTCTCGAAATTCCCACATTTTCATGAAATTCCCATTGAAATCAATAGGACATTTTCAAAGTTCCACAATTTTTCATGCGATTCAAAGCGTTCCAACTTCAAACTGTTCAGCCTATTCTGTAATCGCGGGCTTTCCCTTGACAAATTCCAAAAATTCCCAGATTTCCAGGTTTTCCGGGACATTTTTCCCTTTCACAATGAATTGGCCATTTTTCAAACTTCCACCATTTCCACATTTTTCAACCTATTCAAAGCATTCCACCTTCAACACATTACACCATCCTGGATATTCAAACTATCATTTTTTCAAGTTAAAAAAAATCCAGGATTTTCCAGAATTCCTGCTTTTCCAAAGCCCTATTTCCACCCTTTATTCTGTCGACTACTCCTTCCACATTTTCCAACCCACTTCAACCGTCCAAACATTCCTCTTAATTAGGAAAAAAATAAAGTTGCTTTTTGAACTGGAAAAATTCCCGGTTTTCCCGAAATTCCTGGAATTCCTTAATACCATTTCTTAATTAAAAATGTTACTATTTCAACATTTCTCGAACCGATTTGAAAAATCCCAACACCAACCATTTCAACTCATTCAGAACATTCAAGTCTTTTAACATTTTCTAAAAAAATTCCCGCTTTTCCCGAAATTCCCACATTTTCATGAAATTCCAATTGAAATCAATAGGACATTTTTCAAAGTTCCACAATTTTTCATGCGATTCAAAGCGTTCCAACTTCAAACTGTTCAGCCTATTCTGGAATCGCGGGCTTTCCCTTGACAAATTCCAAAAATTCCCAGATTTCCAGGTTTTCCGGGACATTTTTCCCATTCACAATGAATTGGCCATTTTTCAAACTTCCACCATTTCCACATTTTTCAACCTATTCAAAGCATTCCACCTTCAACACATTCCACCATCCTGGACATTCAAACTATCATTTTTTCAAGTTAAAAAAAATCCAGGATTTTCCAGAATTCCTGCTTTTCCAAAGCCCTATTTCCACCCTTTATTCTGTCGACTACTCCTTCCACATTTTCCAACCCACTTCAACCGTCCAAACATTCCTCTTAATTAGGAAAAAAATAAAGTTGCTTTTTGAACTGGAAAAATTCCCGGTTTTCCCGAAATTCCTGGAATTCCTTAATACAATTTCTCAATTAAAAATGTTACTATTTCAACATTTCTCGAACCGATTTGAAAAATCCCAACACCAACCATTTCAACTCATTCAGAACATTCAAGTCTTTTAACATTTTCTAAAAAAAAATTCCCGCCTTTCCCGAAATTCCCACATTTTCATGAAATTCCCATTGAAATCAATGGGATATTTTTCAAAGTTCCACAATTTTTCATGCGATTCAAAGCGTTCCAACTTCAAACTGTTCAGCCTATTCTGGAATCGCGGGCTTTCCCTTGACAAATTCCAAAAATTCCCAGATTTCCAGGTTTTCCGGGACATTTCTCCCATTCACAATGAATTGGCCATTTTTCAAACTTCCACCATTTCCACATTTTTCAACCTATTCAAACCATTCCACCTTCAACACATTACACCATCCTGGATATTCAAACTATCATTTTTTCAAGTTAAAAAAAATCCAGGATTTTCCAGAATTCCTGCTTTTCCAAAGCCCTATTTCCACGCTTTATTCTGTCGACTATTCCTTCCACATTTTTCAACCCACTTCAACCGTCCAAACATTCCTCTTAATTAGGAAAAAAAAGTTGCTTTTTGAACTGGAAAAATTCCTCGTTTTACCGAAATTCCTGGAATTCCTTAATACCATTTCTCAATTAAAAATGTTACTATTTCAACATTTCTCGAACCGATTGGAAAAATCCCAACACCAACCATTTCAACTCATTCAGAACATTCAAGTCTTTTAACATTTTCTAAAAAAATTCCCGCTTTTCCCGAAATTCCCACATTTTCATGAAATTCCCATTGAAATCAATAGGATATTTTTCAAAGTTCCACAATTTTTCATGCGATTCAAAGCGTTCCAACTTCAAACTGTTCAGCCTATTCTGGAATCGCGGGCTTTCCCTTGACAAATTCCAAAAATTCCCAGATTTCCAGTTTTTCCAGGACATTTTTCCCATTCACAATGAATTGGCCATTTTTCAAACTTCCACCATTTCCACATTTTTCAACCTATTCAAAGCATTCCACCTTCAACACATTACACCACCCTGGATATTCAAACTATCATTTTTTCAAGTTAAAAAAAATCCAGGATTTTCCAGAATTCCTGCTTTTCCAAAGCCCTATTCCACGCTTTATTCTGTCGACTATTCCTTCCACATTTTTCAACCCACTTCAACCGTCCAAACATTCCTCTTAATTAGGAAAAATAAGTTGCTTTTTGAACTGGAAAAATTCCTCGTTTTACCGAAATTCCTGGAATTCCTTAATACCATTTCTCAATTAAGAATTTTACTATTTCAACATTTCTCGAACCGATTTGAAAAATCCCAACACCAACCATTTCAACTCATTCAGAACATTCAAGTCTTTTAACATTTTCTAAAAAAATTCCCGCTTTTCCCGAAATTCCCACATTTTCATTAAATTCCCATTGAAATCAATGGGACATTTTTCAAAGTTCCACAATTTTTCATGCGATTCAAAGCGTTCCAACTTCAAACTGTTCAGCCTATTCTGGAATCGCAGGCTTTCCCTTGACAAATTCCAAAAATTCCCAGATTTCCCAGGACATTTTCCCATTCACAATGAATTGGCCATTTTTCAAACTTCCACCATTTCCACATTTTTCAACCTATTCAAACCATTCCACCTTCAACACATTCCACCATCCTGGACATTCAAACTATCATTTTTTCAAGTTAAAAAAATTCCAGGATTTTCCAGAATTCCTGCTTTTCAATCAATGGGACATTTTTCAAAGTTCCACAATTTTTCATCTGATTCAAACCGTCCCAACTCCAAAATATTCAACATTTTCAAAATTGCGCGCTCTCCTTCAACAATTTTAAAAAATTCCCGGATTTCCAGGAATTCCCAGTTTTCAGGGATATTTTCCCCATTCAAAATGAATTGTCCAATTATCAAACTTTCACAATTCCCACATTCTTCAACCCATTCCACTTTCAATTTATCCTGGAAATTAAAACAACCATTTTTCCACGTTCAACACATTTCTAGGAATTCCCGTTTTTTTGTGACCTATTTCCAACCTTTTTTAGAGCGATGACTCCTTTCACATTCTTCAACCCATTTCAAAACATTCCTCTGAGTCAGGACAAAAACTTAAAAACAGAACTTGAAAATTTCCTGGTTTTCCCGAATTTCCCTAATACTATTTCTCAATTAAAAAACTTTTTTGACCGATTTAAACAATTCTAACACCAACCAATTCATCTCATTCAGGACATTCATGCTCATAATAATTTTTTTTTTAAATCCCGCTTTTCCCAACATTTCCAGGAATTCCCGTTTTTTTGTGACCTATTTCCAACCTTTTTTAGTGCGATGACTCCTTTCACATTTTTCAACCAACTTCAAGCGTTCCACTGTCAAAACATTCCTCTTAGTCAGGACAAAAAACAAGTTGGTTTAAGAACTTGAAAAATTCCTGGTTTTCCCGAAATTCCGTAACACCATTTTGCAATTAAAAAACTGTTACTACTTCAACATTTCTTGAGCGATTTAAACAATTCCAACACCAAACAATTCATCTCATTCAGGACATTCATGCTTCCAATCATTTACAAAAAAAAATCCGCTTTTCCCAAAATTTCCAGGAAGTTCCCATTCAAGATGAATGGGACATTTTTCCAAGTTGCACAATTCCCACATTTTTCAACCTCTTCCAACCATTCCACCTTCAACACATTCAATTAATCCTGGAAATTCAAACAACCATTTTACCACGTTCAAAAAATTTCCAGTAATTCCTTATTTTTCTAACCTTATTTCCAACCTTTTTTAGTGCGATGACTCCTTTCACTCCGTTCCACTGTCAAAACATTCCTCTGAGTCAGGACAAAACTTGAAAACAGAACTTGAAAATTTCCTAGTTTTCCCGAATTTCCCTAATACTATTTCCCAATTAAAAAACTTTTTTGACCGATTTAAACAATTCAGCTCATTCAAGAAATTCATGCTCATAATAAAAAAAAATTAAATCCCGCTTTTCCCAACATTTCCAGGAATTCCCGTTTTTTTGTGACCTATTTCCAACCTTTTTTAGTGCGATGACTCCTTTCACATTTTTCAACCTACTTCAAGCGTTCCACTGTCAAAACATTCCTCTTAGTCAGGACAAAAAACAAGTTTAAGAACTTGAAAAATTCCCGATTTTCCGAAATACTGTAACACCATTTTGCAATTAAAAAACTGTTACTACGTCAACATTTTTTGACCGATTTAAACAATTCCAACACCAACCAATTCATGCTTCCAATCATTTACAAAAAATCCGCTTTTCCCAAAATTTCCAGGAAATTCCCATTCAAGATAAATGGTACATTTTTCCAAGTTGCACAATTCCCACATTTTTCAACCTTTTCAAACAATTCTACCTTCAACACATTCCACTCATCCTGGAAATTCAAACAACCATTTTTCCACGTTCAACAAATTTCCAGGAATTCCTTTTTTTCCCCTAACCTTATTTCCAACCTTTTTTAATGTGATGACTCCTTTCACTCTGTTCCACTGTCAAAACATTCCTCTGAGTCAGGACAAAACTTGAAAACAGAACTTTTGAACATTTCCTGGTTTTCCCGAATTTCCATAATACTATTTCCCAATTAAAAAACGTTCTTGACCGATTTAAACAATTCCAACACCAAGCAATTCATCTCATTCGGGACATTCATGCATCTAATAATTTTCAAAAAAATCCCGCTTTTCCTCAAATTTCCAGGAATTTTCCATTCAAGATAAATGGGACATTTTTCCAAGTTGCACAATTCCCACATTTTTCAACCTTTTCAAACCATTCCACCTTCATCCTGGACATTCAAACTAACACTTTCCCAAGTTCCAAACCTATTTCCGTTTTTCCTGGAAATTCAAACTCTTCAACATTCAAAGCATTGCAATATTCAAACTATTCTTACTTTCTGTCAGCATTTCACTTTAACTTTAGCATTGGAACATTCACACACCATGAATTACCAGGAATGACCTCTTCTGGTATTTATTGACACACACAAAAGTAGCACAAATAAGTACTGGTATGGACTCCCAGATAAAAGGATTAAGTACTGTATGGGTTAAGTACTGGTATGGAGTCCCAGGTAACAGGACTAAGTACTGTATGGGTTAAGTACTGGTATGGAGTCCCAGGTAACAGGACTAAGTACTGGTATGGAGTCCCAGGTAACAGGACTAAGTACTGTATGGGTTAAGTACTGGTATGGAGTCCCAGGTAACAGGACTAAGTACTGTATGGGTTAAGTACTGGTATGGAGTCCCAGGTAACAGGACTAAGTACTGTATGGGTTAAGTACTGGTATGGAGTCCCAGGTATCAGGACTAAGTACTGTTTGGGTTAAGTACTGGTATGGGGTCCCAGGTAACAGGACTAAGTACTGTATGGGTTAAGTACTGGTATGGAGTCCCAGGTAACAGAACTAAGTACTGTATGGGTTAAGTACTGGTATGGAGTCCCAGGTATCAGGACTAAGTACTGTTTGGGTTAAGTACTGGTATGGGGTCCCAGGTAACAGGACTAAGTACTGTATGGGTTAAGTACTGGTATGGAGTCCCAGGTAACAGAACTAAGTACTGTATGGGTTAAGTACTGGTATGGAGTCCCAGGTAACATGACTAAGTACTGTATGGGTTAAGTACTGGAATGGAGTCCCAGGTAACAGAACTAAGTACTGTATGGGTTAAGTACTGGTATGGAGTCCCAGGTAACAGGACTAAGTGCTGTAAGGGTTAAAAAGTGAATAGTACCCGTGCCTAGACACAATACATCCATGTTGTGTTTGGTTTGTCTCCATCAATCACTAAGACTCTTCTGTGGGTTCCTAGCATCCATGATGCTTAAGTCAGTTCCCAAAACACCAAGAGTGTTTCTATAAATGAAATCCCTTGCATGGTTGTCCTAGTTCTCGGGCGTGGACCTCCATGAAGATGAAGAAGGTCTTATCTCCTTGCATGACTGCAGAGCTGATTAGCATTAATACAGAGGCTGTAGTAGCTTAGTCTTTAGCGCCAGGGTTTATTTCCTGAGCGCTCTAGAGGTGCCCTTGAGCAAGGCGGTGCGACGCGGGTGTAAAGAGGATCAGATATGGTCACTTCTTCTTTGCTAATGGTGACGTGGTATTGATGTACAGCTTAAGTTGTTCAACAGTCTCCCTTCTCATATTTTAGCCTTCACACTATTTCAATGTCTGGACTACAGGCAGGCCAGTCTAGTACCCGCATTCTTTTACTATGAAGCCACGCTGTTGTAACACCTGGCTTGGCATTGTCTTGCTGAAATAAGCAGGGGCGTCCATGATAACGTTGCTTGGATGGCAACATATGTTGCTCCAAAAGCTGTATGTACCTTTCAGCATTAATGGTGCCTTCACAGATGTGTAAGTTACCCATGTCTTGGGCACTAATACACCCCCATACCATCACACATGCTGCCTTTTACACGAGAACAATCCGAATGGTTCTTTTCCTCTTTGGTCCACAGTTTCCAAAAACAATTTGAAGTGTGGACTCGTCAGACCACATAAGACTTTTACACTTTGTATCAGTCTATTTTAGATAAGCTCGGGCCCAGCGAAGCGTTTCTGGTTTCTGGGTGTTGTTGATAAATGGCTTTGGCTTATTTTTCTATCGATTAATCTATAGATTATTTTTTCGATTAATCGGTTAATCTATAGATTATTTTTTCGATTAATCTATAGATTATTTTTCCTTTTACCGATTATTTTTTTTATTTAAAATGAAGATGAAAAAATAAATGTAGGCCAGTTTTTTCAAAAGGCATGGCTTTTATTTACAAAAAAAAAAAGTATGGCCACTCAGTCAACATTGACAACAACATGACAAAATATTCTGTAACAATGTAAACATTTAACAAAATTAAAAGTAGCTTATTTGCTTTTAATGTGCAAATATAAAAGTAAACATCCAGTGCAAATCTTAATATTCTGCAATAGTATAAGCATTTCAAAAGTAAAAGTATTGCTTATTTTGCTTTAAAATGTGCAAAAATAAAGATAAACATCCAATTCAAAAAAGTGCAAAACGGAAATATTCTGTAACAACAGTGTAAACATTTCAACAAAAGTAAAAGTATTGCTTATTTGCTAAAATGTGCAAAAATAAAGATAAACATCCAATACAAAAAAGTGCAAAACGAAATATTCTGTAACAACAGTGTAAACATTTCAACAAAAGTAAAACTTTTGCTTATTTTGCTTAATAACACAACAATGATAGTATGATTAAAGTGAAAGTTAATTGTTCGTTTGTACATAGTATACGTAATTGTTAATGTTGTAAAAGGTATTTGCACAACTAATTAACGTTAGCGTTAAAGAGGAGTGCGTCTTTGTAAACACTGAACAGGCACGTCAAACGCTCCTCTCAGAGCGAAACGGTGCTTTAGTTTATGAATTTACAACGCAGATACAAATGACACATTCATGTTTTTGTGTAATGATGACAACGTATACTCACGCGGACGATTGACTAGTTGATGGTGATGGCAAGAACGCTGCCGTTGTGCTGCTGTGATAGGCCATTTCCGCTCGACACAGTGTGCATACAACAACATTATTAGCAGAGGTGGATAGAGTAGCCAGAAATTGTACTCAAGTAAGAGTACTGTTACTTTAGAGATTTATTACTCAAGTAAAAGTAAGGAGTAGTCACCCAAATATTTACTTGAGTAAAAGTAAAAAGTATGTTGTGAAAAAACTACTCAAGTACTGAGTAACATACACACACATATCATATATATATATATATATATATATATATATATATATATATATATATATATATATATATATATATATATATATATGTATGTGTGGGAAAAAATCACAAGACTATTTCATCTCTACAGGCCTGTTTCATGAGGGGGGGTACCCTCAATCGTCAGGACAAATGTAGCACAAATGTTTAATACAAGTTTGTGGAGATTCTGACATAGTTGTGGGCTGGCTATGAAAAATAACACATTAATAACATAAAAACAAGTTAAGATAAAAAAAACTATCTCAGTTTAAAATGAATTTGCAGCACAACTATAGCACAAATGTTTGGGAAAGTTTGGGGAGAATTTGACAAAGTGTGTATGTGTGTTGGATGCTGGTTGTGAATTATAAAACGCTAATAGCGTAAAAACTATAATAATTAGGAAAAAATAGTTTTGCAGCACAAAAGTTGCACAAATGAAGGGGACAAGTTTGGGGGAAAGTGGACATAGTTGGGGGGGCTGCTTATGAAAAATAATAGGTTAACGCCATACAAAGTATTAAACATAACATAAAAACTATATTAGTTGGAGAAAAAAACATTTTGCAGCACAAACTGGCACAAATGTAGCACAAATGTTTAATACAAGTTTGGGGAGATTCTGACATAGTTGGGGGGGCTGATTATGAAAAATAACACATTAATAACATAAAAACAAGTTAATAAGATAAAAAACTATCTCAGTTTAAAATGAATTTGCAGCACAACTATAGCACAAATGTTTGGGAAAGTTTAGGGAGAATTTGACAAAGTGTGTATGTGTGTTGGATGCTGGTTGTGAATTATATGACTATTTCATCTCTACAGGCCTGTTTCATGAGGGGGGGTACCCTCAATCGTCAGGAGATTTTAATGGGAGCATTCGCATACCATGGTTTATATAGGGCACAGAGTGGGTGGGTACAGGCTGGCGTAGGGGCGTGGTGATTGGCTCATGTGTTACCTAGGAGGTGTTTCCGTCTATGGCGGCATGCTGTTACAATTTCGCTGCGCTTGTTGAGGGATGACAGGTCTGGACGGTAAATAATAAACAGTTTCTCTTTCAAGCATAGGTTGCATCTTTTATTACCACTATTGTAAGGTGTGCTGGATGCAAGAATTTGCCATGTTATTGAATATTCAACATTATTGTCTTTGAGGTCCCAAATGTGTTTGCTGAGTTCTGTGGTATTTCGCAGGTTTTTGTTCCTGAAAGAAGCCTTGTGATTGTTCCATCTGGTTTTGAATTCTCCCTCGGTTAATCCTACATATGTGTCGGATGTGTTAATGTCCTATATATATATATATATATATATATATATATGTGTGTATATATATATATACACACATACACACATACACACACACACACACACATATACATTATATATATATATATATATATATATATATATATATATATATATATATATACACATACATTGATATATACAGTATATAATTTATATTTATTTATTTTGCCGTTTTTGTTTACATGTTAAAGGTGTTTTAATGAATATACATGCATGTTTAACATATAGATTCCTTTCTTTCATGAAGACAAGAATATAAGTTGGTGTATTACCTGATTCTGATGACTTGCATTGATTGTAATCAGACAGTAGTGCTGGTAACGTCCACGTTTTCAAATGGAGGAGAAAAAAAGTTCCTCCTTTCTGTCTAATACCACATGAAAGTGGTGGGTTTTTGGCATCTTATTTGTCCACCTTCCATATTCGTTTTTATACCCTTTACAAGAAATACATTGGCGGCAAACTCCGTAGCTTGCTCGCTTGTTTGCGCTGGCTTTCGGAGACTCTTATTTTGAAAGCGCAGGCGCGATGGAGCGGGACTTTTATTGTGAAGACAGGAACTGTGCAGTCAGTCTTTACGGTTGAAATAAAAAAAGGGTCTTTTTTCCTTCACACTTTTGATTGATTGATTGGAACTTTTATTATTAGATTGCACAGTACAGTACATATTCCGTACAATTGACCACTAAATGGTAACACCCGAAGTTAGCTCGGAGCCAGTCAGGTCATGTGACCGCCTGGCTCTGTTTGATTGGTCCAACGTCACCAGTGACTGCATCTGATTGGTGGAACGAAGTGAAACGTCACCAGTAAGGCAGGCACTTTGAAGGTCTGTCTGACAGACCAAAACAAACAAGGCGTGCATTAACAGATCGATAAAAATTAGTAGCGAGTAGCGAGCTGAATGTAGATAAAAGTAGCGGAGTAAAAGTAGCGGAGTAAAAGTAGCGTTTCTTCTTAGGCCGTTTATTGAAATACTCCCACACTTTTGACGACTTTTGGCGTGCTTTTTTCCCCTCGCTCGCACCGCTCGCATCGTCTGCTTTGCGCTCCGCCATGACGGTAGTGTGACGTATATATGCAACGCGTCGACGAACAAAAACGTCCTCGACGTATTTACGTAACCGATGACGTCGACGAGCCCTATACAGATGTAGTGACCAACTGTAGTTACTGACAGTGGGTTTCTGAAGTGTTCCTGAGCCCATGTGGTGATATCCTTTACACACTGATGTCGCTTTTTGATGCAGTACCACCTGAGGGATCCAAGGTGTGTAATATCATGGCTTACGTGCAGTGATTCCTCCAGATTCTCTGAACCTTTTGATGATATTACGGAGCGTAGATGGTGAGTCCCTAAATTCCTTGTTGAGAAATGTTGTTCTTAAACAATTTGCTCAGGCATTTGTTGACAAAGTGGTGACCCTCGCCCCGTCCTTGTTTGTGAACGACTGAGCATTTCATGGAATCTACTTTTATACCCAATCATGGCACCCACCTGTTCCCAATTAGCCTGTTCACCTGTGGGATGTTCCAAATAAGTCTTTGATGAGCATTCCTCAACTTTCTCCCTCTTTTTTGCCACTTGTGCCAGCTTTTTTGAAACATGTCGCAGGCATCAAATTCCAAATGAGCTAATATTTGCAAAAAATGACAAAAGTTGCTCAGTGTGAACATGAAATATCTTGTCTTTGCAGTCTATTCAATTGAATATAAGTTGAAAAGGATTTGTTGTAAGCCATGATATTACACACCTTGGATCCCTCAGGCGGCACTGCATCAACAAGCGACATCAGTGTGTAAAGGATATCACCACATGGGCTCAGGAACACTTCAGAAACCCACTGTCAGTAACTACAGTTGGTCGCTACATCTGTAAGTGCAAGTTAAAACTCTACTGTGCAAAGCCACAGCCATTTATCAACAACACCCAGAAACGCTTCGCTGGGCCCGAGCTCATCTAAGATATTACTTGATATGAGACGCTTGTTAACTGTTAGCATGCAAATGATAGCATGCTAGCAAGCTAACTTAGACTTGCTAACTTTTTCATCAAATTTGACACTTTTTCTCTCTATCTCACCTTTAAGTCATACAACTTGCTATTTCAAACATGCTAACTGTATGCATGTTTACATTAAAGTGCTACCTTTTTGAGCTAATTTTGCAACCGTTTACCCTAGAGTCATATAACATCATACGTGACACTTGATACCTGTTAGCATGCTAATGTTAGCACGCCAGCATACTAATATGAACATGCTACCTTTTTAGCTAACTTTACCTTTCTTTCTCTACTTAGACCACCATACACCTTACAGTCATATAACTTGGTATGTGACACATGCTAACTGATAGCATGCTAACATTAGCATGCTAACTTTTTGAGCTAGTTCTGCAACCGTTTACCCCAGAGTCGTGTAACTTGGTATGTGACACTTGTAAACTGTTAGCATGCTAACGTTAGCATGCTAACATTAAAGTGCTAACTTTTTTTTGCTAAATTTACTCTTTTTTTTCTGTAATTCAGACACTCTGCACCATCTTATAAGTACGGCGGCTTCCGGCGACCCCCGGCTAGGTGTCCAGGGCACAGATAGCAGGTCGGTCAAAATTTCCGCGGGAATTTTCACCAATGGACATTTGGTGTGTTTGCCATAAATAGAGCAACAACATGTGGGATGCTGGTTCTGAGGAGCCATATTAAAAAGACTTGTTGGATCAAGCACGTGGTCTTAGTCCTCTCTGAGTAAGGGGCTCATTCTGACACTGAACCTCAAAATGCTATACTAAAAAACACTCTTTTTGCTAGTTTGATTTGATGTAAAAGTACACATTTTCTGCCTTTTTGTACCTTCACGGTCTTTTTTAAGCATTACGACAGCTCGGTTATTTTGTGTGCGACAATTAGAGAAAACACTGACCTGAGGTCAGAATGGGGACGCTGGATAAACAACACTATGTGGCATCTTGCCTGTTGCCATGACAACCTGCAGCCACTGAAGGACCCTGCTTGTCGCCATGGGAACGTGCAAAGAGCCAATGGTGGCCTTTCAAAACAACCCTGACCTCTGACCCTCCCAGTAGTCAACGGCAACCACTCAAGCCCTTCCCACATTTGCTAATAGAGTTTAATAGGGCTGGTATGAACAATAATAACATGTTAACTAGAAATGTTGATGGGCCTGCTATCTGTCTGGGCCTGCTACCTGTCTGGGCCTGCTACCTGTCTGGGCCTGCTATCATGCTGCCTACTGTCTGAGTCTGTGAATTTTAGGTGTAAGTGTACAAAACGAGCCACAAAACAGTAGCATGTTTACATAAAAATGCTAACACATAGCATGTGTGCTAACAAAAGCATGATAACAGTCAGCATGTTTCATATACCAAGTTATACGCCTCAAAAGGTGCACGGCTGCGGAAATAGAAACAATACATGAAAAAACTAGCAAGCCTAAGTTAGCTTGCTAACATGCTATCGCATACATGCTAAAAGGGGGTTAACAAGGGGATGGGTCGAATTCACCAATGTGACAATCATTGGTACTTTAACTTTAAGGTGTATGGCTGGGGAATTAAGAGAAAAAAAGAGTAAATATAGCATCAGAAGTAGCTCAAAAAGTTAGCATGCTAACGTTAGCATGCAAATATCAGCATGATATTAGCAAGCTAACGTGAGCATGATAATAGTTAGCTTGTGTTACATACCAAGTTATATGACTCTTAAGGTGGATGGGGTGAATTAGAGAAAAAAAAAGGGTAATTTAGCAAAAAAAAAGTTAGCACTTTAATGTTAGCATGCTAACCTTTGCATGCTAACAGTTTCCAAGTGTCACATACCAAGTTCTGTGACTCTGTGGGTAAACAGTAGCAAAAGTAGCTCAAAAAGTTAGAGTGCTAGTGGTAACAGGCTAGCATGCTAACGCTAACATGGTTACAGTTAAGAAGTGTCACGTACCAAGTTATTTGACTCTAAGGTGTATGGCTGGGGAATTAGAGGAAAAAAAGAGTACATTTTGCAAAAAAAAAAAGTAAGCATTTTAATGTTAGCATGTTAACGTTTGCATGCTAACAGTTTCCAAGTGTCACATACCAAGTTATATGACTCTGGGCTAAACGGTAGCAAAACTAGCTCAAAAAGTTAGCGTGCTAGTTTTAGCATGCACCCATTCACATGCTGCCATTGCAGCAGACCCATAATAACATACAAACTATAGTCATTGGACAAAATAATTGCAGCACAAATGTAGCACAAATGTTTGGGGAACGTTTGGGAAGAATTTGACAATGTGTGTGTGTGTGTGGGTGGGATGCTAATTATGAATTATAAAACACTAATAGCATTAAAACTATAATAGTTAGACAAAATAGTTTTTCAGCACAAAAGTTGCACAAATGAAGGGGACAAGTTTGGGGAAATGTGGACATAGTTGAGGGGGCTGCTTATGAAAAATAACACATTAATAACATAGAAACATGCTAATAAGATAAAAAACTTTAAAATAAACTTGCAGCACAAATATAGCACAAATGTTTGGGAAAGGTTTGGGGAGATTTTATGTGTGTGGGTGGGAGGCTAAGTATGAATTATAAAATGCTAATAGCATAACAAGTATAGAAATTAGACAAAATAGTTTTGCAGCACAAAAGTTGCACAAATGTTTAATACAAGTTTGGGGAAATTCTGACATAGTTGGGGGGGGCTTCTTATGAAAAATAACATGTTAACATAAAAACATGCTAATAAGATAAAAAACTATCTTAGTTTAAACTGAATTTGCAGCACAAATATAGCACAAATGTTTGGGAAAGGTTTGGGGAGATTTTGACATGGTATTAGTGACAGGTGTGGGGGGTGGTGGGATGCTAATTATGAATTATAAAACACTAATAGCATAAAAATTATAATAGTTAGACAAAATAGTTTTGCAGCACAAAAGTAGCACAAATGAAGGAGACAAGTTTGGGGAAAAGTGGACATAGTTGGGGGGGCTGGTTTTGAAAAATAATAGGTTAACGCCATACAAAGTATTAAACAAAACATAAAAACTATATTAGTTGGAGAAAAAAACTGGCACAAATGTAGCACAAATGTTTAATACAAGTTTGGGGAGATTGACATAGTTGGGGGGGCTGCTTATGAAAAATAACATGTTAATAACATAAAAACATGTTAATAAGATAAAAAACTATCTCAGTTTAAAATGAATTTGCAGCACAACTATAGCACAAATGTTTGGGAAAGTTTGGGGAGAATTTGACAAAGTGTGTGTGTGTGTGTGTATGTGTGTTGGATGCTGGTTATGAATTATAAAACGCTAATAGCGTAAAAACTATAATAATTAGGAAAAAATCATTTTGCAGCACAAAAGTTGCACAAATGAAGGGGACAAGTTTGGGGAAATGTGGACATAGTTGGGGGGGCTGCTTATGACAAATAAGATATTAATAACATGAAACTATAAAGTTGGACAAAAATAATGTTGCAGCACAAATGTTTGGGACACGTTTGGGGGGATTTTTATATGGTTGGGGGACTGGTTATAAAAAATAACACATTAATAACATAAAAACTATAACGCTTTAACATAAAAACTATAATAGGCAGCATTTTTTGCAGCACAAATGTAGCACAAACAACTAGGACTAGTTTTGGGAGATTTTGACGAGGTGGAAGGCTGATATGAACAATAATAACATGTTAATAACATACAAACTATAGTAATTTGACAAAAAAATTGAGGCACAAATGTAGCACAAACGTTTGGGGAAAGTTTGGGGACAATTTGACCATGCGTGTGTGTGTGTGTGGGATGCTAATTATGAATTATAAAACTCTAGTAGCATAAAAATTATAATAGTTAGACAAAATAGTTTTGCAGCACAAAAGTAGCACAAATGAAGGGGACAAGTTCAGGAAAATGTGGACATAGTTGGGGGGGCTGCTTATGACAAATAACAGGTTAACACCATACAAACTATAAAAGGTTAACATAAAAACTATATTAGTTGGACAAAAAAACATTTTTCAGCACAAACCGGCACAAATGTAGCACAAATGTTTAATACAAGTTTGTGGGGATTCTGACATAGTTGGGGGGCTGGTTATGAAAAATAACACATTAATAACATAACAACATGTTAATAAGATTAACATGATTAAAATGAATTTGCAGCACAAATATAGCACAAATGTTTGGGAAAGTTTAGGGAGAATTTGACAAAGTATATGTGTGAGTTGGATGCTGGTTATGAATTATAAAACGCTAATAGCGTAAAAACTATAATAATTAGGAAAAAATAGTTTTGCAGCACAAAAGTTGCACAAATGAAGGGGACAAGTTTGGGCAAAAGTGGACATAGTTGGGGGGGCTGCTTATGAAAAATAATAGGTTAACGCCATACAAAGTATTAAACAAAACATAAAAACTATATTAGTTGGAGAAAAAAAAACATTTTTCAGCACAAACCGGCACAAATGTAGCACAAATGTTTAATACAAGTTTGTGGAGATTCTGACATAGTTGTGGGCTGGCTATGAAAAATAACACATTAATAACATAAAAACAAGTTAAGATAAAAAAAACTATCTCAGTTTAAAATGAATTTGCAGCACAACTATAGCACAAATGTTTGGGAAAGTTTGGGGAGAATTTGACAAAGTGTGTATGTGTGTTGGATGCTGGTTGTGAATTATAAAACGCTAATAGCGTAAAAACTATAATAATTAGGAAAAAATCGTTTTGCAGCACAAAAGTTGCACAAATGAAGGGGACAAGTTTGGGGAAAAGTGGACATAGTTGGGGGGGCTGCTTATGAAAAATAATAGGTTAACGCCATACAAAGTATTAAACATAACATAAAAACTATATTAGTTGGAGAAAAAAACATTTTTCAGCCCAAACTGGCACAAATGTAGCACAAATGTTTAATACAAGTTTGGGGAGATTCTGACATATTTGGGGGGCTGGCTATGAAAAATAACACATTAATAACATAAAAACAAGTTAAGATAAAAAAAACTATCTCAGTTTAAAATGAATTTGCAGCACAAATATAGCACAAATGTTTAATACAGGTGTGTGGGGGGATGCTAATTATGAATGATAAAAGACTAATAGCATAGTTAGACTAACATACTTTGCAGGACACATTTTGCACAAATGAAGGGGACAAGTTTGGGGAAATGTGGACATAGTTGGGGGGCTGCTTATGACAAATAAGATAATAACATGAAACTATAAAGTTGGACAAAAATAATTTTGTAGCACAAATGTTTGGGACACGTTTGGGGGGATTTTTATATGGTTGGGGGACTGGTTATAAAAAATAACACATTAATAACATAAAAACTATAACACGTTAACATAAAAACTATAATAGGCAGCATTTTTTTGCAGCACAAATGTAGCACAAACAACTAGGACTAGTTTTGGGAGATTTTGACAAGGTGGAAGGCTGATATGAACAATAATAACATGTTAATAACATACAAACTATAGTAATTTGACAAAAAAATTGAGGCACAAATGTAGCACAAACGTTTGGGGAAAGTTTGGGGAGAATTTGACCATGCGTGTGTGTGTGTGGGATGCTAATTATGAATTCTAAAACTCTAGTAGCATAAAAATTATAATAGTTAGACAAAATAGTTTTGCAGCACAAAAGTAGCACAAATGAAGGAGACAAGTTGGGGGAAAAGTGGACATAGATGGGGGGGCTGCTTATGACAAATAACAGGTTAACACCATACAAAGTATAAAAGGTTAACATAAAAACTATATTAGTTGGACAAAAAAACATTTTTCAGCACAAACTGGCACAAATGTAGCACAAATGTTTAATACAAGTTTGTGGAGATTCTGACATAGTTGGGGGGGCTGGTTATGAAAAATAACACATTAATAACATAAAAAAATTGTTAATAAGATAAAAAAAACTCTCAGTTAAAAATGAATTTGCAGCACAAATATAGCACAAATGTTTGGGAAAGTTTAGGGAGAATTTGACAAAGTATATGTGTGAGTTGGATGCTGGTTATGAATTATAAAACGCTAATAGCGTAAAAACTATAATAATTAGGAAAAAATAGTTTTGCAGCACAAAAGTTGCACAAATGAAGGGGACAAGTTTGGGGAAAAGAGGACATAGTTGGGGGGGCTGCTTATGAAAAATAATAGGTTAACGCCATACAAAGTATTAAACATAACATAAAAACTATATTAGTTGGAGAAAAAAACATTTTTCAGCACAAACCGGCACAAATGTAGCACAAATGTTTAATACAAGTTTGTGGAGATTCTGACATAGTTGGGGGGGCTGATTATGAAAAATAACATTAATAACATAAAAACAAGTTAATAAGATAAAAAAAACTATCTCAGTTTAAAATGAATTTGCAGCACAACTATAGCACAAATGTTTGGGAAAGTTTGGGGAGAATTTGACAAAGTGTGTATGTGTGTTGGATGCTGGTTGTGAATTATAAAACGCTAATAGCGTAAAAACTATAATAATTAGGAAAAAATAGTTTTGCAGCACAAAAGTTGCACAAATGAAGGGGACAAGTTTGGGGAAAAGTGGACATAGTTGGGGGGGCTGCTTATGAAAAATCGTCTACCAGCAAGTTTTAGAGCACTTC
Source organism: Nerophis lumbriciformis (assembly GCF_033978685.3). Lineage (NCBI taxonomy): Eukaryota > Metazoa > Chordata > Actinopteri > Syngnathiformes > Syngnathidae > Nerophis > Nerophis lumbriciformis. The sequence continues at coordinate 1,734,359 of NC_084560.2, forward strand.
ATGCTTCCTGCTGCTGACCTGCTCTATGGAGATGGAGATTTCAAGTTCCAACAGGACTTGGCGCCTGCACACAGCGCAAAATCTACCCGTGCCTGGTTTACGGACCATGGTATTTCTGTTCTAAATTGGCCCGCCAACTCCCCTGACCTTAGCCCCATAGAAAATCTGTGGGGTATTGTGAAAAGGAAGATGCAGAATGCCAGACCCAAAAACGCAGAAGAGTTGAAGGCCACTATCAGAGCAACCTGGGCTCTCATAACACCTGAGCAGTGCCAGAAACTCATCGACTCCATGCCACGCCGCATTAACGCAGTAATTGAGGCAAAAGGAGCTCCAACCAAGTATTGAGTATTGTACATGCTCATATTTTTCATTTTCATACTTTTCAGTTGGCCAACATTTCTAAAAATCCCTTTTTTGTATTAGCCCTAAGTAATATTCTAATTTTGTGACACACGGAATTTTGGATTTTCATTTGTTGCCACTTCAAATCATCAAAATTCAATGAAATAAACATTTGAATGCATCAGTCTGTGTGCAATGAATAAATATAATGTACAAGTTACACCTTTTGAATGCAATTACTGAAATAAATCAAGTTTTTCCAAAATATTCTAATTTACTGGCTTTTACCTGTATATATATATACACACATGGGGAACTCAAACAGAGTATAGTACCATTTTTCATTTGTTAGTACTGCGATGCTATACTAGTACCAGTGTACCGTACAACCATAGAACATCTATATCCTCACTAGATGTTTCACACTTTTTCTTCTTTTTTTTTTCCCTGAAATGGAAAATGCTAGAGGGAGATAGAATTTTGATTGGCGGCCAAATGTTTCATCAGCTGAGCGTGTCACTGGGATGTTGATGAGTTGCATAAGACTGCACCACACTCTCAAACTGCACCATACTCTCAAACTGCACCATACTCTCAAACTGCACCATACTCTCAAACTGCACCATACTCTCAAACTGCTGCCAACACACTTTTAACAGAGCCATCTTTAAAAGACTTGCATCAACGCAAATATCTGTTTTTATAAAACACACGCAGAAACGGTGTGTTGTTGTGTGCTATATTGACACACTGAGCTGCTGCATGGCCTCTGAGTTGGTGAAAGTTCATTCTAGATGATAAATCATGTCTCTCACCTGAATAGTAGAAGGTTGTGGACATAATCCCACAAGTTGGTCAACTTTGACATCCAACTTAGACCCGGAGATGGCCAGAAAGACACGAGAAAAACCCACTAACCCTTTATGAGGATTATGATGAATTCCTCATCTAAACTGGAAGATATAAACATGCCATCAGTCTTTATCCCAGTGAGAGCAGACATTGGACAGTAAGTGATTGTTTTATTATGTTTGTATATCTTGTTTAGCACTTAGCAATACTGCTACATGATTCTTAGTGTTTAACTAAAGCTGCATCTGTTTAGCTTCTAAAACTTGTACATCATCCTCCTTATATTCAGTCTCAAAAATATTAGTTTCTGGATCATCAAAGTAGTCTTTGTTGTCTCTCATCAAGTCTGCCATGATTAGTAGTCTTGTTGTTGTTGTGAACGTTGTGATACGCCTGTGAAGCCACTACTTATTCCCCACGCTTTGGCCCCTGCGACTTATAAACCGGCGTGGCTAATTGGTGGATTTTTCTTCGCTAACGCAAATATTTGTTTTTATAAAACACACGCCAAGACGTCGGAATGGTGCGTTGTTGTTGTGTGTGCTATGGCGCCATCTTTTGAGCGAGTTCGCTCGCGGCAGCTGCTGCGGTTTCCTGCTGTTTAAGGCTTTGAACCGGAAGCACAAGTGCCGTCGCGTCTCTTCTAGCCGTCCATAGCGTTTCTACTCGTATGGATTATTCATTCATCACCGCAAGCGACGTTTGTAAGTTTTTCAATATAACTAAAACTATTCATACTTACTTGTGATGTCTGTAGGAGAGTTTTCATGCATATTTCTACCTGCTATCATAATGTAATGAAGCTAGCGCGGTTTGCATTAGCTAGCCCTAACCCTTTCACAAATTCCTCAGTAAATTCAGCAAAAAATTGAGTCTGTTTAGCTGATTGGAGAGCAAGCTTGCGCAGCTAGTGGGTCCATGACCATGACTTCTGTTTTGTTTGATCAGCCATTTTACTGCCCTGTCACAGACACTGTTCGGAAGTAATGAAGGTATGTAAATAAACATTTACAGAATATGTCTGTGTAAATAAATCATTTCACAACGTATATACGTGCATCGCAGTGATTTATAATATGCTGGACCAAGGTATTTAACTCCAGGATTTCAATTAAGGGCTTTTGAACGCAAACCGCTATTTTATGGGAACACACTATATTGCCAAAAGTATTTGGCCGCATATTCAAATGATGAGAATCAGGTGTCCTAATCACTAATCACAGGTGTATCAAATCAAGCACTTAGGCATGGAGACTGTTTCTACAGACATTTGTGAAAGAATGGGCCGCTCTCAGTGATTTCCAGCGTGGAACTGTCACAGGATGCCACCTGTGCAACAAATCCAGTCCTGAAATTTCCTCGCTTCTAAATATTCCAAAGTCAACTTTGTTATAAGAAAAGTGAAGAGTTTGGGAACAACAGCAACTCAGCCACCAAGTGGTAGACCACGTAAACTGACAGAGAGGTCAGCATAGTGCAAAGACTTTCTGCACAGTCACTTGCTACAGAGCTCCGAACTTCATGTGACCTTCCAATTAGCCCACGTACAGTACGCAGAGAGCTTCATGGAATGGTTTTCCATGGCCGAGCAGCTGCATCTAAGCCATACATCACCAAGTCCAATGCAAAGCGTGGGATGCAGTGGTGTAAAGGACATCACCACTGGACTCTAGAGCAGTGGAGACGCCTTCTCTGGACTGATGAATCACACTTTTTCATCTGGCAATCTGATGGACCAGTCTGGGTTTGGAGGTTGCCAGGAGAACGCTACATTTCGGACTGCATTGTGCCAAGTGTGAAATTTGGAGGAGGAGGAATTATGGTGTGGGGTTGTTTTTCAGGAGTTAGGCGTGGCCCTTAGTTCCAGTGAAAGGAACTTTGAATGCTCCAGGATACCAAAACATTTTGGACAATTCCATGCTCCCAACCTTGTGGGAACAGTTTGGAGCGGGCCCCTTCCTCTTCCAACATGAATGTGCACCAGTGCACAAAGCAAGGTCCATAAAGACATGGATGACACAGTCTTTGGTGGATGAACTTGACTGGCCTGCACATAGTCCTGACCTGAACCCTTTGGGATGAATTAGAAGGGAGACTGAGAGCCAAGCCTTCTCCACCAACGTCAGTGTGTGACCTCACCAATGCGCTTTTGGAAGAATGGTGGGAAATTCCTATAAACACACTCTGCAACCTTCCCAGAAGAGTTGAAGCTGTAGTAGCTGCAAAAGGTCATATTGAAGCCTATGGGTTAGGAATGGGATGGCACTTCAACTTCATATGTGAGTCAAGGCAGGTGGCCAAACACTTTTGGCAATATAGTGTATTTCTCAAATGTAGCAGTTTGAGATGGGATGTGTCCCTCTGCTTCTTCACAGTCATTGTCTACAGACAGAGATCGACACAATCCAACTGACAAAAAATACTATTATATGTTATCCTTTTGTATAAATATATATATATATATATATATATATAAACTATTATTATATAAAGCTCCACCCACTCGGCAGATGACTTTATGAATTTCTTTAATAAGAAAATTGAACTCATTAGAAAGGAGATTAAAGACAACGCATCCCAGCTACAACTGGGTTCTATGAACACAGATACAACTGTATCTACGACGGATACTGCAATACAAAATAGTCTCTCTCTTTTTGATTAAATAACATTAGAGGAACTATTACAGCGTGTAAGTGGGATAAAACAAACAACATGTTTACTTGACCCACTTCCTGGGAAACTTATCAAGGAGCTTTTTGTATTATTAGGTCCATCAGTGCTAAATATTATAAACTTATCACTTTCCTCTGGCACTGTTCCCCTAGCATTCAAGAAAGCGGTTATTCATCCTCTGCTCAAAAGACCTAACCTTGATCCTGACCTCATGGTAAACTACCGACCGGTGTCCCACCTTCCCTTTATTTCGAAAATCCTCGAAAAAATTGTCGCACAGCATCTAAATGAACACTTAGTGTCTAACAATCTCTGTGAACCTTTTCAATCCGGTTTCAGGGCAAATCACTCTACGGAGACAGCCCTCGCAAAAATGACTAATGATCTACTGCTAACGATGGATGTCATCTATGTTGCTGCTTCTTGATCTTAGCGCTGCTTTCGATACCGTCGATCATAATATTTTATTAGAGCGTATCAAAACAGGTATTGGTATGTCAGACTCAGCTTTGTCGTGGTTTAACTCTTATCTTACTGACAGGATGCAATGCGTCTCCCATAATAATGTGACCTCGGACTATGTTAAGGTAACGTGCGGAGTTCCTCAGGGTTCGGTTCTTGGCCCTGCACTGTTTAGTATTTACATGCTGCCGCTAGGCGACATCATACGCAACTACGGTGTTAGCTTTCATTGTTATGCTGATGACAGCCAACTCTACATGCCCCTAAAGCTGACCAACACGCCGGATTGTAGTCAGCTGGAGGCGTGTCTTAATGAAATTAAACAATGGATGTCCGCTAACTTCTTGCAACTCAACGCCAAGAAAACGGAAATGCTGATTATCGGTCCTGCTAAACACCGACATTTATTTAAAAATACCACCTTAACATTTGACAACCAAACAATTACACAAGGCGAATCAGTAAAGAATCTGGGTTTTATTTTCGACCCAACTCTCTGCTTTGAGTCACACATTAAGTGTGTTACTAAAACGGCCTTCTTTCATCTCCGTAATATCGCTAAAATTCGTTCTATTTTATCCACTAGCGACGCTGAGATCATTATTCATACGTTCGTTACGTCTCGTCTCGACTACTGTAACATATTATTTTCGGGTCTCCCTACAGTGGGGCAAAAAAGTATTTAGTCAGCCACCAATTGTGCAAGTTCTCCCACTTAAAATGATGACAGAGGTCTGTAATTTTCATCATAGGTACACTTCAACTGTGAGAGACAGAATGTGAAAAAATAATCCAGGAATTCACATTGTAGGATTTTTAAATAATTTATTTGTAAATTATGGTGGAAAATAAGTATTTGGTCAATAACAAAAATTCAACTCAATACTTTGTTATTGCCAACAAAGGTTATATTACAGAGGTCAAACGATTACTATAGGTCTTTACCAGGTTTGCACACACAGTAGCTGGTATTTTGGCCCATTCCTCCATGCAGATCTTCTCGAGAGCAGTGATGTTTTGGGGCTGTCGCCGAGCAACACGGACTTTCAACTCCCTCCACAGATTTTCTATGGGGTTGAGGTCTGGAGACTGGCTAGGCCACTACAGGACTTTCAAATGCTTCTTACGGAGCCACTCCTTCGTTGCCCGGGCGGTGTGTTTGGGATCATTGTCATACTGGAAGACCCAGCCACGTTTCATCTTCAAAGCTCTCACTGATGGAAGGAGGTTTTGGCTCAAAATCTCACGATACATGGCCCCATTCATTCTTTCCTTAACACGGATCAGTCGGCCTGTCCCCTTAGCAGAAAAACAGCCCCAAAGCATGATGTTTCCACCCCCATGCTTCACAGTAGGTATGGTGTTCTTGGGATCCAACTCAGTATTCTTCTTCCTCCAAACACGACGAGTTGAGTTTATACCAAAAAGTTCTATTTTGGTTTCATCTGACCACATGACATTCTCCCAATCCTCTGCTGTATCATCCATGTGCTCTCTGGCAAACTTCAGACGGGCCTGAACATGCACTGGCTTAAGCAGGGGGACACGTCTGGCACTGCAGGATTTGATTCCCTGTCGGCGTAGTGTGTTACTGATGGTAACCTTTGTTACTTTGGTCCCAGCTCTCTGCAGGTCATTCACCAGGTCCCCCCGTGTGGTTCTGGGATTTTTGCTCACCGTTCTCATGATCATTTTGAACCCACGGGATGAGATCTTGCGTGGAGCCCCAGATCGAGGGAGATTATCAGTGGTCTTGTATGTCTTCCATTTTCTGATAATTGCTCCCACAGTTGATTTTTTCACACCAAGCTGCTTGCCTATTGTAGATTCACTCTTCACAGTCTGGTGCAGGTCTACAATTCTTTTCCTGGTGTCCTTTGACAGCTCTTTGGTCTTGGCCATAGTGGAGTTTGGAGTCTGACTGTTTGAGGCTGTGGACAGGTGTCTTTTATACAAATAACTAGTTCAAACAGGTGCCATTAATACAGGTAACAAGTGGAGGACAGAAGAGCTTCTTAGAGAAGAAGTTACAGGTCTGTGAGAGCCAGAGATCTTCCTTGTTTGAAGTGACCAAATACTTATTTTCCATCATGATTTACAAATAAATTCTTTAAAATTCCTACAATGTGAATTCCTGGATTTTTTTTTCACATTCTGTCTCTCACAGTTGAAGTGTACCTATGATGAAAATTACAGACCTCTGTCATCATTTTAAGTGGGAGAACTTGCACAATCGGTGGCTGACTAAATACTTTTTTGCCCCACTGTATGTCTAGCATTAAAAGATTACAGTTGGTACAAAATGCGGCTGCTAGACTTTTGACAAGAACAAGAAAGTTTGATCCTATTACGCCTATACTGTATATACCTTTATATACATACATATATATATACCTATACTGGCTCACCTGCACTGGCTTCCTGTGCACTTAAGATGTGACTTTAAGGTTTTACTACTTACGTATAAAATACTACACGGTCTAGCTCCGTCCTATCTTGTCGATTGCATTGTACCATATGTCCCGGCAAGAAATCTGCGTTCAAAGAACTCCGGCTTATTAGTGATTCCCAGAGCCCAAAAAAAGTCTGCAGGCTATAGAGCGTTTTCTATTGGGGCTCCAGTACTATGGAATGCCCTCCCGGTAACAATTAGAGATGCTACCTCAGTAGAAGCATTTAAGTCCCATCTTAAAACTCATTTGTATACTCTAGCCTTTAAATAGCCCCCCTGTTAGACCAGTTGATCTGCCGTTTCTTTTCTTTTCTCCTCTGCTCCCCTTTTCCTTGTGGAGGGGGAGGGGGGGGGGGGGGGGGGGCACAGGTCCGGTGGCCATGGATGAAGTGCTGGCTGTCCAGAGTCGGGACCCGGGGTGGACCGCTCGCCTGTGCATTGGCTGGGAACATCTCCGCGCTGCTGACCCGTCTCCGCTCGGGATGGTGTCCTGCTGGCCCCACTATGGACTGGACTCTTACTATTATGTTGGATCCACTATGGACTGGACTCTCACAATATTATGTCAGACCCACTCGACATCCATTGCTTTCGGTCTCCCCTAGAGGGGGGGGGGGGGGGGGGGGGGGGGGTTACCCACATATGCGGTCCTCTCCAAGGTTTCTCATAGTCATTCACATCGACGTCCCACTGGGGTGAGTTTTTCCTTGCCCTTATGTGGGCTTTGTACCGAGGATGTCGTTGTGGCTTGTGCAGCCCTTTGAGACACTTGTGATTTAGGGCTATATAAATAAACATTGATTGATTGATTGAAAGACAGACAGACAGACAGACAGACAGAGATCGACACAATCCAACTGAGAAAAAATACTATTATATGTTATCCTGTTACGTAGTATGTTAAAATACTATATGTTATGATATGTTAAAACAGTCATTGTCCACAGACAGAGATCGACACAATCCAACTGAGAAAAAATACTATTATATGTTATCCTTTTGTATAAATACTATTATTGTATAAATATATATATATATATATATATATATATAAAAAACTATTATTATATAAAGACAGACAGACGGAGATCGACACAATCCAACTGAGAAAAAATACTATTATGTTATCCTTTTGTATAAATACTATTATTGTATATATATATATATATATATATATATAAAAACTATTATTATATAAAGACAGACAGACAGACAGACAGACGGAGATCGACACAATCCAACTGAGAAAAAATACTATTATATTATCCTGTTAAATAAATACTCTTATATGTTATCCTGTTACGTATTATGTTAAAATACTAGTATATGTTATATGTTATCGCAGTCATTGTCCACCGACAGAGATCGACACAATCCAACTGAGGAAAGTGGAGGTGAAGTAACACACGAGTACCTGCTGGCAAAATACTACCACAGCTCAATTATACCAGCTTCATTGGTTAACTCACAACAAATCAATATATTTCATTGAAATGAATTTGATTGGCGGTTGGTCCACAAAACTGCACCATAACAAGCTTTTCAAAAGAAAACAAACTTATATAATAAAAATGGTATAAATATAATAGTTGTATTGGAGTAATACTGTACGAAATGAATTTAACTCCTTCCAATTTAACTCCTTCCAGGAGTCAGCAGCTTCTGCATACTTTCATGGATAAATGTCCACCACGTAGACATGATTTGAACGTTCTTGGCTGGCGTGCTCAACTCTTCCTTACTTAAACGTTGTCTTTCTTTAATTCAACAAAAAATATTTGGCTTCTTCTCCTTGCCTGCTTGGAAAACTATGATGTTGATTTCTAGCCAAAACAATAATAGTTGTAGAAAGTAAGCCTCCATGTTTTGATGTGAGGGTGTTTACTGTGACATGTTCTACACCAACTAAGCTTTGACTCAAAATGTTTGCTTGTAACTCAAAGCTTTTATCTCCAAACACTCTGACGTCTTGGAACTTTGCCTGTCAGTCACACTCCTTATGGTTCCCTTTTTGTACGCATTCTTACTCATAAAGTATGGCAAGTGAGAGGTGGCTAACAATGCAGCTAATGGAGTATACTAAAAAAAACATCCTACAATACTCCATTTACATGTTGAATATTAACAAGTATTAGCAATATTGTTGTTATAAGTGCTAACACAGACAAACTATTTTTAGTAAAGTCGTAATCACAGAGAGCTAACTAGCTATTTGAGCTGCTGCATGGCCTCTGAGTTGGTGAAAGTTCATTCTAGATGATAAATCATGTCTCTCACCTGGATAGTAGAAAGTTGTAGACATAAACCCACAAGTTGGTCAACTTTGACATCCAACTTACACCCACAGATGGCCAGAAAGACACACAAAAAACCCACTAACCCTTCGTGAGGACTATGATCAATTATTCATCTAAACTGGAAGATATAAACATGCCATCAGTCTTTATCCTAGTGAGAGCAGACATTGTGCAGTAAGGGATTGTTATATTATGTTTGTATATCTTGTTTAGCACTTAGCAATACTGCTACATGATGCTTAGTGTTTGACTAAAGCTGCATCTGTTTAGCTTCTAAAACTTGTACATCATCCTCTTTATATTCAGCCTCAAAAATAGAAGTTTCTGGATCATCAAAGTAGTCTTTGTTGTCTCTCATCAAGTCTGCCATGATTAGTAGTCTTGTTGTTGTTGTGAACGTTGTGATGCGCCTGTGAAATTAATACTTAAAATTATGAAAATATGTACATATTACATGATATTGTGAATGTTACTAGATACTACATATATACTTACATCATGTATACATTACATGTTATTATGAATGTTACTACATGACATATATACTTACATCATGTATATATCACATGTTATTATGAATGTTACTACATGACATATATACTTACATCATGTATACATTACATGTTATTATGAATGTTACGACATGACATGTATACTTACATCATGTATACATTACATGTTATTATGAATGTTACTACATGACATATATACTTACATCATATATATATTACATGTTATTATGAATGTTACTACATGACATATATACTTACATCATGTATATATTACATGTTATTATGAATGTTACTACATGACATATATACTTACATCATGTATATATCACATGTTATTATGAATGTTACTTGATACTACATATATACTTACATCATGTATACATTACATGACATATGTACTTGCATCATCATATATTGCATGGTATTATGAATGTTATTACATGACATATGTACTTACATCATGTTTACATTACATGTTATTATGAATGTTACTTGATACTACATATATACTTACATCATGTATATATTACATGTTATTATGAATGTTACTTGATACTACATATATACTTACATCATGTATATATTACATGTTATTATGAATGTTACTAGATACTACATATATACTTACATCATGTATATATTACATGTTATTATGAATGTTACTAAATACTACATATGTACTTACATCATGTATATATTTCATGTTATTATGAATGTTACTACTATATATATATAAACATGTATAAAAAACCTTGATGGAGGGTTTTTCGAGCGCTTTGTAGGCGGACTGGAGCGCCTTTCATTAACCCCACTGTTAGCTGACTTTTGCTAGCCTTTATTTATGAGTTAGAATGCATAAAAGCACGTGTTCTCGCCTTACATAAGGAGTGTGAATGATAGGCAACCTTCCAAAATAAAAGTGCAGGGTTTTTTTTTTCTTCAAATGTCCAGCTGATGAACATCGGTGTTGTTATTCCAGGTGACTTGCAGACATGGAAGTGAGTCATCTTCGTTGTTGACGATGCGCGGGAAGAACTCACCTGAATGAAGACAACATGGTGGTGTTTGCTCCACTCAGCTCCACAACACTCCCACGCGATGTGGCCACGAAGAACACTCGAAGGCTCTTCTTCTAGTCCATGTTGACGTCGCCATGTCTGCCTTCAAGTCCTTTGTGTTTTGTTGCCTTTGTCTCGGCGCGCTGGCTGGATCGACACAAATGTCCACCCTGTCGATACCACGGCAGGTGTCGCGCGAAATTCTGTATCCCCCCCCCCCCCCTGCCGCGGGAGCGCGCATGGGGGGCGGAGCTCTGTGCCTTGCTCAGCACTTCCGGGTTATTAGCAACGTCAATGGCATAAAATGTATTATCAATCAAATCCTTGAGAATGATTAAGAGTACAAAAGTGATTTAAAAAGTAGCCCTTTTTTTCATATTTTTCAGTATTATTACTCTATCAGTATTTGCTTTTGTTTTCTTTCTTTGATGTTGAAAGTGCCGTGACATTTGTGTGAATTATAAATGTATGTTTGTTGTTCAATAAAAAAATACAAATTAAATTGTTGTTTTTTAATATGACTCGCAAACATTTTTATGCCTTTGCTGTTCAAAAAATATCCAAAAACAAACACAAAAAATCTAAGTTTTAAAAATAAATATTTGGGGGGCAGGGGGGGGATTAAATAAAGACTTCCGGGGAGAGATAGGGAAGTGACGTATTTAGGGGCGGAGCTCTGTGCCTTTTTCAGACAGCGGCAGCACTTCCGGGTTATTAGCAACGTCAATGACAAAAAATGTATTATCATCAAATCCTTAATTAAGATTACAAAAGCCCTTAAATTGATATCCTTGTTAAAAACATTAAAGTGATTTAAGTAGCCCTTTTTTTTTTTCTTTTTTCCCCATATTTTTAGTATTATTTTATTACTCTATCTGTATTTGCTTTTGTTTTCTTTCTTTGATGTTGAAAGTGCCTTGACTTTTGTGTGATGTTTGTTGTTCAAAAAATGTTGTTAATAATATATAAAATAAATTATATAAAGATAATATATACATATATATATATATATATATATATATATATATATATATATATACATATATATATATATATATATATATACTAGAGATGCGCGGATAGGCAATTATTTCATCCGCAACCGCATCAGAAAGTCGTCAACCATCCACCATCCACCCGAATTAACATTTAACCAACACCGCACCCGCCCGCACCCGCCCGTTGTTATATATCTAATATAGACGATGCAAGGCATTAGTGAGGTTATAAAGCTTTTGCCTGTTAAAGAAAGGAGACTGATCCAATGCAGCACAGACATTCGCGTGCCACGCTGTCACGGCCCAGACGCACACCAGTGCGCAATCATATGGGAGCCGCGCTGAGCGCACCTCCAAGCGCGTCTCGCTGCCAGCGACGGCCGGGTATGGGCCCGACGCTCCAGCGCCATCCATTTTCAGGGCTAGTTGATTCGGCAGGTGGGTTGTTACACACTCCTTAGCGGGTTCCGACTTCCATGGCCACCGTCCTGCTGTCTATATCAACCAGGGTGAGCCCCACCCCTTTCGTGAGCGCACTGCGCGCGGAGTGACCCCTGTTACGCGCCCCCGGCAACAGGGGTGGCGGGCAGGTAAGCTGCGCGGGCGGAGCGCGCGGAGTGACCCCTGTTACGAGCCCCCGGCCACGGCGGTGGCGGGCAGGTAAGCTGCTTACCTGCTGCGCGTGACGCCGGCCGCGGCGAAGGCGGACGAGGCGGGGTGTCGGTGCGGTGGGCGCGGTGGTGACCCTGGACGTGCGTCGGGCCCTTCTCGCGGATCGCCTCAGCTACGGCTCCCGGTGGGGCCCTCTCGGGGGAAGGGGCCTCTGTCCCGGACCCCGGCGAGGCGTCCCTTCTCCGCTCCGTAAAAGTGTCCATCTCTTCTTTTTTTCTTCTTCTGTTGTGGCATATGCTGCAGGTGCCTGCTCGTTTTTCGTATGTGGGTAACAACATTTAACTATGTATATATATTTCCCAATTGGTTTAACTGCCACCCGCCTGAATCTATTTAAAATATTTTCTTTTTTTTTTTTCAACCGCCCGACCCGACCCGCGGATAAAATCTAATTTTTTTTAATTTCATCCGCCCGATCCGCGGATAATCCGCGGACTCCGCGGTTGTGCCCGCAAACCGCGCATCTCTAATATATACATATATATATATATATATATACATATATATATATATATATATATGTATATATAACTTCACACTGTACCAAAGGGTTATGTGGCCACTGAAGATGTGCGAGATTCCATCCTCAACAGTCAACGGGTTGGACAGACTAGCCAACTCCTACATCCAAAAGTGGCTGGGCCTACCGCGTTGCTTCTCCGACACTGGCTTATTTGGGGCAACTTCGTTGCATCTGCCGATCCAGTCCATCACCCTGGGCTATAAGCAAGAGAAGGCCAGACTGGTTCTTGAGCTTGAAGAATCCTCAGATCCTACAGTGAGGAATGCACGTGTCCTCACCCAAACAGGCCGGAAGT
>NC_084560.2:1752500-1882500 GCF_033978685.3 Nerophis lumbriciformis
AAAACAACAAAAAAAAACCTGACAATTTCGTCGACTTAATTTTACTGTAAAAAAAAACAAAAAAAAAACATGGTTCGTTTTTTTTCTCAACTTACAGTAATAAGCTTAAAAAAAAAACAACAACTCTAAAATCAATTAAAAATAAATTAAATTAAATAAAAAATAATATTGCATCATTGGAAACAATGCAATTTTTATTTTTGTTAATTGATTTTTTTAAATAAAAATTAATATTGCGTCATTGAAAACAATGCAATTTTTGATTTATTTATTTAAAAAAATTAATATTGCATCATTGGAAACAACGCAATTTTTTTTAAATAAAAAAAACAAAACATCATTGCGTCGTTGGAAACAATGCAATTTTTTTCATTTATTCATTTATTTTAAGTAAAAACTAATATTGCATCATTAGAAACAATGCAATTTTATTTTTTATTTTTGTATTTTTATATTTTTTATTAATTAAAAACTAATATTTTTTTGAACTTACAGTGATAAGCTGTAAAAAAAACAACTCAAAAATCTTTTTTTTTTTAATTTGTTTTTTTTTTAAATAAAAACTAATATTGCATAATCGGAAACAATGCAATTTTTATTTTTATTAATACAATTTTTTAATAAAAACTAATATGGCGTCATTGGAAACAATTGCAATTTTAGATTTATTTATTTTTAATAAAAACTAATATTGTGTTGTAGGAAACAATGCATTTTTTTAAAATAAAAAAAAACAAAAAAAACATTGCATCGTTGGAAACAATGCCATTTTTTGTTTTTATTTATTTATTTAAATAAAATTAATATTGCATAATTGAAAACAATGCAATTTTGGGGTATTTTCTTGTATTTTTATATTTTTTTCAATAAAAACTAATATTTTTTTTTCAACTTACAGTAATATGCTGTAAAAAAAAAAAAGAAAAGAAAAGAAAAAAACTAAAATATATTGGTCGTTTTTATGGATAGCTTGCTTCCAAAACATAAGTTAGGCAGATATGTAAGTATTTATTTGGATTTCGACCAAAAAAGTTAGATAATATAATATTTGTTGCAATATTGGACACTATTTTTTTCCCTGTCAAAGTAGAAAAAAAAACCTAATACCTTAGAAAATAAGAAAGCAAATACATAAAAAAAAAAAAGGTATTTTATTGACACATTATTTCCAGCCATATAAAGTGAGGTGGAGTTTGACACCTGTGCTTAATATCAACACACCTTAAGTTGATTCAAGCAATGAATAAAAACATGAGGGGAGCACTAAAAAAATAAATAATAAATATACATATAGTATTGATTTTGAATAGGACAAATATGCAATATAATTGGACACCCCTACTTTGCACTTAAAGTTGCTCTTTTATTCCACGTTGTGTTTTTTTGTAAACATATTTGTAAAAAAAACAAAATAAATTTGCTTTGGACACACCGAAATAAATATAAAGTATAAATCAACTTTTCAAAAACATTGTTCCTCTTGCACCTGCTGGCAATCAGGTGTGTTGATTAAAGGACGTCTTGTCCGGATTATTTACAATTGCAATCAACAAATTGAAGCCAAGTCCACACAGTCTGACCATGACTGCGCCATACTTTACTTGGTATCGAGTCGACACCGGAGTGTACAGTATCGGTCGCCCATTGCGGAGGACGGATCAAACCAAGTTGACGGCAAGAGAGGGGAGTCTGGGAGCGAAGAGACCAAATGTTGTCCACGGGGGTCTGGAAGGAGCCAAGCAGGCCGATATCACGCGTGGAGGAGCTGGATCAAGTGGAGTTCCACTTCAGGACGCTGGAGAGTTCCCGTCCCTAGAAGCGTGAATAAAACTGAAATATATATATATATATATATATATATATATATATATATATATATATATATATATATATATATATATATATATATATATTTCAGTTTTATTCGCGCTTCAATAAAACTGAAATATATATATATATATATATATATATATATATATATATATATATATATATATATATATATATATATATATATATATATATATATATATATACACAAATATATATATATATATATATATATATATATATATATATATACACAAATTCCTCAATCTGATTGACAAACACTTTCCCAAAGACAACACCCTAAGAAAAGTATTCAACAAGAACAACATTAAATTGAGCTACAGCTGCATGAACAATATACGACAAATCATCTCAAACCACAACAAAACAATTGCAAATGAGCCGTCGACCCCCAGACAGAGCGACTCCAAAACCAACAAAGGATGTAACTGCCGAAAGAAACCTGATTGCCCCCCTCAACGGGGGGTGCTTACAAACATCAGTTGTCTACCAATCTAAGGTAATACGCAAGGACATTAACACATCCGACACATATGTAGGATTAACTGAGGGAGAATTCAAAACCAGATGGAACAATCACAAGGCTTCTTTCAGGAACAAAAACCTGCGAAATACCACAGAACTCAGCAAACACATTTGGGACCTCAAAGACAATAATGTTGAATATTCAATAACATGGCAAATTCTTGCATCCAGCACACCTTACAATAGTGGTAATAAAAGATGCAACCTATGCTTGAAAGAGAAACTGTTTATTATTTACCGTCCAGACCTGTCATCCCTCAACAAGCGCAGCGAAATTGTAACAACATGCCGCCATAGACGGAAGCACCTCCTAGGTAACACATGAGCCAATCACCACGCCCCTACGCCAGCCTGTACCCACCCACTCTGTGCCCTATATAAACCATGGTATGCGAATGCTCCCATTAAAATCTCCTGATGATTGAGGGTACCCTCCCTCATGAAACAGGCCTGTAGGGATGAAATAGTCTTGTGATTTTTTTCCCACATACATATATTGCGCTCTACTACGGTATCGAGCACTATTTTTTGGATAACCTTATTAAGATATATATATATATATATATATATATATATATATATATATATATATATATATATATATATATATATATATATATATATATATTGCGTTGTTGAAAACAACGCAATTATTTATTGTATTTTATTTTGTTATAAAAACTAATATTGTGTCATTGGAAACAATGCTATTTTAATTAAAAAAATTTTTTTTATAAATATGAAAGCTAATATTGCGTCGTTGGGTACTGCAAATTTAAAAAAAAATAATAATAATAATATCGCGTCCTTTGAAACAATGCTATTTTTATTAATTATTTTTTTAAATAAAAACTAATATTGTGTCGTTAGAAACAATGCAATTTATTTACTTTCTTTTTTCTTTTTTTCAAATAAAAACTAATATCGCTTAATTGGAAACAATGCAATTTTTTTTTTTTTTTAATTTTTTTTAAAACAAACTAATATTGCGTCGTTGGAAACAATGCAATTTTGGTTTATTTAAAAAAAAAAAGTTTTAAATAAAAACTAAAAATTGCGTCGTTGGAAACAATGCAATTTTTTTTAAATAAAAACTAATATAGCGTCATTGGAAACAATACCATTTTTTTGTATTTTTAATTTAAATTTTTAAATAAAAAAATATTGCGGCGTTAAAAACAATGCATTTTTATTTTTTTTATTTTTTTTTAAAATAAAAACTAATATTGCGTCGTTAGAAACAATGCAATTTTTTTTATTTTTTTATTTTTTTAAATAAAAACTAATATTGCGTCGTTGGAAACAATGCAATTTTTTATTTTTTATTATTATTATTTTTTTAATAAAAATTAATATTGCATCGTTGGAAATAATGCAATTTTTTTTTTTAAATAAAAACTAATATTGCGTTGTTGGAAACGAAGCAATTTTTGTTTATTTTTTGATTTATTTTAAAATAAAAACTAATATTGAGTCGTTGGAAACAAAGCAATTTTTTATTTTTTTATTTTAAATAAAAAATTACTCAAGAAGTAAACAGTTATTAGCAGACAAAGTCAAACAGTAATTAACAAAGTCTAGTGTTAATTAGCAAAGTCAAACCGCTATTAGCAAAAAAAAGTCAAACCGTAATTTGCAAACCAAAGTCAAGTAATAATTAGCAAACAACGTCAAGTAGTAATTAGCGAGCAATTAGCGAGCAAAGTCAAATAGTATTTAGCAATCAAAGTCAAATAGTAATTAGCGAGCAAAGCCAAATAGTAATTAGCAAACAAAGTCAAACAGTAATCAACAAAGTCAATTAGCAAACAAAGTCAAACCGTAAATAGCAAACCAAAGTCAAGCAGTAATTAGCAGACAAAGTCACAGTAATCAACAAAGTCAAACAGTAATTAACAAAGTCAAATCGTTATTAGCAAAACAATTCAAGTAGTAATTAGCAAACCAAAGTCAAACATTAATTAGCAAACGAAGTCAATAATTAGCAAACATATTCAAACAGTGATTAAAAAATTCAAACAGTAATTAGTAAACAAAGTCAAATAGTAATTAGCAAACAAAGTCAAATAGTAATTAGCAAACAAAGTCAAGTAGTAACACGTCAAATAGTAATTAGCAAACAAAGTTAAACAGTAATTAGCAAACAAATTCAAACAGTAATTAGTAAACAAAAGTCAAATAGTAATTAGCAAACAGTCAAGTAGTAATTAGCAAACAAAGTCAAACTGTTATTAGCAAAAAATCAAGCTGTAACTAGCAAACCACAGCATTTAACAAACAAAGTAGCAAACAAAGTCAAACAGTATTTAGCAAACAAAGTCAAGTAGTAATTAGCAAACAAATTCAAACAGTAATTAGCAAACAAAGTCAAATAGTAATTAGAAAACAAAGTCAAATAGTAATTAGCAAACAAAGTCAAATAGTAATTAGCAAACAAATTTGCAAACAGTCAAGTAGTAATTAGCAAACAAAGTCAAACTGTTATTAGCAAAACAAGTCAAACTGTAACTAGCAAACCACAGTATTTAGCAAACAAAGCAACAAAGTCAAACAGTATTTAGCAAAGTCAAGGAGTAATTAGCAAACAAAGTCAAGTAGTAATTAGCAAACAAAGTCAAACAGTAATTAGCAAACCACAGTATTTAGCAAACAAAGTAACAAAGTCAAACAGTATTTAGCAAACAAAGTCAAGGAGTAATTAGCAAACAAAGTCAAGTAGTAATTAGCAAACACAGTCTAGTAGTAATTAGCAAAGCAAGTCAAACTGTAACTAGCAAACCACAGTATTTAGCAAACAAAGTAACAAAGTCAAACAGTATTTAGCAAACAAAGTCAAGGAGTAATTAGCAAACAAAGTCAAACAGTAATTAGCAAACACAGTCTCGTAGTAATTAGCAAACAAAGTCAAACCGTTATTAGCAAAAAAAGTCAAACTATAACTAGCAAACGACAGTATTTAGCAAACAAAGTAGCAAACAAAGTCAAACAGTATTTAGCAAACAAAGTCAAATAATAATTAGTAAACAAAGTCAAGGAGTAATTAGCAAACAAAGTCAAATAGTAATTAGTAAACAAAGTCTCGTAGTAATTAGCAAACAAAGTCAAGTAGTAATTAGTAAACAAAGTCAAATAGTAATTAGTAAACAAAGTCAAATAGTAATTAGCAAACAAAGTCAAGGAGTAATTAGCAAACAAAGTCAAGTAGTAATTAGCAAACACAGTCTAGTAGTAATTAGCAAAGCAAGTCAAACTGTAACTAGCAAACCACAGTATTTAGCAAACAAAGTAACAAAGTCAAACAGTATTTAGCAAACAAAGTCAAGGAGTAACTAGCAAACAAAGTCAAACAGTAATTAGCAAACACAGTCTCGTAGTAATTAGCAAACAAAGTCAAACCGTTATTAGCAAAAAAAAGTCAAACTATAACTAGCAAACGACAGTATTTAGCAAACAAAGTAGCAAACAAAGTCAAACAGTATTTAGCAAACAAAGTCAAATAATAATTAGTAAACAAAGTCAAGGAGTAATTAGCAAACAAAGTCAAATAGTAATTAGTAAACAAAGTCTCGTAGTAATTAGCAAACAAAGTCAAGTAGTAATTAGTAAACAAAGTCAAATAGTAATTAGTAAACAAAGTCAAATAGTAATTAGCAAACAAAGTCAAGTAGTAATTAGCAATCAAAGTCAAACCGTAATTAGCAAACAAATTCAAACAGTAATTAGCAAACACAGTCAAGTAGTAACTAGCAAACAAAGTCAAACTGTTATTAGCAAACAAATTCAAACAGTAATTAGCAAACACAGTCAAGTAGTAACTAGCAAACAAAGTCAAACTGTTATTAGCAAACAAATTCAAACAGTAATTAGCAAACACAGTCAAGTAGTAACTAGCAAACAAAGTCAAACTGTTATTAGCAAACAAATTCAAACAGTAGTAAACAAAGTCAAATAGTAATAAGTAAACAAAGTCAAACAATAATTAGCAAACAAATTCAAACAGTAATTAGTAAACAAAGTCAAATAGTAATTAGAAAACAAAGTCAAACAGTAATTAGCAAACCACAGTATTTAGCAAACAAAGTAACAAAGTCACAGTATTTAGCAAACAAAGTCAAGGAGTAATTAGCAAACAAAGTCAAGTAGTAATTAGCAAACACAGTCTAGTAGTAATTAGCAAAGCAAGTCAAACTGTAACTAGCAAACCACAGTATTTAGCAAACAAAGTCAAGGAGTAATTAGCAAACACAGTCTCGTAGTACTTAGCAAACAAAGTCAAACCGTTATTAGCAAAAAAAGTCAAACTATAACTAGCAAACGACAGTATTTAGCAAACAAAGTAGCAAACAAAGTCAAACAGTATTCAGTAAACAAAGTCAAATAATAATTAGTAAACAAAGTCAAGTAGTAATTAGCAAACAAAGTCAAATAGTAATTAGTAAACAAAGTCAAGTAGTAATTAGCAAACAAAGTCAAATAGTAATTAGTAAACAAAGTCAAATAGTAATTAGCAAACAAAGTCAAGTAGTAATTAGTAAACAAAGTCAAATAGTAATTAGTAAACAATGTCAAATAGTAATTAGCAAACAAAGTCAAGTAGTAATTAGCAAACAAAGTCAAGTAGTAATTAGCAATCAAAGTCAAACCGTAATTAGCAAACAAATTCAAACAGTAATTAGCAAACACAGTCAAGTAGTAACTAGCAAACAAAGTCAAACTGTTATTAGCAAACAAATTCAAACAGTAGTAAACAAAGTCAAATAGTAATAAGTAAACAAAGTCAAACAATAATTAGTGAACAAATTCAAACAGTAATTAGTAAGCAAAGTCAAATAGTAATTAGAAAACAAAATCAAGTAGTAATTAGCAAACAAAGTCAAGTAGTGATTAGCAATCAAAGTCAATTAGCAAAGAAGTTCAAGGCGTAATGAACATGGTCAAACAGTGTTTGACAATTAGGACAGACAGCTTCACTCATGTCCTCCTCCCATTTCTTTGCATCATCCTTCTTACTGAACAAACATGTCAAATCACTAATAGTCAAGGAAGAGGATGTGAGTGCCGAGCAGAAAAGCAACTCTGCTGGTGAACACGCCAAGATGCTTGCAGGAGTTATTTTCTGTTCCTGAGGTTTCCTCTTGTTTTTTGCCTTTTGCTTGGGGCCCAATCGGTACTGCTTTTCAGGAACTTTGGGATGTGCCATTTGTCCATGGTCTTGTTTGCACAGGAGACCAACTGCTGGCGTGGACAGATGCGGAGCTTCAGGGAGTCCTGGGTAGACCAGCATGTATGCGGACCGGACATTGACCGGGGGGCTAGTGGGCAGCCTAGGACGGAGTGTCCTTTGTTGGGTCTGTTCCTATCTCTGGCTGTGCTGCTCCCCACCCCAGGGGGCCGTGGCGTGGAGCCCTGCAGAGACCACCACAGTGGGAATGGTGTTTATTCATTGTTTGCTTTGCTAGCGGCACTGTGTAGAAATGGCACCGCTGAAGAGGCGGCTGCTTGCATTTGTGTTCTTGAATATTTCCATCTTTTTGTCTTGTGTTTTTACCTTTTTTTGGTGGACTTTTGGTATCTGGACTGCAACCTCAACATCTCCCTCTTGTGTCCATCCTGTAGGACACATGCCACCCCTCCAATATCCACCATCAATATTACTGATGTGAGGATCACTTGTTGTTTACATGCGCTTGATGAACAAGATGCTGAAGGTGGTGCATGCACACCCGCTTTGGATGGTGTGACCATCCTGCAAGACCACCCGAAGGGTGCAATCTGATTGTCCAGATGTTCTTCCAGAGTCTTCATCGTGTCCAGAAGTTCTTCCAGAGTCTTCTCGTGTCCTGACGTTCTTTTTCCAGTCTTCATCGTGTCCAGACGTTCTTTTTCCAGTTTTCACCGTGTCCAGACATTCTTTTTCCAGAGTCTTCATCGTGTCCAGACGTTCTTCCAGAGTCTTCATCGTGTCCACACGTTCTTTTTCCAGAGTCTTCATCGTGTCCAGACATTCTTTTTCTAGAGTCTTCTTCGTGTCCAGACGTTCTTCCAGAGTCTTCACCATGTCCAGATGTTCTTTTTCCAGAGTCTTCATCATGTCCAGACGTTTTTTCCAGTCTTCATCATGTCCAGACGTTTTTTCCAGAGTCTTCATCGTGTCCAGACCTTCATTTTCCAGAGTCTTCATTGTGTCCAGACGTTCTTTTTCCAGAGTCTTCATCGTTTCCAGACGTTCTTCCAGAGTCTTCATCGTGTCCAGACGTTCTTTTCCCAGAGTCTTCACCGTGTCCAGACATTCTTTTTCCAGAGTCTTCATCGTGTCCAGACGTTCTTCCAGAGTCTTCATCGTGTCCACACGTTCTTTTTCCAGAGTCTTCATCGTGTCCAGACATTCTTTTTCTAGAGTCTTCTTCGTGTCCAGACGTTCTTCCAGAGTCTTCTCGTGTCCTGACGTTCTTTTTCCAGTCTTCATCGTGTCCAGACGTTCTTTTTCCAGAGTCTTCATCGTGTCCAGACGTTCTTTTTCCAGAGACTTCATCGTGTCCAGAAGTTCTTCCAGAGTCTTCTCGTGTCCTGACGTTCTTTTTCCAGTCTTCATCGTGTCCAGACGTTTTTCCAGTCTTCATCGTGTCCAGACGTTCTTTTTCCAGAGTCTTCATCGTGTCCAGAAGTTCTTCCAGAGTCTTCTCGTGTCCTGATGTTGTTTCCAGTCTTCACCGTGTCCAGACATTCTTTTTCCAGAGTCTTCATCGTGTCCAGACGTTCTTCCAGAGTCTTCATCGTATCCACACGTTCTTTTTCCAGAGTCTTCATCGTGTCCAGACATTCTTTTTCCAGAGTCTTCTTCGTGTCCAGACGTTCTTCCAGAGTCTTCACTGTGTCCAGAAGTTCTTTTTCCAGTCTTCATCGTGTCCAAACGTTCTTCCAGAGTCTTCACCGTGTCCAGACATTCTTCCAGAGTCTTCATCGTGTCCAGACGTTCTTTTTCCAGAGTCTTCATCGTGTCCAGACGTTTTTTCCAGTCTTCATCGTGTCCAGACCTTCTTTTTGCAGAGTCTTCATCGTGTCCAGACGTTCTTCCAGAGTCTTCTCGTGTCCTGACGTTCTTTTTCCAGTCTTCATCGTGTCCAGACGTTCTTCCAGTCTTCATCGTGTCCAGACGTTCTTTTCCCAGTCTTCACCGTGTCCAGACATTCTTTTTCCAGAGTCTTCATCGTGTCCAGACATTCTTTTTCCAGAGTCTTCTTCGTGTCCAGACGTTCTTCCAGAGTCTTCACTGTGTCCAGAAGTTCTTTTTCCAGTCTTCATCGTGTCCAAACGTTCTTCCAGAGTCTTCTCGTGTCCTGACGTTCTTTTTCCAGTCTTCATCGTGTCCAGACGTTCTTTTTCCAGTTTTCACCGTGTCCAGACATTCTTTTTCCAGAGTCTTCATCGTGTCCAGACGTTCTTCCAGAGTCTTCATCGTATCCACACGTTCTTTTTCCAGAGTCTTCATCGTGTCCAGACATTCTTTTTCCAGAGTCTTCTTCGTGTCCAGACGTTCTTCCAGAGTCTTCACTGTGTCCAGAAGTTCTTTTTCCAGTCTTCATCGTGTCCAAACGTTCTTCCAGAGTCTTCACCGTGTCCAGACATTCTTCCAGAGTCTTCATCGTGTCCAGACGTTCTTTTTCCAGAGTCTTCATCGTGTCCAGACGTTTTTTCCAGTCTTCATCGTGTCCAGACCTTCTTTTTCCAGAGTCTTCATTGTGTCCAGACGTTCTTTTTGCAGAGTCTTCATCGTGTCCAGACGTTCTTCCAGAGTCTTCATCGTGTCCAGACGTTCTTCCAGAGTCTTCATCGTGTCCAGACGTTCTTTTCCCAGAGTCTTCACCGTGTCCAGACATTCTTCTTCCAGAGTCTTCATCGTGTCCAGACGTTCTTCCAGAGTCTTCATCGTGTCCACACGTTCTTTTTCCAGAGTCTTCATCGTGTCCAGACATTCTTTTTCTAGAGTCTTCTTCGTGTCCAGACGTTCTTCCAGAGTCTTCACTGTGTCCAGATGTTCTTTTTCCAGTCTTCATTGTGTCCAAACATTCTCCCAGAGTCTTCACCATGTCCAGATGTTCTTTTTCCAGAGTCTTCATCATGTCCAGACGTTTTTTCCAGTCTTCATCATGTCCAGACGTTTTTTCCAGTCTTCATCATGTCCAGACGTTTTTTCCAGAGTCTTCATCGTGTCCAGACCTTCTTTTTCCAGAGTCTTCATTGTGTCCAGGCGTTCTTTTTCCAGAGTCTTCATCGTTTCCAGACGTTCTTCCAGAGTCTTCATCGTGTCCAGACGTTCTTTTTCCAGAGTTTTCATCGTGTCCAGACCTTCTTTTTCCAGAGTCTTCATTGTGTCCAGACGTTCTTTTTCCAGAGTCTTCATCGTTTCCAGACGTTCTTCCAGAGTCTTCACTGTGTCCAGATGTTTTTTTTCCAGTCTTCATCGTGTCCAAACGTTCTTCCAGAGTCTTCACCGTGTCCAGATGTTCTTTTTCCAGAGTCTTCATCATGTCCAGACGTTTTTTCCAGAGTCTTCATCATGTCCAGACGTTTTTTCCAGAGTCTTCATCGTGTCCAGACCTTCTTTTTCCAGAGTCTTCATTGTGTCCAGACGTTCTTTTTCCAGAGTCTTCATCGTGTCCAGACGTTCTTCCAGAGTCTTCATCGTGTCCAGACGTTCTTTTTTCAGAGTCTTCATCGTGTCCAGACGTTCTTCCAGAGTCTTCACCGTGTCCACAAGTGGTGTGAGAAAATGATCAGGATCAAAAACTTTAACCAAGTTTAAAAAATGCGTTTACCTCAACTTCCTTTTTGTTGACGGCAATCTGATTGTCCAAACGTTATTCCAGGATCTTCATCATGTCTAGACGTTCTTTTTCCAGAGTCTTCATCGTGTCCACAAGTGACGTGAGAAAATTATCAGGATCAAAAACTTTAACCAAGTTTAAAAATGTGTTTACCTTAATTTCCTTTTTGTTGAGCGCAATCTGATTGTCCAGACGTTCTTCCAGAGTTGTCATCATGTCCAGACGTTCTTTTTCCAGAGTCTTCATCGTGTCCAGACGTTCTTCCAGAGTCTTCACCATGTCAAAAGATGACATGAGTTGTTACAAGAGAAAAAGATCAGGGTCTAACAAAATGTTTTTTTTTTTACCTCAATTTCTTTTTTGTTTTTTTCAGTTTCTGCAATCTGATTGTCTAGACGTTCTTCCAGAGTTTTCAGCTTGTCCAGATGTTCTTCTTCCAGAGTCTTCATTTTGTCCAGGCGTTCTTCTTCCAGAGTCTTCATCGTGTCCAGACGTTCTTCCAGAGTCTTCATTGTGTCCAGACGTTCTTCTTCCAGAGTCTTCATCATGTCGACAAATAATGTGAGTTTTTACAAGAGAAAAAAACTCAGGTGCAAAAATATGTTTTTATATACCTTAATTTCCTTTTTGTTGTTTGCAGCTTCTGCAATCTGATTGTCCAGACGTTCTTTCAGAGTCTTTATCTTGTCCAGATGTTCTTCTTCCATAGTTTTAATCTTGCCCAGACGTTCATCTTCCAGAGTCTTCATCGTGTCCAGACGTTCATTTTCCAAGGTTTTCATTGTGTCGAGATGTTCTTCCAGAGTCTTTTGACAAATGACGCTTAGGGTCTAATTTAACCAAGTGTTAAACATATTTTTGTACCTCAATTTCCTTTTTGTTGTTTGCAGTTTTTTCAATCTGATTGTCCAGACGCTCTTCCAGAGTCTTCATTGTGTCCAGACATTCTTTTTCCAGGGTCTTCATCGTGTCCAGACGTTCTTTTTCCAGGGTCTTCATCTTGTCCAGACGTTCTTTTTCCAGAGTCTTCACCATGTCAACAGATGACATGAGTTGTTACAGGAAAAAAAAATCAGGGTCTAACAAAATGGTTTTTTTTACCTCAATTGTTTTGTTTTTTGCAGTTTCTGCAATCTGATTGTCCAGACGTTCTTCCAGAGTTTTCAGCTTGTCTAGACGTTCTTCTTCCAGAGTCTTCATTGTGTCCAGACGTTCTTCTTCCAGAGTCTTCATTTTGTCCAGACATTCTTCCAGATTCTTCATTTTGCCCAGGTGTTCTTCTTCCAGGGTCTTCATCGTGTCAACAAATGACATGAGTTGTTACAAGAGAAAAAAATCAGGTTCCAACAAATGTTTTTTTACCTCAATTTCTTTTTTGTTTTTTGCAGTTTCTGCAATCTGATTGTCTAGACGTTCTTCCAGAGTTTTCAGCTTGTCTAGACGGTCTTCTTCCAGAGTCTTCATCGTGTCCAGACGTTCGTCTTCCAGAGTCTTCATCGTGTCCAGACGTTCTTCTTCCAGAGTCTTCATTTTGTCCAGACATTTTTCCAGATTCTTAATTTTGTCCAGATGTTCTTCTTCCAGATACTTCATTTTGTCCAGGCGTTCTTCTTCCAGAGTCTTCATCATGTCCAGACGTTCTTTTTCCAAAGTCTTCATCTTGTCCAGCCGTTCTTCCAGAGTCTTCATCATGTCGACAAATTATGTGATTTTTTTACAAGAGAAAAAAAATGAGGTGCAAAAATATGTTTTTACCTCAATTTCCTCTTTGTTGTTTGCAGCTTCTGCAATCTGATTGTCCAGACGTCCTTCCAGAGTCTTTATCTTGTCCAGACGTTCTTCTTCCAGAGTTTTAATCTTGTCCAGACGTTCATCTTCCAGAGTCTTCATCGTGTCCAAACGTTCTTTTTCCAAGGTTTTCATTGTGTCTAGATGTTCTTCCAGAGTCTGTTGACAAATGACACTTAGGGTCTAATTTAACCAAGTGTTAAAAATACATTAGTACCTGAATTTCCTTTTTGTTATTTGCAGTTTCTGCAATCTGATTGTCCAGACGCTCTTCCAGAGTCTTTATCTTGTCAAAACGGTCTTCTTCCAGATTCTTTGTCGTGTCCAGACGTCCTTCCAGAGCCTTCATCTTGTCTCGACGTTCTTCTTCCAGAGTCTTCATCGTGTCCAGCCGTTCTTTTTCCAAGGTTTTCATTGTGTCTAGATGTTCTTCCAGAGTCTTCACCATGTCGACAAATGACATGGGTTTTTAAAGAGAAAATAATTAGGGTTAAATGGTTTAATTTAACCAATTATACCTCAATATCCTTTTTGTTGTTTGCAGTTTCTGCAATCTGATTGTCCAGACGCTCCTCCAGAGTCTTCATCTTGTCTCGACGTTCTTCTTCCAGAGTCTTCATCGTGTCCAGCCGTTCTTTTTCCAAGGTTTTCATCGTGTCTAGATGTTCTTCCAGAGTCTTCACCATGTCAACAAAGGACATGGGTTTTTAAAGAGAAAACAATTAGGGTTAAATGGTTTAATTTAACCAATCATACCTCAATTTCCTTTTTGTTGTTTGCAGTTTCTGCAATCTGATTGTCCAGACGCTCCTCCAGAGTCTTCATCTTGTCTCGACGTTTTTCTTCCAGAGTCCTTGTCCTTTCCAAATGTTCTTTTTCCAGATTCTTCATCGTGTCCACAAGTGACTTGAGTGTCTATAAGAAAAAGATCAGTCCAACTCTTTGAACAAGTGCAAAAATGTGTTGTTGTTTTTTACCTCAATTTCCTTCGAGTTGTCTGCAGCCAGTCTATGCTGTAGGAGAAAACGTTTTGTGTCAACTTGATCCAGTATTCATCATCCATGTCTGCAAATGAGGTGTAATAGAGTAGTTTTACGTAAAAAGAAGGTAAGTATATCTGCATCCAAGACGGGATGATGCTGCCATCCGACATTATAGTGAAGATGATTCTAAGGATGTGGAACACGATGAGGAAGGTAATGATGGAGATGGTTCCAAGGATGAAGGGCGAGTGGGTGGAGGTCATGTCGACTAAATTATTGAGCTCCATAGTCCAACCTCTTCTGTGATCTGGCCTGAAAATGGAAAAAAAACCCACAAGCAAATGAGAACCTCTCTTTAAGAACAACAAACAAAAAGTTCCTTGACGTTGCTGTATATAAAATGCTTTTGTATTACTAGTATTTATTTGCCCGGGGTCAGGGTTCCTTCCTTTTTGACCTCCTGTTCACAACTAAGGAGTCTGCATGTGTGAAGATGTTTTATAGAAAGTAAAACATTTATATAAAGGTTTGAACAAGGTCAAGAAGAAGTAAAAACTATTTTGCATTCATTCAGCACTGAAATGATGGAGCTGTCGACTACTTCGGTATCCCGATATCTTCTCCATAGATGTTTGTGGAGGTCACTGACATCACCACTCCTTTTCAGAGTTTTAGACAGTTTATTTTTCACAAATGTGCAAAGTCTCTTGGTGCTTTTCAGCCGTTGCCTGTTCTGTTTGTCAGTCTCGCTCTCTCTCTCGTTCGTGCTCCGCCATCAACCACCCTTCTCCTTCCCGGCTGCTGCCTTTAACAGAGCGACAGGTGATTAGGTAAACGCGCCCAGGTGGGCCGTCTACGCACCTGTCGCTGATCTCGAGGCTGGTCCTGGCACACCCCGCTTCGCTGCAGGTTTTATTCAATATTATCATTGAACTCGTGAAAGTTAACAGAGGGTGTCAGGTGTGCTCACCTGGTGTACTGATGACCGAGTCCAGTGACGGATGACAGGTCCGAGTCCAGTGACAGGTGACAGGTCCGATCCAGTGACGTGTGACAGGTCCGATCCAGTGACGTGTGACAGGTCTAAGTTCAGTGACGTGTGTATGGTGAACTGAACTGGATCTAGGACCTGGGGGACAACAATCAGTGACAGACAGGTGAGCTGGTGGTGCAGGTGTGGGGAGATTACCAGGTTGTCGGACAACGTGCAGCACGCCATGTTTGCGACGTTTGCGCGCGTGTGGCGGCACGTCCTCTATGACATCATAACACCCCCCCCCCAACCAGAGGACTCAGACAGACTTCAAAGCCAAGAGACACTAGTCCCAAGATCTGGTTTCTGGTTCTGGTTTCTGGTTTCATGATCGTACATGCTAACAGCTTTTCTTGACGTCTTTCATCTAAGACCATGTTCATCCCTTTCAATGATTCAAAGGCTTTGAGGTGGGTGAGCTCACCCTTATAGTCCGGGAAATACGGTAAACAAAACACCGGCGGAAAGCGACAATCAGTAAAAAAAAATGAAATTAGATAAAAGAACATGCGCCATTTGCCGTCCTTTCTGTTTTCAATGCGTAAAAAGACAGAAAAAGTGTGTTAACGCCAACACTGCTCATCTCTTCTATATGTACCAGTCCTTTGTGGCAGTGGTCCTCAGCCACCGGTCCTGGGGCCGGTACCAGTCCGTGACGCATTTGCTAGCAAGCCGCACAGCAACATGAATTGTGTGAATGCTCCAAAGCAATCACACAATTAATATGCTTTTCCATCCATCCATCCATCCATCTTCTTCCGCTTATCCGAGGTCGGGTCGCGTTGGCAGCAGCCTAAGCAGGGAAGCCCAGACTTCCCTCTCCCCAGCCACTTCGTCCAGCTCCTCCCGGGGGATCCAGAGGCGTTCCCAGGCCAGCCGGGAGACATAGTCTTCCCAACGTGTCCTGGGTCTTCCCCGTGGCCTCCTACTGGTCGGACGTGCCCTAAACACCCCCCGAGGGAGGCGATTGGGTGGCATCCTGACCAGATGCCCGAACCACCTCATCTGGCTCCTCTCGATGTGGAGGAGCAGCGGCTTTACTTTGAGCTCCCCCCGGATGACAGAGCTTCTCACCCTATCTCTAAGGGAGAGCCCTGCCACCCGGCGGAGGAAACTCATTTCGGCCGCTTGTACCCGTGATCTTGTCCTTTCGGTCATAACCCAAAGCTCATGACCATAGGTGAGGATGGGAACGTAGATCGACCGGTAAATTGAGAGCTTTGCCTTCCGGCTCAGCTCCTTCTTCACCACAACGGATCGATACAGCGTCCGCATTACTGAAGATGCCGCACCGATCCGCCTGTCGATCTCACCATCCACTCTTCCCTCACTCGTGAACAAGACTCCGAGGTACTTGAACTCCTCCACTTGGGGCAGGGTCTCCTCCCCAACCCGAAGATGGCATTCCACCCTTTTCCGGGCAAGAACCATGGACTCGGACTTGGAGGTGCTGATTCTCATCCCAGTCGCTTCACACTCGGCTGCGAACCGATCCAGCGAGAGCTGAAGATCCTGGCCAGATGAAGCCATCAGGACCACATCATCTGCAAAAAGCAGAGACCTAATCCTGCAGCCACCAAACCAGATCCCCTCAACGCCTTGACTGCGCCTAGAAATTCTGTCCATAAAAGTTATGAACAGAATCGGTAACAAAGGGCAGCCTTGGCGGAGTCCAACCCTCACTGGAAACGGGTCCGACTTACTGCCGGCAATGCGGACCAAGCTCTGACACTGATCATACAGGGAGCGGACCGCCAAAATCAGACAGTCCGATACCCCATACTCTCTGAGCACTCCCCACAGGACTTCCCGAGGGACACGGTCGAATGCCTTCTCCAAGTCCACAAAACACATGTAGACTGGTTGGGCAAACTCCCATGCACCCTCAAGGACCCTGCCGAGAGTATAGAGCTGGTCCACAGTTCCACGACCAGGACGAAAACCACACTGTTCCTCCTGAATCCGAGGTTCGACTATCCGGCGTAGCCTCCTCTCCAGTACACCTGAATGGACCTTACCGGGAAGGCTGAGGAGTGTGATCCCACGATAGTTAGAACACACCCTCCGGTTCCCCTTCTTAAAGAGAGGAACCACCACCCCGGTCTGCCAATCCAGAGGTACCGCCCCCGATGTCCACGCGATGCTGCAGAGTCTTGTCAACCAAGACAGCCCCACAGCATCCAGAGCCTTAAGGAACTCCGGGCGGATCTCATCCACCCCCGGGGCCTTGCCACCGAGGAGCTTTTTAACTACCTCAGCAACCTCAGCCCCAGAAATAGAAGAGCCCACCACAGATTCCCCAGGCACTGCTTCCTCATAGGAAGACGTGTTGGTGGGATTGAGGAGGTCTTCGAAGTATTCTCTCCACCGATCCACAACATCCGCAGTCGAGGTCAGCAGAACACCATCCTCACCATACACGGTGTTGATAGTGCACTGCTTCTCCTTCCTGAGGCGGCGGACGGTCCAGAATCGCTTAATATACTTTTCTACAACAAAATTCATCTTTTTAGTCAACTTCTTCTTCTTCTTCTCCAGATTTTGGCGCGCTCTACGTTCCACTTTTTTCATCCGATTCAAACTGTTCCATTCGCGGGTTTTCCCTTGACAGATTCCCCAAATTCTCAGATTTCCCAGAGTTCCAGTTTTTCCGGGACATTTTTCCCATTCAAAATGAATTGGAAATAATTTTTCAAACTTCCACCATTTCCACATTTTTCAACTGATGCAAATCATTCCACCTTCAACACATTCCACTCATCCTGGACATTCAAACTATTAGTTTTTCAAGTTCACAAAAAATTCCAGGAATTCCCGGAATTCCAGTTTTTTTCAAACCCTTTTTCTACCCTTTTTTCTGGCGACTACTACTCCCACATTTTTCAACCCACTTCAACCGTTCTACCATCAAAACATTTCGCTTAATTAGGACAAAAAACAAAGTTGTTATTCGAACTGGAAAAATTCCAGGTTTTCCAGAAATTCCAGGAATTCCTTAATACATTTCTTTCAATTAAAAATGTTACTACTTCAACATTTCTCGACCGATTTGAAAAATTCCAACACCAACCATTTCAACTCATTCAGAACATTCATTTTTTTTGCCTTTTCCCCAAAATTCCCACTTTTCCCGAAATCCCCAAAATTCCATGAAATTCCCATTAAAAAGAATGGGACATTTTTCAAAGTTCCACAACTCCCACTCAAACCGTTCCAACTTCAAAATATTCAGCCAGTTAAAGAATGGTGTGCGTCTTTTCAAAAACTGGGGGAAAAAAATCCCGGATTTCCAAGAATTTTTAGTTTTTTGGGACATTTTCCACATTCCAAAGGAATTATCCATTTTTCAAACTTCCACCATTCCCACGTTTTTCAACCTATTCAAACCACTCAACCTTCAACATATTCCACTCATCCTGGACATTCAATCTATTATTTTTTCAAGTTCAAAATTAATTCCAGGAATTCCCAGAATTCCAGTTTTTTCACACCCTTTTTTGACCCTCTTTTCTGGCAACTACTCCTTACACATTTTTCAACCCACTTCAACTGTTCCACCGTCAAAACATTCGTCTTAATCAGGACAAAAAACGAAGTTGTTTTTCGAAATGGAAAAATTCCTGGTTTTCCCGACATTCCAGGAATTCCTTATTAAAAATGTTACGACTTCAACATTTCTCGACCGATTTGAAAAAAATCCAACACCAACCATTTCAACTCATTCAGAACATTCACATTTTTGGGGGCATTTTCCATAAAATTCCCTCTTTTCCTGAAATCCCCAAAATTCCATGAAATTCCCATTGAAAAGAATGGGACATTTTTCAAAGTTCCACAACTCCAACTCAAGCCGTTCTAACTTCAAAATCTCAGCCTGTTTAAGAATTGTGTGCTCCCTTTCAAAAACGGAAAAATAAATTCCCGGATTTCCAAGAATTCTCAGTTTTAGGGATATTTTCCCCCTTCAAAATGAATGATACATTTTTCACACTTCCACAATTCCAACATTTTTCAACCGATTCAAATCATTCCAACTTCAACATATTCCACTCATCCTGGACATTCAAACTATTAGTTTTTCAAGCTCCAAAAATTTCCAGGAATTCACACAATTCCAGTTTTTTCAAACCCTTTGTTGACCCTTTTTTCTGGCGACTCCTTCTTCCACATTTTTCAACCCACTTCAACCGTTCCACCGTCAAAACATTTCGCTTAATCAGGACAAAAAACAAAGTTGTTATTTGAACTGGAAAAATTCCATGTTTTCCAGAAATTCCAGGAATTCCTTAATACCATTTCTTTCAATTAAAAATGTTACTACTTCAACATTTCTCGACCGATTTGAAAAATTCCAACACCAACCATTTCAACTCATTCAGAACATTCATTTTTTTGCATTTTCCTCAAAATTCTCACTTTTCCCGAAATCCCCAAAATTCCATGACATTCCCATTAAAAAGAATGGGACATTTTTCAAAGTTCCACAACTCCCACTCAAACCGTTCCAACTTCAAAATATTCAGCCAATTAAAGAATTGTGTGCTTCCTTTCAAAAACTGGAAAAAAAAATTCCGGATTTCCAAAAATTCTCAGTTTTTTGGGACATTTTCCACATTCCAAAGGAATTATCCATTTTTCAAACTTCCACCATTCCCACGTTTTTCAACCTATTCAAACCACTCAACCTTCAACATATTCCACTCATCCTGGACATTCAATCTATTATTTTTTCAAGTTCAAAATTAATTCCAGGAATTCCCAGAATTCCATTTTTTTCACACCCTTTTTTGACCCTTTTTTCTGGCAACTACTCCTTACACATTTTTCAACCCACTTCAACTGTTCCACCGTCAAAACATTCGTCTTAATCAGGACAAAAAACGAAGTTGTTTTTTGAACTGGAAAAATTCCCGGTTTTCCCGACATTCCAGGAATTCCTTATTAAAAACGTCACTACTTCAACATTTCTCGACCGATGTGAAAAAAATCCAACATTAACCATTTCAACTCATTCAGAAGATTCACATTTTTTGGGGCATTTTCCATAAAATTCCCTCTTTTCCCGAAATCCCCAAAATTCCATGAAATTCCCATTGAAAAGAATGGGACATTTTTCAAAGTTCCACAACTCCAACTCAAACCGTTCCAACTTCAAAATCTCAGCCTGTTCAAGAATTGTGTGCTCCCTTTCAAAAACTGAAAAATAAATTCCCGGATTTCCAAGAATTCTCAGTTTTTAGGGACATTTTTCCCATTCCAAATGACATGCATTTTTCACACTTCCACAATTCCAACCTTTTTCAACCGATTCAAATCATTCCACCTTCAACATATTCCACTCATCCTGGAAATTCAAACTATTAGTTTTTCAAGCTCCAAAAAATTCCAGGAATCCACACAATTCCAGTTTTTTCAAACCCTTTGTTGACCCTTTTTTCTGGCGACTCCTTCTTCCACATTTTTCAACCCACTTCAACCGTTCCACCGTCAAAACATTCCTCTTAATCAGGACAAAAAACAAAGTTGTTATTTGAACTGGAAAAATTCCATGTTTTCCAGAAATTCCAGGAATTCCTTAATACCATTTCTTTCAATTAAAAATGTTACTACTTCAACATTTCTCGACCGATTTGAAAAATTCCAACACCAACCATTTCAACTCATTCAGAACATTCATTTTTTTGCATTTTCCCCAAAATTCTCACTTTTCCCGAAATCCCCAAAATTCCATGACATTCCCATTAAAAAGAATGGGACATTTTTCAAAGTTCCACAACTCCAACTCAAACCGTTCTAACTTCAAAATCTCAGCCTGTTTAAGAATTGTGTGCTCCCTTTCAAAAACTGAAAAATAAATTCCCGGATTTCCAAGAATTCTCAGTTTTAGGGATATTTTCCCCCTTCAAAATGAATGATACATTTTTCACACTTCCACAATTCCAACATTTTTCAACCGATTCAAATCATTCCAACTTCAACATATTACACTCATCCTGGAGATTCAAACTATTAGTTTTTCAAGCTCCAAAAATTTCCAGGAATTCACACAATTCCAGTTTTTTCAAACCCTTTGTTGACCCTTTTTTCTGGCGACTCCTTCTTCCACATTTTTCAACCCACTTCAACCGTTCCACCGTCAAAACATTCCTCTTAATCAGGACAAAAAACAAAGTTGTTATTTGAACTGGAAAAATTCCATGTTTTCCAGAAATTCCAGGAATTCCTTAATACCATTTCTTTCAATTAAAAATGTTACTACTTCAACATTTCTCGACCGATTTGAAAAATTCCAACACCAACCATTTCAACTCATTCAGAACATTCATTTTTTTGCATTTTCCCCAAAATTCTCACTTTTCCCGAAATCCCCAAAATTCCATGACATTCCCATTAAAAAGAATGGGACATTTTTCAAAGTTCCACAACTCCCACTCAAACCGTTCCAACTTCAAAATATTCAGCCAATTAAAGAATTGTGTGCTTCCTTTCAAAAACTGGAAAAAAAAATTCCGGATTTCCAAAAATTCTCAGTTTTTTGGGACATTTTCCACATTCCAAAGGAATTATCCATTTTTCAAACTTCCACCATTCCCACGTTTTTCAACCTATTCAAACCACTCAACCTTCAACATATTCCACTCATCCTGGACATTCAATCTATTATTTTTTCAAGTTCAAAATTAATTCCAGGAATTCCCAGAATTCCAGTTTTTTCACACCCTTTTTTGACCCTCTTTTCTGGCAACTACTCCTTCCACATTTTTCAACCCACTTCAACTGTTCCACCGTCAAAACATTCGTCTTAATCAGGACAAAAAACGAAGTTGTTTTTCGAAATGGAAAAATTCCTGGTTTTCCCGACATTCCAGGAATTCCTTATTAAAAATGTTATGACTTCAACATTTCTCGACCGATTTGAAAAAAATCCAACACCAACCATTTCAACTCATTCAGAACATTCACATTTTTTATGGGGCATTTTCCATAAAATTCCCTCTTTTCCTGAAATCCCCAAAATTCCATGAAATTCCCATTGAAAAGAATGGGACATTTTTCAAAGTTCCACAACTCCAACTCAAACCGTTCTAACTTCAAAATCTCAGCCTGTTCAAGAATTGTGTGCTCCCTTTCAAAAACTGAAAAATAAATTCCCGGATTTCCAAGAATTCTCAGTTTTAGGGATATTTTCCCCCTTCAAAATGAATGATACATTTTTCACACTTCCACAATTCCAACCTTTTTCAACCGATTCAAATCATTCCAACTTCAACATATTCCACTCATCCTGGACATTCAAACTATTAGTTTTTCAAGCTCCAAAAAATTCCAGGAATTCACACAATTCCAGTTTTTTCAAACCCTTTGTTGACCCTTTTTTCTGGCGACTCCTTCTTCCACATTTTTCAACCCACTTCAACCGTTCCACCGTCAAAACATTCCTCTTAATCAGGACAAAAAACAAAGTTGTTATTTGAACTGGAAAAATTCCATGTTTTCCAGAAATTCCAGGAATTCCTTAATACTATTTCTTTCAATTAAAAATGTTACTACAACATTTCTCGACCGATTTGAAAAATTCCAACACCAACCATTTCAACTCATTCAGAACATTCATTTTTTTGCATTTTCCCCAAAATTCCCACTTTTCCCGAAATCCCCAAAATTCCATGACATTCCCATTAAAAAGAATGGGACATTTTTCAAAGTTCCACAACTCCCACTCAAACCGTTCCAACTTCAAAATATTCAGCCAATTAAAGAATTGTGTGCTTCCTTTCAAAAACTGGGAAAAAAATTTCCGGATTTCCAAAAATTCTCCGTTTTTTGGGACATTTTCCACATTCCAAAGGAATTATCCAGTTTTCAAACGTCCACCATTCCCACGTTTTTCAACCGATTCAAACCACTCAACCTTCAACATATTCCACTCATCCTGGACATTCAATCTATTATTTTTTCAAGTTCAAAATTAATTCCAGGAATTCCCAGAATTCTAGTTTTTTCACAGCCTTTTTTGACCCTTTTTTCTGGCAACTACTCCTTCCACATTTTTCAACCCACTTCAACTGTTCCACCGTCAAAACATTTGTCTTAATCAGGACAAAAAACGAAGTTGTTTTCCGAAATGGAAAAATTCCTGGTTTTCCCGACATTCCAGGAATTCCTTATTAAAAATGTTACGACTTCAACATTTCTCGACCGAATTGAAAAAAATCCAACACCAACCATTTCAACTCATTCAGAACATTCACATTTTTTATGGGGCATTTTCCATAAAATTTCCTCTTTTCCTGAAATCCCCAAAATTCCATGAAATTCCCATTGAAAAGAATGGGACATTTTTCAAAGTTCCACAACTCCAACTCAAACCGTTCTAACTTCAAAATCTCAGCCTGTTCAAGAATTGTGTGCTCCCTTTCGAAAACTGAAAAATAAATTCCCGGATTTCCAAGAATTCTCAGTTTTAGGGATATTTTCCCCCTTCAAAATGAATGATACATTTTTCACACTTCCACAATTCCAACATTTTTCAACCGATTCAAATCATTCCAACTTCAACATATTCCACTCATCCTGGACATTCAAACTATTAGTTTTTCAAGCTCCAAAAAATTCCAGGAATTCACACAATTCCAGTTTTTTCAAACCCTTTGTTGACCCTTTTTTCTGGCGACTCCTTCTTCCACATTTTTCAACCCACTTCAACCGTTCCACCGTCAAAACATTTCGCTTAATCAGGACAAAAAACAAAGTTGTTATTTGAACTGGAAAAATTCCATGTTTTCCAGAAATTCCAGGAATTCCTTAATACCATTTCTTTCAATTAAAAATGTTACTACTTCAACATTTCTCGACCGATTTGAAAAATTCCAACACCAACCATTTCAACTCATTCAGAACATTCATTTTTTTGCATTTTCCCCAAAATTCTCACTTTTCCCGAAATCCCCAAAATTCCATGACATTCCCATTAAAAAGAATGGGACATTTTTCAAAGTTCCACAACTCCCACTCAAACCGTTCCAACTTCAAAATATTCAGCCAATTAAAGAATTGTGTGCTTCCTTTCAAAAACTGGAAAAAAAAATTCCGGATTTCCAAAAATTCTCAGTTTTTTGGGACATTTTCCACATTCCAAAGGAATTATCCATTTTTCAAACTTCCACCATTCCCACGTTTTTCAACCTATTCAAACCACTCAACCTTCAACATATTCCACTCATCCTGGACATTCAATCTATTATTTTTTTCAAGTTCAAAATTAATTCCAGGAATTCCCAGAATTCCAGTTTTTTCACACCCTTTTTTTACCCTTTTTTCTGGCAACTACTCCTTACACATTTTTCAACCCACTTCAACTGTTCCGCCGTCAAAACATTCGTCTTAATCAGGACAAAAAACGAAGTTGTTTTTTGAACTGGAAAAATTCCCGGTTTTCCCGACATTCCAGGAATTCCTTATCAAAAACGTCACTACTTCAACATTTCTCGACCGATGTGAAAAAAATCCAACATTAACCATTTCAACTCATTCAGAAGATTCACATTTTTTGGGGCATTTTCCATAAAATTCCCTCTTTTCCCGAAATCCCCAAAATTCCATGAAATTCCCGTTGAAAAGAATGGGACATTTTTCAAAGTTCCACAACTCCAACTCAAACCGTTCCAACTTCAAAATCTCAGCCTGTTCAAGAATTGTGTGCTCCCTTTCAAAAACTGAAAAATAAATTCCCGGATTTCCAAAAATTCTCAGTTTTAGGGACATTTTCCCCATTCAAAATGAATGATCCATTTTTCACACTTCCACAATTCCAACATTTTTCAACCGATTCCAATCGCTCCACCTTCAACATATTTCATCCTGGACATCCAAACTATTAGTTTTTCAAGCTCCAAAAAATTCCAGGAATTCACACAATTCCAGTTTTTTCAAACTCTATGTTGACCCTTTTTTCTGGCGACTCCTTCTTCCACATTTTTCAACCCACTTCAACCGTTCCACCGTCAAAACATTCCTCTTAATCAGGACAAAAAACAAAGTTGTTATTTGAACTGGAAAAATTCCATGTTTTCCAGAAATTCCAGGAATTCCTTAATACCATTTCTTTCAATTAAAAATGTTACTACTTCAACATTTCTCGACCGATTTGAAAAATTCCAACACCAACCATTTCAACTCATTCAGAACATTCATTTTTTTGCATTTTCCTCAAAATTCCCACTTTTCCCGAAATCCCCAAAATTCCATGACATTCCCATTAAAAAGAATGGGACATTTTTCAAAGTTCCACAACTCCCACTCAAACCGTTCCAACTTCAAAATATTCAGCCAATTAAAGAATTGTGTGCTTCCTTTCAAAAACTGGAAAAAAAAATTCCGGATTTCCAAAAATTCTCAGTTTTTTGGGACCTTTTCCACATTCCAAAGGAATTATCCATTTTTCAAACTTCCACCATTCCCACGTTTTTCAACCTATTCAAACCACTCAACCTTCAACATATTCCACTCATCCTGGACATTCAATCTATTATTTTTTCAAGTTCAAAATTAATTCCAGGAATTCCCAGAATTCCAGTTTTTTCACACCCTTTTTTGACCCTTTTTTCTGGCAACTACTCCTTACACATTTTTCAACCCACTTCAACTGTTCCGCCGTCAAAACATTCGTCTTAATCAGGACAAAAAACGAAGTTGTTTTTTGAACTGGAAAAATTCCCGGTTTTCCCGACATTCCAGGAATTCCTTATTAAAAACGTCACTACTTCAACATTTCTCGACCGATGTGAAAAAAATCCAACATTAACCATTTCAACTCATTCAGAAGATTCACATTTTTTGGGGCATTTTCCATAAAATTCCCTCTTTTCCCGAAATCCCCAAAATTCCATGAAATTCCCATTGAAAAGAATGGGACATTTTTCAAAGTTCCACAACTCCAACTCAAACCGTTCTAACTTCAAAATCTCAGCCTGTTCAAGAATTGTGTGCTCCCTTTCAAAAACTGAAAAATAAATTCCCGGATTTCCAAGAATTCTCAGTTTTAGGGATATTTTCCCCCTTCAAAATGAATGATACATTTTTCACACTTCCACAATTCCAACATTTTTCAACCGATTCAAATCATTCCAACTTCAACATATTTCACTCATCCTGGAGATTCAAACTATAAGTTTTTCAAGCTCCAAAAATGTCCA
The DNA here is from genome assembly GCF_033978685.3 of Nerophis lumbriciformis. Lineage (NCBI taxonomy): Eukaryota > Metazoa > Chordata > Actinopteri > Syngnathiformes > Syngnathidae > Nerophis > Nerophis lumbriciformis. Next base: position 1,778,701 of record NC_084560.2, read on the forward strand.
GGAATTCACACAATTCCAGTTTTTTCAAACCCTTTGTTGACCCTTTTTTCTGGCGACTCCTTCTTCCACATTTTTCAACCCACTTCAACCGTTCTACCGTCAAAACATTCCTCTTAATCAGGACAAAAAAACAAAGTTGTTATTTGAACTGGAAAAATTCCATGTTTTCCAGAAATTCCAGGAATTCTTTAATACCATTTCTTTCAATTAAAAATGTTACTACTTCAACATTTCTCGACCGATTTGAAAAATTCCAACACCAACCATTTCAACTCATTCAGAACATTCATTTTTTTGCATTTTCCTCAAAATTCCCACTTTTCCCGAAATCCCCAAAATTCCATGACATTCCCATTAAAAAGAATGGGACATTTTTCAAAGTTCCACAACTCCCACTCAAACCGTTCCAACTTCAAAATATTCAGCCAATTAAAGAATTGTGTGCTTCCTTTCAAAAACTGGGGAAAAAAATTCCGGATTTCCAAAAATTCTCAGTTTTTTTGGGACATTTTCCACATTCCAAAGGAATTATCCATTTTTCAAACTTCCACCATTCCCACGTTTTTCAACCTATTCAAACCACTCAACCTTCAACATATTCCACTCATCCTGGACATTCAATCTATTATTTTTTCAAGTTCAAAATTAATTCCAGGAATTCCCAGAATTCCAGTTTTTTCACACCCTTTTTTGACCCTCTTTTCTGGCAACTACTCCTTCCACATTTTTCAACCCACTTCAACTGTTCCACCGTCAAAACATTCGTCTTAATCAGGACAAAAAACGAAGTTGTTTTTCGAAATGGAAAAATTCCTGGTTTTCCTGACATTCCAGGAATTCCTTATTAAAAATGTTACGACTTCAACATTTCTCGACCGATTTGAAAAAAATCCAACACCAACCATTTCAACTCATTCAGAACATTCACATTTTTTTGGGCATTTTCCATAAAATTCCCTCTTTTCCTGAAATCCCCAAAATTCCATGAAATTCCCATTGAACAGAATAGGACATTTTTCAAAGTTCCACAACTCCAACTCAAGCCGTTCTAACTTCAAAATCTCAGCCTGTTTAAGAATTGTGTGCTCCCTTTCAAAAACTGAAAAATAAATTCCCGGATTTCCAAGAATTCTCAGTTTTAGGGATATTTTCCCCCTTCAAAATGAATGATACATTTTTCACACTTCCACAATTCCAACATTTTTCAACCGATTCAAATCATTCCAACTTCAACATATTCCACTCATCCTGGAGATTCAAACTATAAGTTTTTCAAGCTCCAAAAATTTCCAGGAATTCACACAATTCCAGTTTTTTCAAACCCTTTGTTGACCCTTTTTTCTGGCGACTCCTTCTTCCACATTTTTCAACCCACTTCAACCGTTCTACCGTCAAAACATTCCTCTTAATCAGGACAAAAAACAAAGTTGTTATTTGAACTGGAAAAATTCCATGTTTTCCAGAAATTCCAGGAATTCCTTAATACCATTTCTTTCAATTAAAAATGTTACTACTTCAACATTTCTCGACCGATTTGAAAAATTCCAACACCAACCATTTCAACTCATTCAGAACATTCATTTTTTTTCATTTCCCCCAAAATTCTCACTTTTCCCGAAATCCCCAAAATTCCATGACATTCCCATTAAAAAGAATGGGACATTTTTCAAAGTTCCACAACTCCCACTCAAACCGTTCCAACTTCAAAATATTCAGCCAATTAAAGAATTGTGTGCTTCCTTTCAAAAACTGGAAAAAACATTTCCGGATTTCCAAAAATTCTCCGTTTTTTGGGACATTTTCCACATTCCAAAGGAATTATCAATTTTTCAAACTTCCACCATTCCCACGTTTTTCAACCTATTCAAACCACTCAACCTTCAACATATTCCACTCATTCTGGACATTCAATCTATTATTTTTTCAAGTTCAAAATTAATTCCAGGAATTCCAAGAATTCCAGTTTTTTTCACACCCTTTTTTGACCCTTTTTTCTGGCAACTACTCCTTACACATTTTTCAACCCACTTCAACTGTTCCACCGTCAAAACATTCGTCTTAATCAGGACAAAAAACGAAGTTGTTTTTCGAAATGGAAAGATTCCTGGTTTTCCCGAAATTCCAGGAATTCCTTATTAAAAATGTTACGACTTCAACATTTCTCGACCGATTTGAAAAAAATCCAACACCAACCATTTCAACTCATTCAGAACATTCACATTTTTTGGGGCATTTTCCATAAAATTCCCTCTTTTCCTGAAATCCCCAAAATTCCATGAAATTCCCATTGAAAAGAATGGGACATTTTTCAAAGTTCCACAACTCCAACTCAAGCCGTTCTAACTTCAAAATCTCAGCCTGTTCAAGAATTGTGTGCTCCCTTTCAAAAACTGAAAAATAAATTCCCGGATTTCCAAGAATTCTCAGTTTTAGGGATATTTTCCCCCTTCAAAATGAATGATACATTTTTCACACTTCCACAATTCCAACATTTTTCAACCGATTCAAATCATTCCAACTTCAACATATTCCACTCATCCTGGAGATTCAAACTATAAGTTTTTCAAGCTCCAAAAATTTCCAGGAATTCACACAATTCCAGTTTTTTCAAACCCTTTGTTGAACCTTTTTTCTGGCGACTCCTTCTTCCACATTTTTCAACCCACTTCAACCGTTCTACCGTCAAAACATTCCTCTTAATCAGGACAAAAAACAAAGTTGTTATTTGAACTGGAAAAATTCCATGTTTTCCAGAAATTCCAGGAATTCCTTAATACCATTTCTTTCAATTAAAAATGTTACTACTTCAACATTTCTCGACCGATTTGAAAAATTCCAACACCAACCATTTCAACTCATTCAGAACATTCATTTTTTTGCATTTTCCCCAAAATTCTCACTTTTCCCGAAATCCCCAAAATTCCATTAAAATTCCCATTGTAAAGAATGGGACATTTTTCAAAGTTCCACAACTCCCACTCAAACCGTTCCAACTTCAAAATATTCAGCCAGTTAAAGAATTGTGTGCTTCCTTTCAAAAACTGGAAAAAACAATTCCGGATTTCCAAAAATTCTCAGTTTTTTGGGACATTTTCCACATTCCAAAGGAATTATCCATTTTTCAAACTTCCACCATTCCCACGTTTTTCAACCTATTCAAACCACTCAACCTTCAACATATTCCACTCATCCTGGACATTCAATCTATTATTTTTTCAAGTTCAAAATTAATTCCAGGAATTCCCAGAATTCCAGTTTTTTCACACCCTTTTTTGGCCCTTTTTTCTGGCAACTACTCCTTACACATTTTTCAACCCACTTCAACTGTTCCGCCGTCAAAACATTCGTCTTAATCAGGACAAAAAACGAAGTTGTTTTTTGAACTGGAAAAATTCCCGGTTTTCCCGACATTCCAGGAATTCCTTATTAAAAACGTCACTACTTCAACATTTCTCGACCGATGTGAAAAAAATCCAACATTAACCATTTCAACTCATTCAGAAGATTCACATTTTTTGGGGGATTTTCCATAAAATTCCCTCTTTTCCCGAAATCCCCAAAATTCCATGAAATTCCCATTGAAAAGAATGGGACATTTTTCAAAGTTCCACAACTCCAACTCAAACCGTTCCAACTTCAAAATCTCAGCCTGTTCAAGAATTGTGTGCTCCCTTTCAGAAACTGAAAGATAAATTCCCGGATTTCCAAAAATTCTCAGTTTTAGGGACATTTTCCCCATTCAAAATGAATGATCCATTTTTCACACTTCCACAATTCCAACATTTTTCAACCGATTCAAATCATTCCAACTTCAACATATTCCACTCATCCTGGACATTCAAACTATTAGTTTTTCAAGCTCCAAAAAATTCCAGGAATTCACACAATTCCAGTTTTTTCAAACCCTTTGTTGACCCTTTTTTCTGGCGACTCCTTCTTCCACATTTTTCAACCCACTTCAACCGTTCCACCGTCAAAACATTCCTCTTAATCAGGACAAAAAACAAAGTTGTTATTTGAACTGGAAAAATTCCATGTTTTCCAGAAATTCCAGGAATTCCTTAATACCATTTCTTTCAATTAAAAATTTTACTACTTCAACATTTCTCGACCGATTTGAAAAATTCCAACACCAACCATTTCAACTCATTCAGAACATTCATTTTTTTGCATTTTCCCCAAAATTCCCACTTTTCCCGAAATCCCCAAAATTCCATGACATTCCCATTAAAAAGAATGGGACATTTTTCAAAGTTCCACAACTCCCACTCAAACCGTTCCAACTTCAAAATATTCAGCCAATTAAAGAATTGTGTGCTTCCTTTCAAAAACTGGAAAAAAAAATTCCGGATTTCCAAAAATTCTCAGTTTTTTGGGACATTTTCCACATTCCAAAGGAATTATCCATTTTTCAAACTTCCACCATTCCCACGTTTTTCAACCTATTCAAACCACTCAACCTTCAACATATTCCACTCATCCTGGACATTCAATCTATTATTTTTTCAAGTTCAAAATTAATTCCAGGAATTCCCAGAATTCCATTTTTTTCACACCCTTTTTTGACCCTTTTTTCTGGCAACTACTCCTTACACATTTTTCAACCCACTTCAACTGTTCCACCGTCAAAACATTCATCTTAATTAGGACAAAAAACGAAGTTGTTTTTCGAAATGGAAAAATTCCTGGTTTTCCCGACATTCCAGGAATTCCTTATTAAAAACGTCACTACTTCAACATTTCTCGACCGATTTGAAAAAAATCCAACATCAACCATTTCAACTAATTCAGAACATTCACATTTTTTGGGGCATTTTCCATAAAATTCCCTCTTTTCCCGAAATCCCCAAAATTCCATGAAATTCCCATTGAAAAGTATAGGACATTTTTCAAAGTTCCACAACTCCAACTCAAACCGTTCCAACTTCAAAATCTCAGCCTGTTCAAGAATTGTGTGCTCCCTTTCAAAAACTGAAAAATAAATTCCCGGATTTCCAAGAATTCTCAGTTTTAGGGACATTTTCCCCATTCAAAATGAATGATCCATTTTTCACACTTCCACAATTCCAACATTTTTCAACCGATTCCAATCATTCCACCTTCAACATATTTCACTCATCCTGGACATTCAAACTATTAGTTTTTCAAGCTCCAAAAAATTCCAGGAATTCACACAATTCCAGTTTTTTCAAACCCTATGTTGACCCTTTTTTCTGGCGACTCCTTCCACATTTTTCAACCCACTTCAACCGTTCCACCGTCAAAACATTCCTCTTAATCAGGACAAAAAACAAAGTTGTTATTTGAACTGGAAAAATTCCATGTTTTCCAGAAATTCCAGGAATTCCTTAATACCATTTCTTTCAATTAAAAATGTTACTACTTCAACATTTCTCGACCAATTTGAAAAATTCCAACACCAACCATTTCAACTCATTCAGAACATTCATTTTTTTTTGCCTTTTCTCCAAAATTCCCACTTTTCCCGAAATCCCCAAAATTCCATTAAAATTCCCATTGTAAAGAATGGGACATTTTTCAAAGTTCCACAACTCCCACTCAAACCGTTCCAACTTCAAAATATTCAGCCAGTTAAAGAATTGTGTGCGTCCTTTCAAAAACTGGAAAAACAAATCCCGGATTTCCAAGAATTTTTATTTTTTTGGGACATTTTCCACATTCCAAAGGAATTATCCATTTTTCAAACTTCTACAATTCCCACGTTTTTCAACCGATTCAAACCACTCAACCTTCAACATATTCCACTCATCCTGGACATTCAATCTATTGTTTTTTCAAGTTCAAAAATAATTCCAGGAATTCCCAGAATAGGAATAGGACATTTTTCAAAATTCCACAACTCCAACTCAAACCGTTCCAACTTCAAAATCTCAGCCTGTTCAAGAATTGTGTGCTCCCTTTCAAAAACTGAAAAATAAATTCCCGGATTTCCAAAAATTCTCAGTTTTAGGGACATTTTCCCCATTCAAAATGAATGATCCATTTTTCACACTTCCACAATTCCAACATTTTTCAACCGATTCCAATCGCTCCACCTTCAACATATTTCATCCTGGACATCCAAACTATTAGTTTTTCAAGCTCCAAAAAATTCCAGGAATTCACACAATTCCAGTTTTTTCAAACTCTATGTTGACCCTTTTTTCTGGCGACTCCTTCTTCCACATTTTTCAACCCACTTCAACCGTTCTACCGTCAAAACATTCCTCTTAATCAGGACAAAAAACAAAGTTGTTATTTGAACTGGAAAAATTCCAGGAATTCCTTAATACCATTTCTTTCAATTAAAAATGTTACTACTTCAACATTTCTCGACCGATTTGAAAAATTCCAACACCAACCATTTCAACTCATTCAGAACATTCATTTTTTTGCATTTTCCTCAAAATTTCCACTTTTCCCGAAATCCCCAAAATTCCATGACATTCCCATTAAAAAGAATGGGACATTTTTCAAAGTTCCACAACTCCCACTCAAACCGTTCCAAATTCAAAATATTCAGCCAATTAAAGAATTGTGTGCTTCCTTTCAAAAACTGGAAAAAAAAATTCCGGATTTCCAAAAATTCTCATTTTTTTGGGACATTTTCCACATTCCAAAGGAATTATCCATTTTTCAAACTTCCACCATTCCCACGTTTTTCAACCTATTCAAACCACTCAACCTTCAACATATTCCACTCATCCTGGACATTCAATCTATTATTTTTTCAAGTTCAAAATTAATTCCAGGAATTCCCAGAATCCCTTTTTTGGCCCTTTTTTCTGGCAACTACTCCTTACACATTTTTCAACCCACTTCAACTGTTCCACCGTCAAAACATTCGTCTTAATCAGGACAAAAAACGAAGTTGTTTTTTGAACTGGAAAAATTCCCGGTTTTCCCGACATTCCAGGAATTCCTTATTAAAAACGTCACTACTTCAACATTTCTCGACCGATGTGAAAAAAATCCAACATTAACCATTTCAACTCATTCAGAAGATTCACATTTTTTGGGGCATTTTCCATAAAATTCCCTCTTTTCCCGAAATCCCCAAAATTCCATGAAATTCCCATTGAAAAGAATGGGACATTTTTCAAAGTTCCACAACTCCAACTCAAACCGTTCCAACTTCAAAATCTCAGCCTGTTCAAGAATTGTGTGCTCCCTTTCAAAAACTGAAAAATAAATTCCCGGATTTCCAAGAATTCTCAGTTTTTAGGGACATTTTTCCCATTCCAAATGACTTATGCATTTTTCACACTTCTACAATTCCAACCTTTTTCAACCGATTCAAATCATTCCACCTTCAACATATTCCACTCATCCTGGACATTCAAACTATTAGTTTTTCAATTTCACAAAAACTTCCAGGAATTCCCAGAATTCCAGTTTCTTTCAAACCCTTTTTCTACCCTTTTTTCTGGCGACTACTACTCCCACATTTTTCAACCCACTTCAACCGTTCCACCGTGAAAACATTCCTCTTAATCAGGACAAAAAACAAAGTTGTTATTTGAACTGGAAAAATTCCATGTTTTCCAGAAATTCCAGGAATTCCTTAATACCATTTCTTTCAATTAAAAATGTTACTACTTCAACATTTCTCGACCGATTTGAAAAAAATCCAACACCAACCATTTCAACTCATTCAGAACATTCACATTTTTTGGGGCATTTTCCATAAAATTCCCTCTTTTCCCAGAAAATCCCCGAAATTCTGTGAAATTCCAATTGAAAAGAATAGGACATTTTTCAAAGTTCCACAACTCCAACTCAAACCGTTCCAACTTCAAAATCTCAGCCTGTTCAAGAATTGTGTGCTCCCTTTCAAAAACTGAAAAATAAATTCCCGGATTTCCAAGAATTCTCAGTTTTAGGGACATTTTCCCCATTCAAAATGAATGATCCTTTTTTCACACTTCCACAATTCCAACATTTTTCAACCGATTCCAATCATTCCACCTTCAACATATTTCACTCATCCTGGCCATTCAAACTATTAGTTTTTCAAGCTCCCAAAAATTCCAGGAATTCACACAATTCCAGTTTTTTCAAACTCTATGTTGACCCTTTTTTCTGGCGACTCCTTCTTCCACATTTTTCAACCCACTTCAACTGTTCCACCGTCACAACATTTGTCTTAATCAGGACAAAAAACAAAGTTGTTTTTTCGAACTGGAAAAATTCCCGGTTTTCCCGACATTCCAGGAATTCCTTATTAAAAATGTTACTACTTCAACATTTCTTGACCGATTTGAAAAAAATCCAACACCAACCATTTCAACTAATTCAGAACATTCACATTTTTGGGGGCATTTTCCATAAAATTCCCTCTTTTCCCGAAATCCCCAAAATTCCATGAAATTCCCATTGAAAAGAATAGGACATTTTTCAAAATTCCACAACTCCAACTCAAACTGTTCCAACTTCAAAATCTTAGCCTGTTCAAGAATTGTGTGCTCCCTTTCAAAAACTTAAAAATAAATTCCCGGATTTCCAAGAATTCTCAGTTTTAGGGACATTTTCCCCATTCCAAATGACATGCATTTTTCACACTTCCACAATTCCAACCTTTTCAACCGATTCAAATCATTCCACCTTCAACATATTCCACTCATCCTGGACATTCAAACTATTAGTTTTTCAAGCTCCAAAAAATTCCAGGAATTCACACAATTCCAGTTTTTTCAAACTCTATGTTGACCCTTTTTTCTGGCGACTCCTTCTTCCACATTTTTCAACCCACTTCAACCGTTCCACCGTCAAAACATTCCTCTTAATCAGGACAAAAAACAAAGTTGTTATTTGAACTGGAAAAATTCCATGTTTTCCAGAAATTCCAGGAATTCCTTAATACCATTTCTTTCAATTAAAAATGTTACTACTTCAACATTTCTCGACCGATTTGAAAAAAATCCAACACCAACCATTTCAACTCATTCAGAACATTCACATTTTTTGGGGCATTTTCCATAAAATTCCCTCTTTTCCCAGAAAATCCCCGAAATTCTGTGAAATTCCAATTGAAAAGAATAGGACATTTTTCAAAGTTCCACAACTCCAACTCAAACCGTTCCAACTTCAAAATCTCAGCCTGTTCAAGAATTGTGTGCTCCCTTTCAAAAACTGAAAAATAAATTCCCGGATTTCCAAGGATTCTCAGTTTTAGGGACATTTTCCCCATTCAAAATGAATGATCCTTTTTTCACACTTCCACAATTCCAACATTTTTCAACCGATTCCAATCATTCCACCTTCAACATATTTCACTCATCCTGGCCATTCAAACTATTAGTTTTTCAAGCTCCCAAAAATTCCAGGAATTCACACAATTCCAGTTTTTTCAAACCCTTTGTTGACCCTTTTTTCTGGCGACTCCTTCTTCCACATTTTTCAACCCACTTCAACCGTTCCACCGTCAAAACATTCCTCTTAATCAGGACAAAAAACAAAGTTGTTATTTGAACTGGAAAAATTCCAGGAATTCCTTAATACCATTTCTTTCAATTAAAAATGTTACTACTTCAACATTTCTCGACCGATTTGAAAAATTCCAACACCAACCATTTCAACTCATTCAGAACATTCATTTTTTTGCATTTTCCCCAAAATTCCCACTTTTCCCGAAATCCCCAAAATTCCATGACATTCCCATTGAAAAGAATGGGACATTTTTCAAAGTTCCACAACTCCCACTCAAACCGTTCCAACTTCAAAATATTCAGCCAATTAAAGAATTGTGTGCTTCCTTTCAAAAACTGGAGAAAAAAAATTCCGGATTTCCAAAAATTCTCAGTTTTTTGGGACATTTTCCACATTCCAAAGGAATTATCCATTTTTCAAACTTCCACCATTCTCACGATTCCAGGAATTCCTTATTAAAAATGTTACTACTTCAACATTTCTCGACCGATTTGAAAAAAATCCAACACCAACCATTTCAACTCATTCAGAACATTCACATTTTTTGGGGCATTTTCCATAAAATTCCCTCTTTTCCCAGAAAATCCCCGAAATTCTGTGAAATTCCGATTGAAAAGAATAGGACATTTTTCAAAGTTCCACAACTCCAACTCAAACCGTTCCAACTTCAAAATCTTAGCCTGTTCAAGAATTGTGTGCTCCTTTTCAAAAACTGAAAAATAAATTCCCGGATTTCCAAGAATTCTCAGTTTTAGGGACATTTTCCCCATTCCAAATGACATGCATTTTTCACACTTCCACAATTCCAACATTTTTCAACCGATTCCAATCATTCCACCTTCAACATATTCCACTCATCCTGGACATTTAAACTATTAGTTTTTCAAGCTCCAAAAAATTCCAGGAATTCACACAATTCCAATTTTTCAAACTCTATGTTGACCCTTTTTTCTGGCGACTCCTTCTTCCACATTTTTCAACCCACTTCAACCGTTCCACCGTCAAAACATTCCTCTTAATCAAGACAAAAAAACAAAGTTGTTTTTCAAACTGTAAAGATTCCCGGTTTTCCTGAAATTCCAGGAATTTGGGGATCCCTGCTTTATAGCACGAAACATGTGTCACATGTAATAAATGCACATTTGATCAAGTTAGAAAAGTAGAATGTGAAATATTTCCAGCATTCATGTTAAAGAAATGTAAATGACTGATAAGGAGGTGGCATAACTCAAGTTGAGAACATTCTTTGCAAAGCGTGCAAAAGGACAATAGTCGTCTTACCAAAGCCAAAGGACCAGAAGCTGGAGCAGTCTGGGAGCAAATCAAGGCTCTGGAGGCCCAACTTGAGATGTTCCTCTCCTCCCCGCATCATGCTCCTCCAATCAGAGGCCTTCATACTCAGCACGTCTTGCTCATGAAAGGACCTGGAGTGACGTCACACAGCAGACAACGTCCACTTGGGAGCTTTGCTATGGAGAGACTTTGTTACGCCGCCATCTGCTGGCGTGTGGAAATGTTTAGGAAACATCTCCAATCCCATTTTTTGGGAAATCATTTTTTTCTACAAGGATCCTTTCAATCAATCTAATCAATTTCTCCCCCGTAGCTTCAAATAAAAAAATGTAAATAGAGAAAATGAAAATATACTGACCAGATTCATGATGTTTTTTATTTATAAAGCAGTGATTCTCACTCAATCAATCAAAGTTTATTTATGCCCTAAATCACAAGTGTCTCAAAGGGCTGCACAAGCCACAACCACATGCTGGGCTCAGATCCCACATCAGGGCAAAGAAAAACTCAACCCAATGGGATACAATGAGAAACCTTGGAGGGGACCGCAGATGTGCATTTAAAAAAAACAAAAAACAACAACAACAACGCTAGAACCACAAATACCTGCCCCCAACAAGCAAAATAAATAGTAAAAACAATAAAAACTACAACAGCCTAATAGCTACAACTAGCAAACATATATCCAAAAAAAAGGTTTTTTTTTAAAAGGCTTTTTAAGCCTTTTTTAACAATCAATCAATCAATCTTTATTTATATAGCCCTAAATCACAAGTGTCTCAAAGGGCTGCACAAGCCACAACGACATCCTCGGTACAGAGCCCACATACGGGCAAGGAAAAACTCACCCCAGTGGGACGTCGATGTGAATGACTATGAGAAACCTTGGAGAGGACCGCATATGTGGGTAACCCCCCCCCCCCCCCCCCTCTAGGGGAGACCGAAAGCAATGGATGTCGAGTGGGTCTGACATAATATTGTGAGAGTCCAGTCCATAGTGGATCCAACATAATAGTAAGAGTCCAGTCCATAGTGGATCTAACATTATAGTGAGAGAGTCCAGTCCATAGTGGATCTAACATAATAGTGAGAGTCCAGTCCATAGTGGATCTAACATAATAGTGAGAGTCCAGTCCATAGTGGATCCAACATAATAGTAAGAGTCCAGTCCATAGTGGATCTAACATTATAGTGAGAGAGTCCAGTCCATAGTGGATCCAACATAATAGTAAGAGTCCAGTCCATAGTGGATCTAACATTATAGTGAGAGAGTCCAGTCCATAGTGGATCTAACATAATAGTGAGAGTCCAGTCCATAGTGGATCTAACATAATAGTGAGAGTCCAGTCCATAGTGGATCCAACATAATAGTAAGAGTCCAGTCCATAGTGGATCTAACATTATAGTGAGAGAGTCCAGTCCATAGTGGATCTAACATAATAGTGAGAGTCCAGTCCATAGTGGATCTAACATAATAGTGAGAGTCCAGTCCATAGTGGATCCAACATAATAGTAAGAGTCCAGTCCATAGTGGATCCAACATAATAGTAAGAGTCCAGTCCATAGTGGATCTAACATTATAGTGAGAGAGTCCAGTCCATAGTGGATCCAACATAATAGTAAGAGTCCAGTCCATAGTGGGGCCAGCAGGACACCATCCCAAGCGGAGACGGGTCAGCAGCGCAGAGATGTTCCCAGCCGATGCACAGGCGAGCGGTCCACCCCGGGTCCCGACTCTGGACAGCCAGCACCTCATCCATGGCCACCGGACCTGTGCCCCCCCCCTCAAGGAAAAGGGGAGCAGAGGAGAAAAGAAAAGAAACGGCAGATCAACTGGTCTAACAGGGGGGCTATTTAAAGGCTAGAGTATACAAATGAGTTTTAAGATGGGACTTAAATGCTTCTACTGAGGTAGCATCTCTAATTGTTACCGGGAGGGCATTCCATAGTACTGGAGCCCCAATAGAAAACGCTCTATAGCCCGCAGACTTTTTTTGGGCTCTGGGAATCACTTTAAAAACATCCACAGTCTGTGGGGCCCTCAGGTGGACAGGGAGAGAAACACTTCACATACCAGACTGCCAGGTAAGGATACACTTCCAGGTCAGAGGTGACTATGAATTAATATATGCAGCCTGCCATTTTCCCCACATACCTACCAGGTCGCGTTGCGCCGGCAGACGGAGGGGGAGGGATTGATTGACTGATTGAAACTTTTATTAGTAGGTTGCTAAGTGAAGTACATATTCCGTACAATTGACCACTAAATAAAGTTTTTCAACTTGTTTAAGTCGGGGTCCACTTAAATTGATTCATGATACAAATATATACTATCATCATAATACAGTCATCACACAAGATAATCATCAGGGTGTATACATTGAATTATTTACATTATTTACAATTCGGGGTTAGGGTTAGGGTTAGGTTTGGTTGTTATCATCAGTCATCAACAATTGAGAACAGAGAAATGGATATTGAAACCGTGTAGGTCTGACTTGGTAGGATATGTACAGCAAGTAGTGGACATAGAGAGTGAGAGGTCAGAAGGTATAAGAAAAGTATCTACATTTGATTGTTTACATTTGATTATTAACAATCCGGGGAGGGTGTTAGTTTAGGGTTGAAGTTGCCTGGAGGTGGACTTTTATTGCATTTTTGAAGGAGAATAGAGATGCCCTTTCTTTTATACATGTAGGGAGTGCATTCCACATTGATGTGGCATAGAAAGAGAATGAGTTAAGACCTTTGTTAGATGAGAATCTGGGTTTAACGTGGTTAGTGGAGCTCCCCCTGGTGTTGCGGTTATGGCGGTCATTTACGTTAAGGAAGTAGTTTGACATGTACCTCGGTATCAGGGAGGTGTAGCGGATTTTATAGACCAGGCTCAGTGCAAGTTGTTTTACTCTGTCCTCCACCCTGAGCCAGCCCACCTTGGAGAAGTGGGTAGGAGTGAGGTGTGATCTGGGGTGGAGGTCTAGAAGTAATCTGACTAGCTTGTTCTGGGATGTTTGGAGTCTAGATTTGAGGGTTTTGGAGGTGCTAGGGTACCAGGAGGTGCATGCGTAATGGAAAAAGGGTTGAACGAGAGTTCCCCGCCAGAATCTTCATGGTGCTTTTTTTGACCAGAGAGGAGATTCTATAGAAGAAGATGAGTAAAAAAAAATACAATCTAGACTGGGCTCCTAAGGGGGCCTAGTCTGGAGTGGGAAAAAAGCTCCATGCCATGCACACATAAACATGTTACATTTAATCATGACAACTCGCAACAGAGGGGTGGAGTTGGGGTCCTGGAGGTCGACTGCTGCTATGAAGCGCTGCCAGCCGTCCATCACCCCGAAGGGGAATCAAGCGGTGGTGAAGGCGTGGGGTGGGGGAGGGGTGTGTGTGTGTGTGTGTGTGTGTGTGTATGCCCATTGTCTTGGGTGTGTTGATGTAGTGTCCATAGGCCTGGGGCCGTTCTGCATGGAAGCAAAAGTTTGACTCCAGGTGTCGTTGAGGAGGGAGGGAGGTCAAAAGCGTCCATCATTGAGGAGTTCTCAATGATGGAACAGCCTGCTTTTTCAGAACAGCCTGCTCCTGTTGTTGCAGCGTCAAGGCCATTTAAGGGAGTCAAATTGTAGATTAGGATTTTTGTTTTTCCGCGAGCAGACATTACAATGGCTTGTCTGTTATATTCGTCCATGCTGGCTCTCATATCCAATTTTTCCCTTTCAACCAGCTTTTCCATGATGTGATCCATCTTGTGATTCAGTTCAGAAATCGCCCCAGTCTGTGATTCCGCAGCCCGGCCCAAACCTTCCATTGCGACGAACAGCCTTTGGGCTCCTTGAGTGGCTGCCATCGTCTTACGAATGTGACGATACACCAGAGCAATGCCCAGCCCAATCAGCAGGTGCCCCGCGATCACGGTTCCAAATAGGTAGATGTCTTCCACGTCTGAATATTGATGCCCTCCAGATGCCAAAGGGGAGCTATCCCCGAGACCCTTGCTTGATATGGTGCCATAGACGGTGTATAGATGTCAAGTCTTGGTGGTGACGAACCCCAAGATGCAGAGATGGCAGGCTTGATACAGGAAGACATGATTTTTAATGTCCAAAAAATGCAGAAAAAACACAAACCAGGAGACAGGAAACAGGATACCAAGAAAACAGGTAAACTGGAACCAGTAAACAGGAAACAAGAAAACTACAGTTATATTTTGATAAACAATCATAAATTAATCTTTCAGCACATACACAATGTTGACATCTATTCTGTAGTTATATTTTGATAAACAATCATAAATGAATATTTCACGCATACACAATGTTGACATCTGTAGTTATATTTTGATAAACAATCATAAATGAATCTTTCATCACATACACAATGTTGACATCTATAGTTATATTTTGATAAACAATCATAAATGAATCGTTCAGCACATACACAATGTTGACATCTATAGTTATATTTTGATGAACAATCATAAATTAATCTTTCAGCACGTACACAATGTTGACATCTATAGTTATATTTTGATAAACAATAATAAATTAATCTTTCAGCACATAAACAATGTTGACATCTATAGTTATATTTTGATAAACAATCATAAATTAATCTTTCCGCACATACACAATGTTGACATCTATAGTTATATTTTGATAAACAATCATAAATGAATCTTTCAGTATGTACACAATGTTGACATCTATAGTTATATTTTGATAAACAATCATAAATGAATCGTTCAGCATATACACAATGTTGACATCTAGTTATATTTTGATAAACAATCATAAATGAATCTTTCAGCACGTACACAATGTTGACATATATAGTTATATTTTGATAAACAATCATAAATTAATCATTCGGCACATACACAATGTTGACATCTATAGTTATATTTTGATAAACAATCATAAATTAATCTTTCAGCACGTACACAATGTTGACATCTATAGTTATATTTTGATAAACAATCATAAATGAATCTTTCAGTATGTACACAATGTTGACATCTATAGTTATATTTTGATAAACAATCATAAATGAATCGTTCAGCATATACACAATGTTGACATCTAGTTATATTTTGATAAACAATCATAAATGAATCTTTCAGCACGTACACAATGTTGACATATATAGTTATATTTTGATAAACAATCATAAATTAATCATTCGGCACATACACAATGTTGACATCTATAGTTATATTTTGATAAACAATCATAAATTAATCTTTCAGCACGTACACAATGTTGACATCTATAGTTATATTTTGATAAACAATCATAAATGAATCTTTCAGCACATACACAATGTTGACATCTATAATTATATTTTGATAAAAAAGTATAAATGAATCTTTCAGCACATACACAATGTTGACATCTATAGTTATATTTTGATAAACAATCATAAATTAATCTTTCGACACATACACAATGTTGACATCTATAGTTATATTTTGATAAACAATCATAAATGAATCGTTCAGCACATACACAATGTTGACATATATAGTTATATTTTGATGAACAATCATAAATTAATCGTTCAGCACATACACAATGTTGACATATAGTTATATTTTCATAAACAATCATAAATGAATCTTTCAGCACATACATAATGTTGACATCTAGTTATATTTTGATAAACAATCATAAATTAATCTTTCAGCACGTACACAATGTTGACATCTATAGTTATATTTTGATAAACAATCATAAATGAATCTTTCAGCACATACACAATGTTGACATCTATAGTTATATTTTGATGAACAATCATAAATTAATCGTTCAGCAGGTACACAATGTTGACATCTTTAGTTATAATTTAATAAACAATCATAAATTAATCTTTCAGAACATACACAATGTTGACATATATAGTTATATTTTCATAAACAATCATAAATGAATCTTTCAGCACATACACAATGTTGACATCTAGTTATATTTTGATAAACAATCATAAATGAATCTTTCAGAACATACACAATGTTGACATATATAGTTATATTTTCATAAACAATCATAAATGAATCTTTCAGCACATACACAATGTTGACATCTAGTTATATTTTGATAAACACTCATAAATGAATCTTTCAGCACATACACAATGTTGACATATATAGTTATATTTTGATGAACAATCATAAATTAATCGTTCAGCAGGTACACAATGTTGACATCTTTAGTTATATTTTGATAAACAATCATAAATTAATCTTTCAGCACATACACAATGTTGACATCTATAGTTATATTTTGATAAACAATCATAAATGAATCGTTCAGCACATACACAATGTTGACATCTAGTTATATTTTGATAAACAATCATAAATTAATCTTTCAGCACGTACACAATGTTGACATCTATAGTTATATTTTGATAAACAATCATAAATAGATCTTTCAGCACATAAACAATGTTGACATCTAGTTATATTTTGATAAACAATAAATTAATCTTTCAGCACGTACACAATGTTGACATCTATAGTTATATTTTGATAAACAATCATAAATAGATCTTTCAGCACATACACAATGTTGACATCTATAGTTATATTTTGATAAACAATCATAAATTAATCATTCGGCACATACACAACGTTGACATCTATAGTTATATTTTGATAAACAATCATAAATTAATCTTTCAGCACGTACACAATGTTGACATCTATAGTTATATTTTGATAAACAATCATAAATGAATCTTTCAGCACATACACAATGTTGACATCTATAATTATATTTTGATAAAAAAGTATAAATGAATCTTTCAGCACATACACAATGTTGACATCTATAGTTATATTTTGATAAACAATCATAAATTAATCTTTCGACACATACACAATGTTGACATCTATAGTTATATTTTGATAAACAATCATAAATTAATCGTTCAGCACATACACAATGTTGACATAGTTATATTTTCATAAACAATCATAAATGAATCTTTCAGCACATACACAATGTTGACATCTATAGTTATATTTTGATAAACAATCATAAATTAATCTTTCAGCACGTACACAATGTTGACATCTATACTTATATTTTGATAAACAATCATAAATAGATCTTTCAGCACATAAACAATGTTGACATCTTTAGTTATATTTTGATAAACAATCATAAATTAATCTTTCAGCACATACACAATGTTGACATCTATACTTATATTTTGATAAACAATCATAAATAGATCTTTCAGCACATAAACAATGTTGACATCTTTAGTTATATTTTGATAAACACTCATAAATGAATCTTTCAGCACATACACAATGTTGACATATATAGTTATATTTTGATGAACAATCATAAATTAATCTTTCAGCAGGTACACAATATTGACATCTTTAGTTATAATTTAATAAACAATCATAAATTAATCTTTCAGAACATACACAATGTTGACATATATAGTTATATTTTCATAAACAATCATAAATGAATCTTTCATCACATACACAATGTTGACATCTATAGTTATATTTTGATAAACAATCATAAATGAATCGTTCAGCACATACACAATGTTGACATCTATAGTTATATTTTGATAAACAATCTTAAATGAATCGTTCAGCACATACACAATGTTGACATCTAGTTATATTTTGATAAACAATCATAAATGAATCTTTCAGCACATACACAATGTTGACATCTATAGTTATATTTTGATAAACAATCATAAATGAATCGTTCAGCACATACACAATGTTGACATCTAGTTATATTTTGATAAACAATCATAAATTAATCTTTCAGCACGTACACAATGTTGACATCTATAGTTATATTTTGATAAACAATCATAAATAGATCTTTCAGCACATAAACAATGTTGACATCTAGTTATATTTTGACAAACAATAAATTAATCTTTCAGCACGTACACAATGTTGACGTCTATAGTTATATTTTGATCAACAATCATAAATAGATCTTTCAGCACATACACAATGTTGACATCTTTAGTTATATTTTGATAAACAATCATAAATTAATCTTTCAGCACATACACAATGTTGACATCTATAGTTATATTTTGATAAACAATCATAAATGAATCTTTCAGCACATACACAATGTTGACATCTATAGTTATATTTTGATAAACAATCATAAATTAATCTTTCAGCACATACACAATGTTGACATCTATAGTTATATTTTGATAAACAATCATAAATGAATCGTTCAGCACATACACAATGTTGACATCTAGTTATATTTTGATAAACAATCATAAATTAATCTTTCAGCACGTACACAATGTTGACATCTATAGTTATATTTTGATAAACAATCATAAATAGATCTTTCAGCACATAAACAATGTTGACATCTAGTTATATTTTGATAAACAATAAATTAATCTTTCAGCACGTACACAATGTTGACGTCTATAGTTATATTTTGATAAACAATCATAAATAGATCTTTCAGCACATAAACAATGTTGACATCTTTAGTTATATTTTGATAAACAATAATAAATTAATCTTTCAGCACATACACAATGTTGACATCTATAGTTATATTTTGATAAACAATAATAAATTAATCATTCGGCACATGCACGATGTTGACATCTATAGTTATATTTTGATAAACAATCATAAATGAATCTTTCAGCACATACACAATGTTGACATCTATAGTTATATTTTGATAAACAATCATAAATGAATCGTTCAGCACATACACAATGTTGACATCTAGTTATATTTTGATAAACAATCATAAATTAATCTTTCAGCACGTACACAATGTTGACATCTATAGTTATATTTTGATAAACAATCATAAATAGATCTTTCAGCACATACACAATGTTGACATCTAGTTATATTTTGATAAACAATCATAAATTAATCTTTCAGCACGTACACAATGTTGACATCTATAGTTATATTTTGATAAACAATAATAAATTAATCATTCGGCACATGCACGATGTTGACATCTATAGTTATATTTTGATAAACAATCATAAATGAATCTTTCAGCACATACACAATGTTGACATCTATAGTTATATTTTGATAAACAATCATAAATGAATCGTTCAGCACATACACAATGTTGACATCTAGTTATATTTTGATAAACAATCATAAATTAATCTTTCAGCACGTACACAATGTTGACATCTATAGTTATATTTTGATAAACAATCATAAATAGATCTTTCAGCACATAAACAATGTTGACATCTAGTTATATTTTGATAAACAATAAATTAATCTTTCAGCACGTACACAATGTTGCCGTCTATAGTTATATTTTGATAAACAATCATAAATAGATCTTTCAGCACATACACAATGTTGACATCTTTAGTTATATTTTGATAAACAATCATAAATTAATCTTTCAGCACATACACAATGTTGACATCTATAGTTATATTTTGATAAACAATCATAAATGAATCTTTCAGCACATACACAATGTTGACATCTATAGTTATATTTTGATGAACAATCATAAATTAATCTTTCAGCAGGTACACAATGTTGACATCTTTAGTTATAATTTAATAAACAATCATAAATTAATCTTTCAGAACATACACAATGTTGACATATAGTTATATTTTCATAAACAATCATAAATGAATCTTTCAGCACATACACAATGTTGACATCTATAGTTATATTTTGATAAACAATCATAAAGTAATCTTTCAGCACGTACACAATGTTGACATCTATAGTTATATTTTCATAAACAATCATAAATGAATCTTTCAGCACATACACAATGTTGACATCTATAGTTATATTTTGACAAACAATCATAAATGAATCTTTTAGCACATAAACAATGTTGACATCTATAGTTATATTTTGATAAACAATCAAAAATTAATCTTTCAGAACATACACAATGTTGACATATATAATTATATTTTCATAAACAATCATAAATGAATCTTTCAGCACATACACAATGTTGACATCTAGTTATATTTTGATAAACAATAATAAATTAATCTTTCAGCACGTACACAATGTTGACATCTATAGTTATATTTTGATAAACAATCATAAATAGATCTTTCAGCACATAAACAATGTTGACATCTATAGTTATATTTTGATAAACAATCATAAATTAATCTTTCCGCACATACACAATGTTGACATCTATAGTTATATTTTGACAAACAATCATAAATGAATCTTTTAGCACATAAACAATGGTGACATCTATAGTTATATTTTGATAAACAATCAAAAATTAATCTTTCAGAACATACACAATGTTGACATCTATAGTTATATTTTGATAAACAATCATAAATGAATCTTTCAGCACATAAACAATGTTGACATCTTTAGTTAAATTTTGATAAACAATCATAAATTAATCTTTCAGCACATACACAATGTTGACATCTATAGTTATATTTTGATAAACAATCATAAATGAATCTTTCAGCACATACACAATGTTGACATCTATAGTTATATTTTGATAAACAATCATAAATTAATCTTTCAGCACATACACAATGTTGACATCTATAGTTATATTTTGATAAACAATCATAAATTAATCTTTCCGCACATACACAATGTTGACATCTATAGTTATATTTTGACAAACAATCATAAATGAATCTTTTAGCACATAAACAATGGTGACGTCTATAGTTATATTTTGACAAACAATCATAAATGAATCTTTTAGCACATAAACAATGTTGACATCTATAGTTATATTTTGATAAACAATCAAAAATTAATCTTTCAGAACATACACAATGTTGACATATATAATTATATTTTCATAAACAATCATAAATGAATCTTTCAGCACATACACAATGTTGACATCTAGTTATATTTTGATAAACAATAATAAATTAATCTTTCAGCACGTACACAATGTTGACATCTTTAGTTATAATTTGATAAACAATCATAAATTAATCTTTCAGAACATACACAATGTTGACATCTATAGTTATATTGTCATAAACAATCATAAATTAATCTTTCAGCACGTACACAAGGTTGACATCTTTAGTTATAATTTGATAAACAATCATAAATTAATCTTTCAGCACGTACACAATGTTGACATCTATACTTATATTTTGATAAACAATCATAAATAGATCTTTCAGCACATACACAATGTTGACATCTAGTTATATTTTGATAAACAATCATAAATGAATCTTTCAGTATGTACACAATGTTGACATCTATAGTTATATTTTGATAAACAATCATAAATGAATATTTCAGTACATACACAATGTTG
This sequence comes from Nerophis lumbriciformis, assembly GCF_033978685.3. Lineage (NCBI taxonomy): Eukaryota > Metazoa > Chordata > Actinopteri > Syngnathiformes > Syngnathidae > Nerophis > Nerophis lumbriciformis. Next base: position 1,800,738 of record NC_084560.2, read on the forward strand.
ACATCTATAGTTATATTTTGATAAACAATCATAAATGAATCGTTCAGCACATACACAATGTTGACATCTAGTTATATTTTGATGAACAATCATAAATGAATCTTTCAGCACATACAAAATGTTGACATCTATTCTGTAGTTATATTTTGATAAACAATCATAAATGAATATTTCACGCATACACAATGTTGACATCTGTAGTTATATTTTGATAAACAATCATAAATGAATCTTTCAGTATGTACACAATGTTGACATCTATAGTTATATTTTGATAAACAATCATAAATAGATCTTTCAGCACATACACAATGTTGACATCTATAGTTATATTTTCATAAACAATCATAAATGAATCTTTCAGAACATACACAATGTTGACATATAGTTATATTTTCATAAACAATCAAATGAATCTTTCAGCACGTACACAATGTTGACATCTATAGTTATATTTTGACAAACAATCATAAATGAATCTTTTAGCACATAAACAATGTTGACATCTATAGTTGTATTTTGATAAACAATCAAAAATTAATCTTTCAGAACATACACAATGTTGACATATATAATTATATTTTCATAAACAATCATAAATGAATCTTTCAGCACATACACAATGTTGACATCTAGTTATATTTTGATAAACAATAATAAATTAATCTTTCAGCACGTACACAATGTTGACATCTTTAGTTATAATTTGATAAACAATCATAAATTAATCTTTCAGCACATACACAATGTTGACATCTATAGTTATATTTTGATAAACAATCATAAATGAATCTTTCAGCACATACACAATGTTGACATCTATAGTTATATTGTCATAGACAATCATAAATTAATCTTTCAGCACGTACACAAAGTTGACGTCTATAGTTATATTTTGATAAACAATCATAAATAGATCTTTCAGCACATAAACAATGTTGACATCTTTAGTTATATTTTGATAAACAATTATAAATGAATCTTTCAGCACATACACAATGTTGACATCTATAGTTATATTTTGATAAACAATAATAAATTAATCATTCGGCACATGCACGATGTTGACATCTATAGTTATATTTTGATAAACAATCATAAATGAATCTTTCAGCACATACACAATGTTGACATCTATAGTTATATTTTGATAAACAATCATAAATGAATCGTTCAGCACATACACAATGTTGACATCTAGTTATATTTTGATAAACAATCATAAATTAATCTTTCGACACATACACAATGTTGACATCTATAGTTATATTTTGATAAACAATCATAAATGAATCGTTCAGCACATACACAATGTTGACATCTATAGTTATATTTTGATGAACAATCATAAATTAATCGTTCAGCACATACACAATGTTGACATCTATAGTTATATTTTGATAAACAATCATAAATGAATCGTTCAGCACATACACAATGTTGACATCTAGTTATATTTTGATAAACAATCATAAATTAATCTTTCAGCACGTACACAATGTTGACATCTATAGTTATATTTTGATAAACAATCATAAATTAACCTTTCAGCACGTACACAATGTTGACGTCTATACTTATATTTTGATAAACAATCATAAATAGATCTTTCAGCACATAAACAATGTTGACATCTTTAGTTATATTTTGATAAACAATCATAAATTAATCTTTCAGCACATACACAATGTTGACATCTATAGTTATATTGTCATAAACAATCATAAATTAATCTTTCAGCACGTACACAAGGTTGACATCTTTAGTTATAATTTGATAAACAATCATAAATTAATCTTTCAGCACGTACACAATGTTGACATCTATAGTTATATTTTGATAAACAATCATAAATAGATCTTTCAGCACATACACAATGTTGACATCTATAGTTATATTTTGATAAACAATCATAAATTAATCTTTCGACACATACACAATGTTGACATTTATAGTTATATTTTCATAAACAATCATAAATGAATCTTTCAGCACATACACAATGTTGACATCTAGTTATATTTTCATAAACAATCATAAATTAATCTTTCAGCACGTACACAATGTTGACATCTATAGTTATATTTTGATAAACAATCATAAATGAATCTTTCAGCACGTACACAATGTTGACATATATAGTTATATTTTGATAAACAATCATAAATTAATCTTTCAGCACATACACAATGTTGACATCTTTAGTTATATTTTGATAAACAATCATAAATGAATCTTTCAGCACATACACAATGTTGACATCTATAGTTATATTTTGATAAACAATCATAAATTAAGCTTTCAGCACGTACACAATGTTGACATCTATAGTTATATTTTGATAAACAATCATAAATTAATCTTTCAGCACATACACAATGTTGACATCTATAGTTAGATTGTAATAAACAATCATAAATTAATATTTCAGCACGTACACAATGTTGACATCTATAGTTATATTTTGATAAACAATCATAAATAGATCTTTCAGCACATAAACAATGTTGACATCTAGTTATATTTTGATAAACAATAAATTAATCTTTCAGCACGTACACAATGTTGACGTCTATAGTTATATTTTGATAAACAATCATAAATAGATCTTTCAGCACATAAACAATGTTGACATCTTTAGTTATATTTTGATAAACAATTATAAATTAATCTTTCAGCACATACACAATGTTGACATCTATAGTTATATTTTGATAAACAATAATAAATTAATCATTTGGCACATGCACGATGTTGACATCTATAGTTATATTTTGATAAACAATCATAAATGAATCTTTCAGCACATACACAATGTTGACATCTATAGTTATATTTTGATAAACAATCATAAATGAATCGTTCAGCACATACACAATGTTGACATCTAGTTATATTTTGATAAACAATCATAAATTAATCTTTCAGCACGTACACAAGGTTGACATCTTTAGTTATAATTTAATAAACAATCATAAATTAATCTTTCAGAACATACACAATGTTGACATATATAGTTATATTTTCATAAACAATCATAAATGAATCTTTCAGCACATACACAATGTTGACATCTATAGTTATATTTTGATAAACAATCATAAATTAATATTTCAGCACATACACAATGTTGACATCTATAGTTATATTTTGATAAACAATCATAAATGAATCTTTCATCACATACACAATGTTGACATCTATAGTTATATTTTGATAAACAATCATAAATGAATCTTTCAGCACATACACAATGTTGACATCTATAGTTATATTTTGATAAACAATCATAAATGAATCTTTCAGCACATACACAATGTTGACATCTAGTTATATTTTGATAAACAATCATAAATGAATCTTTCAGCACATACACAATGTTGACATCTATAGTTATATTTTGATAAACAATCAAAAATTAATCTTTCAGAACATACACAATGTTGACATATATAATTATATTTTCATAAACAATCATAAATGAATCTTTCAGCACATACACAATGTTGACATCTAGTTATATTTTGATAAACAATAATAAATTAATCTTTCAGCACGTACACAATGTTGACATCTATAGTTATATTTTGATAAACAATCATAAATAGATCTTTCAGCACATAAACAATGTTGACATCTATAGTTATATTTTGATAAACAATCATAAATTAATCTTTCCGCACATACACAATGTTGACATCTATAGTTATATTTTGATAAACAATCATAAATTAATCTTTCAGCACATACACAATGTTGACATCTGTAGTTATATTTTGATAAACAATCATAAATTAATCTTTCAGAACATACACAATGTTGACATATATAGTTATATTTTCATAAACAATCATAAATGAATCTTTCATCACATACACAATGTTGACATCTATAGTTATATTTTCATAAACAATCATAAATGAATCTTTCAGCACATACACAATGTTGACATCTATAGTTATATTTTGATAAACAATCATAAATAGATCTTTCAGCACATACACAATGTTGACATCTATAGTTATATTTTGATAAACAATCATAAATTAATCTTTTAGCACATAAACAATGTTGACATCTATAGTTATATTTTGATAAACAATCAAAAATTAATCTTTCAGAACATACACAATGTTGACATATATAGTTATATTTTCATAAACAATCATAAATTAATCTTTCAGCACATACACAATGTTGACATCTATAGTTATATTGTGATAAACAATCATAAATTAATCTTTCAGCACGTACACAATGTTGACATCTTTCGTTATAATTTAATAAACAATCATAAATTAATCTTTCAGAACATACACAATGTTGACATATATAGTTATATTTTCATAAACAATCATAAATGAATCTTTCAGCACATACACAATGTTGACATCTATAGTTATATTTTGATAAACAATCATAAATTAATCTTTCAGCACATACACAATGTTGACATCTATAGTTATATTTTGATAAACAATCATAAATTAATCGTTCAGCACATACACAATGTTGACATCTAGTTATATTTTGATAAACAATCATAAATTAATCTTTCAGCACGTACACAATGTTGACATCTATAGTTATATTTTGATAAACAATCATAAATAGATCTTTCAGCACATAAACAATGTTGACATCTAGTTATATTTTGATAAACAATAAATGAATCTTTCAGCACGTACACAATGTTGACATCTATAGTTATATTTTGATAAACAATCATAAATTAATCTTTCAGCACATAAACAATGTTGACATCTTTAGTTATATTTTGATAAACAATTATAAATTAATCTTTCAGCACATACACAATGTTGACATCTATAGTTATATTTTGATAAACAATAATAAATTAATCATTCGGCACATGCACGATGTTGACATCTATAGTTATATTTTGATAAACAATCATAAATGAATCTTTCAGCACATACACAATGTTGACATCTATAGTTATATTTTGATAAACAATCATAAATGAATCGTTCAGCACATACACAATGTTGACATCTAGTTATATTTTGATAAACAATCATAAATTAATCTTTCAGCAGGTACACAATGTTGACATCTTTAGTTATAATTTAATAAACAATCATAAATTAATCTTTCAGAACATACACAATGTTGACATATATAGTTATATTTTCATAAACAATCATAAATGAATCTTTCAGCACATACACAATGTTGACATCTATAGTTATATTTTGATAAACAATCATAAATTAATCTTTCAGCACGTACACAATGTTGACATCTATACTTATATTTTGATAAACAATCATAAATAGATCTTTCAGCACATAAACAATGTTGACATCTTTAGTTATATTTTGATAAACAATCATAAATTAATCTTTCAGCACATAAACAATGTTGACATCTTTAGTTATATTTTGATAAACAATCATAAATTAATCTTTCAGCACATACACAATGTTGACATCTTTAGTTATATTTTGATAAACAATCATAAATTAATCTTTCAGCACATACACAATGTTGACATCTATAGTTATATTTTGATAAACAATCATAAATGAATCTTTCAGCACATACACAATGTTGACATCTATAGTTATATTTTGATAAACAATCATAAATTAATCTTTCAGCACATACACAATGTTGACATCTAGTTATATTTTGATAAACAATAAATTAATCTTTCAGCACGTACACAATGTTGACGTCTATAGTTATATTTTGATAAACAATCATAAATAGATCTTTCAGCACATAAACAATGTTGACATCTAGTTATATTTTGATAAACAATAAATGAATCTTTCAGCACGTACACAATGTTGACATCTATAGTTATATTTTGATAAACAATCATAAATTAATCTTTCAGCACATAAACAATGTTGACATCTTTAGTTATATTTTGATAAACAATTATAAATTAATCTTTCAGCACATACACAATGTTGACATCTATAGTTATATTTTGATAAACAATAATAAATTAATCATTCGGCACATGCACGATGTTGACATCTATAGTTATATTTTGATAAACAATCATAAATGAATCTTTCAGCACATACACAATGTTGACATCTATAGTTATATTTTGATAAACAATCATAAATGAATCGTTCAGCACATACACAATGTTGACATCTAGTTATATTTTGATAAACAATCATAAATTAATCTTTCAGCAGGTACACAATGTTGACATCTTTAGTTATAATTTAATAAACAATCATAAATTAATCTTTCAGAACATACACAATGTTGACATATATAGTTATATTTTCATAAACAATCATAAATGAATCTTTCAGCACATACACAATGTTGACATCTATAGTTATATTTTGATAAACAATCATAAATTAATCTTTCAGCACGTACACAATGTTGACATCTATACTTATATTTTGATAAACAATCATAAATAGATCTTTCAGCACATAAACAATGTTGACATCTTTAGTTATATTTTGATAAACAATCATAAATTAATCTTTCAGCACATAAACAATGTTGACATCTTTAGTTATATTTTGATAAACAATCATAAATTAATCTTTCAGCACATACACAATGTTGACATCTTTAGTTATATTTTGATAAACAATCATAAATTAATCTTTCAGCACATACACAATGTTGACATCTATAGTTATATTTTGATAAACAATCATAAATGAATCTTTCAGCACATACACAATGTTGACATCTATAGTTATATTTTGATAAACAATCATAAATTAATCTTTCAGCACATACACAATGTTGACATCTAGTTATATTTTGATAAACAATAAATTAATCTTTCAGCACGTACACAATGTTGACGTCTATAGTTATATTTTGATAAACAATCATAAATAGATCTTTCAGCACATAAACAATGTTGACATCTTTAGTTATATTTTGATAAACAATTATAAATTAATCTTTCAGCACATACACAATGTTGACATCTATACTTATATTTTGATAAACAATAATAAATTAATCATTCGGCACATGCACGATGTTGACATCTTTAGTTATATTTTGATAAACAATCATAAATGAATCTTTCAGCACATACACAATGTTGACATCTAGTTATATTTTGATAAACAATCATAAATTAATCTTTCAGCACGTACACAATGTTGACATCTATACTTATATTTTGATAAACAATCATAAATAGATCTTTCAGCACATAAACAATGTTGACATCTTTAGTTATATTTTGATAAACAATCATAAATTAATCTTTCAGCACATACACAATGTTGACATCTATAGTTATATTTTGATAAACAATCATAAATTAATCATTTGGCACATACACGATGTTGACATCTATAGTTATATTTTGATAAACAATCATAAATGAATCTTTCAGCACATACACAATGTTGACATCTATAGTTATATTTTGATAAACAATCATAAATTAATCTTTCAGCACATACACAATGTTGACATATTATATTTTGAAAAAACACGCTACTCGTGAACGGCGTGTGCAACAACAACAACAACAACAACAACAAACATGGCTGTAGACGTGAAGTTAAATGATGAAATACAACATTTCCCTTGCAAAAACGATACATATTTATCCAGGAGAGTCTTGATACCAATGACCTTGACGCAGACACACACAAAGAAGTTGTAGACCTCCATACTTTTACAAGTTTTCATCTGTTTTGTTCTGTAGAATGATGTCCAGAGCACAATAGTTCATATATCTGGGAACGTATAATCCTTGATATCACTCCACAAATCTTATTTTGATCAAGTACAGAGATCTGTTCCATTGCAAAATTGAATTTTATTCCCGTATCTGCTTTTTGCAGGAATATTTACAGCCATGTTAGCTGGCTTTCACTTCCGGGAAGAAGTCCCGTGACGAAATACAAGCGATACATTGCATGAACGAGGCTGAAGTTAGTGTCAATGAATCCAGTTCGATCTAAAGTTTGCTTTGTATTTTGTCCACCCGTGCCGTGGACTTTGACACCCCTGGCCTAAATCAACTAAATACATGAAGCTTGCTAAATCTACACATTTGCTGGACAGAAATTCTATGTAACTGTCAAATTCGGAACTCTCAAAAGAAAGTTCTGTCCGCAGTTCACGACCCCGGAGAGTATATGGGTAAGCAAGTCAACCCTCTATAGGCTTTTAAAGTAAGCTGCTTGCTCAGGACTTTGCACAATAGGGGACATGCAGTCTTTTGTCTCTTGCCAGGTATAAATGAAGCAGGTTCAGACAGGCAGTCATCAGTTCAAGCACAGTTCTCTGAAGAGATTTGGCAGACCATCACCATGGGCAAGGTAGGTAAAGCCGCATCGATGCTTCTTTTATTTGAATTGACCAGTTAATTCAAAGAAAACATTCTGGTTTCAGATCATCCTGTACGAGGAGAAGAACTTCCAGGGCCGCTCTTACGAGTGCATGAGCGACTGTGCCGACATGTCGTCCTACCTGAGCCGGTGCCAGTCCTGCCGGGTGGAGAGCGGCTGCTTCATGGTCTACGAGCGCCCCAACTTCATGGGCAACCAGTTCTTCATGAGGAGGGGCGAGTACTCCGACTACATGAACATGATGGGCATCAGCAGCGGCATCAAGTCCTGCCGCATGATCCCCATGGTGGGTGCAGACCACGTACATTTCACCCAGGTTCTTGCACCATCGTCTCTAACGCTAACTGTCGTCCCAAGCAGCACAGAGGCCAGTTCAGGATGAAGATCTTTGAGCGGGAGAACATGAGCGGCCAGATGAACGAGCTGATGGACGACTGCGAGAACATCATGGAACGCTTTGGCATGAGCGACTGCATGTCCTGCCAGGTGATGGAGGGCCACTGGCTGATGTACGAGCAGCCCAACTTCCGCGGCAGGATGCTGTACGTGAGGCCCGGCGACCACCGGAGCTTCAGGGAGATGGGCATGAGCAGCATGAGGTTCATGAGCATGAGACGCATCACCGATTCCTGCTGATTGTTCATAGCCGTTGCCCCAATAAATGCTACGACTTTTTAAACACTGCTGTCTGGTGCATCGTCTTAGTCATAGCAATGCAAATTGTTATTGTACAAACCAGGACATCTCCACAACTCAGTTCCATTTCCTTCACCAACAGCTCCAAAAACTTCACAACCCACACAGTAGTTCATCCAAGCTGATTTCTGGAGTAGATTAAAAAAAGGAATAACGGCAAACTAGGGAAGTTACTCCAGGACAAGCGTTTAGGTTGAAGCAACTTTGCCCTGTGTGAAACTATTCTGACGAGAAATAAGACCAGTGATGTGATGAAAGGGAACGATCACAACCCTAACAAACTCAAGTCACCACTGGTCACATGGTACAAACTGGAAGAATCAATGGAGAAAATAATACAAAATAATAACAGACATACCCATTTTACTTAGAAATGACAAACAATAAACCGACGCATATTAAAACCCTTCTTGTCTATCCGTGTTGGCCCTGCGATGAGGATGGCGGATGTCCAGGGTTTATTTACCCTGCCTTGCGCCCAAGTTCAGGGATAATTCCAGCCCCTCTATGACCCCGAAAGGGATAAGTGGTAGAAAATGGATGGATGAATAAATAAACCAGTTTATGTAAGAACTCTTCTAATTAATTAGCAATGACGGGGCAGCGTGGCAACCAGCAACTTGAGGGTTCCTGGTTCGGATCCAGCTTCCAGTCGTCCTAGTCCGTTGTGTCCTTTGGCACGACCCTTCACCCACCTTGGCCTGGATGAGTCTCGCATGTCAGTTTCCGCCATCAGTGTCCCTGAATAAGTGAATGTGAGGTGTAATGTAAAGCACGATCAAGCAGGTATAGTGAAGCGCTATATAAATACAGACCATCTACCATTTACAAATAAAGAAACAACCTATGTAAGAACATTTCAAATGATTAATAGTCCCAATCAATAAACCAGTTTATATGAGAACCCTTCTAATTAACTAACAATGACAATGAACCAACGTATGTAAGAACCCGTATAATTAATCACCTGTGACAAACAAAGAACCAGGATTTTATAAGAGCCCTTCAAATTAGCAAGGAAAGACAATGAACCAGCATATATAAGAACCCTTCAAATTGGCAATGACAAATAATGAAGAAGCGTATGTAAGAAGCCCTCCAATCAATTGACAATGACAACCAATAAACAAGCGTATATAAGAACTCCTTCAAATTGTCAATGACCAACATTGAACAAGGGTATATACAAGAACCCTTCAAATTGGCAACGACCAACAATGGGCCGGCATACATAAGAACCCTTTAAATGAGCAACGGCAAAACAATGAACCAGCGTAAATGTTTGCTAGGTGTATGTGTGGGAGATTGTTATCTATTGATACAGAGCACTATCAGAGTTCAGCTGACTAACAGCTTCCGGAAGAGTTTGGTGGTCCTAAACCGAATGATTCGCAGCCTACTGCCTGAGGGTAGGGGTCTCAAATACGGGTCGGTATCCTTGGTGATGCAGAGAGCACTCTTTCTGCAACTGCTAATTGAGATGTTTGTGGTGGTTGCAAGGCTGCTCACCACCATCTTCTGAGCCGCATTCATCACCCTTCCCAGTGCCTACCTCACTTCAGCCGTGCAGCTTCTGTGCCACACCATTATGCTGGTGCTGAGGCTGTTCTACACCACACATCTGTAGAAACTCCTAAGAATGGAGCTTCCTCATCCAAACTTCCTGAGGAAGTATATACACTGGTGTGCCTTCTTTGCAGACAGGAAGTGTCGTGGCTCCAGGTGAGGTCCCTGGACTGACAGAGACCACATTCACAGCTGCTCCTCCAATGTGCAGGGAGAAAGGAGGGTGTCAGCATTCACTGGGGTCTCCCTATGTCTAGCATTAAAGGATTACAGTTGGTACAAAACGCGGCTGCTAGACTTTTGACAAGAACAAGAAAGTTTGATCATATTACGCCTATACTGGCTCACCTGCACTGGCTTCCTGTGCACTTAAGATGTGACTTTAAGGTTTTACTACTTACATATAAAATACTACACGGTTTAGCTTCATCCTATCTTGCCGATTGTATTGTACCATATGTCCTGGCAAGAAATCTGCGTTCAAAGAACTCCGGCTTATTAGTGATTCCCAGAGCCCAAAAAAAGTCTGTGGGCTATAGAGCGTTTTCTATTCGGGCTCCAGTACTATGGAATGCCCTCCCGGTAACAATTAGAGATGCTACCTCAGTAGAAGCATTTAAGTCCCATCTTAAAACTCATTTGTATACTCTAGCCTTTAAATAGCCCCCCTTTTTTAGACCAGTGGATCTGCCGTTTCTTTTCTTTTCTCCTCTGCTCCCCCCTATCCCTTGTGGAGGGGGAGACACACAGGTCATGGATGAAGTGCTGGCTGTCCAGAGTCGGGACCCGGGGTGGACCGCTCACCTGTGCATCGGTTGGGAACATCTCTGCGCTGCTGATCCGTCTCCGCTCGGGATGGTTTCCTGCTGACCCCACTATGGACTGGACTCTTACTATTATGTTGGATCCACTATGGACTGGACTTTCACAATATTATGTCAGACCCACTCGACATCCAATGCATTCGGTCTCCCCTAGAGGGGGGGGGGGGTTACCCACATATGCGGTCCTCTCCAAAGTTTCTCATAGTCATTCACATCGACGTCCCACTGGGGTGAGTTTTTCCTTGCCCTTATGTGGGCTCTGTACCGAGGATGTCGTTGTGGCTTGTGCAGCCCTTTGAGACACTTGTGATTTAGGGCTATATAAATAAACATTGATTGATTGACTGTATTACTTTGTAAATGGTAAATGGGTTATACCTGTATAGCGCTTTTCTACCTTCAAGGTACTCAAAGCGCTTTGAAACTGATACTACATTCACACACACATTTACATACTGATGGCGGGAGCTACCAGGTAAGGTCCTAACCACCACCCATCAGGAGCAAGGGGTGGAGTGTCTTGCCCAAGGACACAACAGACGTGACTAGGATGGCGGAAGCTGGGGATCGAACCAGGAACCCTCTAACAACCAAGTCACGCCTCCCCCACGCTAGAGCATTCCATGACATTCTGCCATAGATTTTTGGGGTTGAGTTCATTGTGACATTATGAATGACCGTGCCTGATATTTGTGGCACAGCCCTACCCAAACCCTGCCAGTTGCCAACCAACTGTCATGTCTGTGTAATCATGTTTTGTTTTAGTCATGTTTTGTTTTAGTTATTGGACTCTTTAGTTTCTGGCTTTTCACTCCCTTGTCTTGTTTCTATGATTACCCATTAGTTTCACCTGTTCCACGTTTGGACTCATTGTGCACTCTTGTTTGTCACCATAGCAACCCATTAGCTTTCACCTGTCACGTCACGCACCTGTTTCACGTTTTGAGTCACGCACCTGTTTTCGTTAATCATGTCTGTAGTATTTAAGTTCATTGTTTTCAGTTTGTCTTTCTGGTGACATCCCACATTTATGCTCTGCACATTTCTGACACTTTTTTCATGTCCATCGTTCACGCTGCTCCTTTTGTCCATGCCAAGTAAGTTTTGTTTATTAATGCCACAGTTAGTGTTTTTTTGTTGTTCATAGTTTCTGCCTTTGTGCAAGTATTTGTTTTCATAGCCAAGTTGTTTCTCCGCCACTGTGCGCGCTTTTCGTTTGTACTTTTTTTTGATAAAAATTAAATAAATATGTTCTCACATTCCCGTCTCGCCCGAGCCAACTTTCCGTTGCCTTCTAGAAAAACTAAACCCCAGGACCAAGTCATGACACCAACAGTTTAATTGCCTTTCTTTCGCCATGTTTTATTGGATGACAATAAAGAGCTTTTCTCACTGGCACTCGTCGAAGGCGGACACACCCTTTTCCCTCTCCCTTATCTCTTCTGCTTGCTTCTTTGTTGTCTTAACTTTCTTGTTGCCTATTTTTGCACTGCTTTCTAAGATCGAAACAATGGAATTTATCAACTTTCCACTCAATGAAATTGACAAAAGATCTCTGGTTTGGGGGAACTGCCTGTCTTGACGGAGCGGTTGTTGCTGGACACACCACGGACTCTTGGGAGAAGAGGAGTGCCGCCTGCCTGGCGAACCTTCCAGTTGAGGACGTTGAAGATTTCTGTGTGGAACTTTTGTTTTTTGAAATGTGCTGTATAAATAAAGTGGATTGGCTTGGAAGATACAGTATCTACCTATTCGGAATCCTGATAACAGGACATCGGCTGATTGGAGGAAGCCTTGCTCTGGTCCATCCATCCATCCATCCATCTTCCTCCGCTTATCCGAGGTCGGGTCGCGGGGGCAGCAGCCTAAGCAGGGAAGCCTAGACTTCCCTCTCCCCAGCCACCTCGTCCAGCTCCTCCAGCCGGGAGACATAGTCTTCCCAACGTGTCCTGGGTCTTCCTCGTGGCCTCCTACCGGTCGGACGTGCCCTAAACAACTCCCTAGGGAGGCGCTCGGGTGGCATCCTGACTAGATGCCCGAACCACCTCATCTGGCTCCTCTCGATGTGGAGGAGCAGCGGCTTTACTTTGAGCTCTCCCCGGATGACAGAGCTTCTCACCCTATCTCTAAGGGAGAGCCCCGCCACCCGGCGGAGGAAACTCATTTCGGCCGCTTGTACCCGTGATCTTGTCCTTTCGGTCATAACCCAAAGCTCATGACCATAGGTGAGGATGGGAACGCAGATCGACCGGTAAATTGAGAGCTTTGCCTTCCGGCTCAGCTCCTTCTTCACCACAACGGATCGATACAGCGTCCGCATTACTGAAGACGCCGCACCGATCCGCCTGTCGATCTCACGATCCACTCTTCCCTCACTCGTGAACAAGACTCCGAGGTACTTGAACTCCTCCACTTGGGGCAAGATCTCCTCCCCAACCCGGAGATGGCACTCCACCCTTTTCCGGGCGAGAACCATGGACTCGGACTTGGAGGTGCTGATTCTCTGGTGTATCGACAAATTGGAAGATGCTGGCAGCCGTTCAAAGTACCTTAAAGCTGCCACAAATGATTGGAGGATGCAAGCAGATCTGTGGGCGCTCAGTCTTTTGCGATTCCGGAATATATTGCAAATTTGAGAAGATCTTGGTGAGGCTGTCTGCTCTGATGGTGAAGTATGATGAATTTGAGGACCAGAAGTAGACAATTAGAGTTAAATATTTGAATTTTTTTTCGCTCGCCTAAACACAAACATTCTAATCTGGATTGTTTCCCCTGGCTGCAAGCGACTTGGCAAGGTTGTTACTTTGAGACTCTCCCAGAGGACAGCGCAGCGAAGACGCAACAAACTCCTTCCCTGTCTCTCATGGACACACACCTGTTGGTGTTGGACTGACTAGCCAAGGTTGTGGAACAGAGATACACTGCAGGCTTACACACACACATGCATCCACGCCTCACACATACCTCACCCCACATGCCATGTTGTTGACGCGTCACCCCATGTGGTATGATGCAAGACAGAGCAGCGCCCCTAGTGGCTGGCAGCTTCGCGCCAGATGGCCCTCGTTGCATGTCGTAATATACACAGTGGTGGTCAAAAGTGTAGATGCACTTGTAAAGAACATCATGTCATGGCTGTCAATCATTTCTACAACTCTTATTTGTTTGTGATGTAGTGATTGGAGCACATACTTGTTGCTCACAAATAACATTCATGAAGTTTGCTTCTTTTATGAATTTATTATGGCTCTACTGAAAATGTGAGGGTCAAAAAGTATACAGGTAAAAGCCAGTAAATTAGAATATTTTGAAAAACTTGATTTATTTCAGTAATTACATTCAAAAGGTGTAACTTGTACATTATATTTATTCATTGCACACAGACTGATGCATTCAAATGTTTATTTCATTTAATTTTGATGATTTGAAGTGGCAACAAATGAAAATCCAAAATTCCGTGTGTCACAAAATTAGAATATTACTTAAGGCTAATACAAAAAAGGGATTTTTAGAAATGTTGGCCAACTGAAAAGTATGAAAATGAAAAATATGAGCATGTACAATACTCAATACTTGGTTGGAGCTCCTTTTGCCTCAATTACTGCGTTAATGCGGCGTGGCATGGAGTCGATGAGTTTCTGGCACTGCTCAGGTGTTATGAGAGCCCAGGTTGCTCTGATAGTGGCCTTCAACTCTTCTGCGTTTTTGGGTCTGGCATTCTGCATCTTCCTTTTCACAATACCCCACAGATTTTCTATGGGGCTAAGGTCAGGGGAGTTGGCGGGCCAATTTAGAACAGAAATACCATGGTCCGTAAACCAGGCACGGGTAGATTTTGCGCTGTGTGCAGGCGCCAAGTCCTGTTGGAACTTGAAATCTCCATCTCCATAGAGCAGGTCAGCAGCAGGAAGCATGAAGTGCTCTAAAACTTGCTGGTAGACGGCTGCGTTGACCCTGGATCTCAGGAAACAGAGTGGACCGACACCAGCAGATGACATGGCACCCCAAACCATCACTGATGGTGGAAACTTTACACTAGACTTCAGACAACGTGGATCCTGTGCCTCTCCTGTCTTCCTCCAGACTCTGGGACCTCGATTTCCAAAGGAAATGCAAAATTTGCTTTCGTCAGAAAACATGACTTTGGACCACTCAGCAGCAGTCCAGCGCTTTTTTTCCTTAGCCCAGGTGAGACGCTTTGCGCGCTGTTTCTTGGTCAACAGTGGCTTGACACGAGGTATGCGGCAGTTGAAACCCATGTCTTTCAAGCGTCTCTTGGTGGTGGATCTTGAAGCACTGACTCCAGCAGCTGTCCACTCCTTCTGAATCTCCCCCACATTTTTGAATAGGTTTTTTTTCACAATCTTGACCAGGGCGCGGTGATCCCTATCGCTTGTACACTTTTTCTGACCACAGTTTTTCCTTCCCTTTGCCTCTCCATTAATGTGTTTGGACACAGAGCTCTGAGAACAGCCAGCCTCTTCAGCAATAACCTTTTGTGTCTTTCCCTCCTTGTGCAATGTGTCGATGGTTGCCTTTTGGACAGCTGTCAAATCTGAAGTCTTCCCCATGTTTGTGTAGGCTTCAGAACTGGACTGAGAGACCATTTAAAGCCCTTTGCAGGTGTTTTGAGTTAATCAGCTGATTAGTTTGTGGCACCAGGTGTCTTCAAAATTTAACCCTTACACAATATTCTAATTTTGTGACACACGGAATTTTGGATTTTCATTTGTTGCCACTTCAAATCATCAAAATTAAATGAAATAAACATTTGAATGCATCAGTCTGTGTGCAATGAATAAATATAATGTACAAGTTACACCTTTTGAATGCAATTACTGAAATAAATCGAGTTTTTCAAAATATTCTAATTTACTGGCTTTTACCTGTACATACAGCAATGTTAATATTTGCTTACATGTCCCTTGGCAAGTTTACCTGCAATAAGGTGCTTTTGGTAGCCATCCACAAGCTTCTGCTTGACCACTTGACCACTCCTCTAGAATAAATTGGTGCTGTTCAGCTAAGTCATACCAAAGATTATAAAAATGGGAGCCATTACCTCCCTGCTTGGCACTCAGCATCAAGGGTTGGAATTGGGGGTTAAATCACCAAAAATGATTCCCCGGGCGCGGCACCGCTGCTGCTCACTGCTCCCCTCACCTCCTGAACAAGGGGATGGGTCAAATGCAGAGGACAAATTTCACCACACCTAGTGTGTGTGTGTGACAATTATTGCCACTTTAACTTTAAATGTGTTGCTTTTCTGACATGGACTTGTTTCTTCAGCATTGTCCACACGTTTAAGTCAGGACTTTGGGAAGGCCATTCTAAAATCTTCTCTTAGCCTGATTTAGCCATTCCTTTACCACTTTTGAGGTGTGTTTGGGGTCATTGTCCTGTTGGAACACCCAACTGCGCCCAAGACCCAACCTCCGGGCTGAGGATTTGAGCTTGTCCTGAACAATTTGGAGCTAATCCTCCATTTAAAGCAGCAGTTCCATTGGCAGCAAAACAGGCCCAGAGCATAATACTACCACCACCATGCTTGACGGTAGGAATTGGTGTTCCTGGGATTAAAGGCCTCACCTTTTCTCCTCCAAACATATTGCTGGGTATTGTGGCCAAACAGCTCCATTTTTGTTTCATCTAACATCACATGGACAAAGATAAGACCTTCTGGAGGAAAGTTCTGTGGTCAGATGAAACAAAAATGGAGCTGTTTGGCCACAATATTTATTTATTTACAGACAGACATAGTATTGTATTTCACTATTATTTATTTTGTTGATATCAGAGTCCGTTCTGCAAAAAGGTTATGCTTAGTACTTTTTTCAAGACATGATCTTGAGAAATTAATCCACGCTTTTATCTCGACTCGTCTTGATTACTGTAATGCCCTGTATGTTGGCATTAGCCAGGCCTCCCTCGCCCGCCTGCAGCTCGTGCAGAACTCTGCTGCTCGTCTGCTAACACAGACCCGCAGACGTGAGCACATCACCCCTATTTTAGCGTCCCTTCACTGGCTCCCTGTGCGTTACCGAATACATTTTAAACTCCTTTTATTTGTTTTTAAATGTCTAAACAACCTCGCGCCAACCTATCTCTCCGACCTCCTTCAGCCTTACTGCCCCACCCGATCCTTAAGATCAGCCGATCAGCTGCTGTTGACGGTCCCTGACACAAGGCTGAAGCTTAGAGGTGACAGAGCTTTCGCCGTTGCTGCTCCCAAGCTCTGGAACGACCTACCCCTGAGTGTTAGACAAGCCTCCTCTCTTCCTGTTTTTAAATCTCTCTTAAAAACATACTTTTATTCCATGGCTTTTAACACTGAGTGATATCCATCCTGCAATGGCGCCCCATAATACACCTGCTGTGATCCTGTTTTTATGTTTTTATGTTTTTATTAATTCTATTTTAATTATTTATTTTTTATCGTGTTCTGTTTGTGTTGTGTTGTGTTTGCTCGGTATTCGTTTTATCTTTTAACCTGCTCATTGTACAGCACTTTGGCTACCCCTGTGGTCAATTTTAAATGTGCTTTATAAATAAAGTTGATTTTGATTTGATTTGACTTTTAACACACACCTTATGGTTGAGGAATTCACATTAATCGCATAATTTTGGTCTTGACCTCAGTATGATGAGATTATCGCAGACCTTTTAATCAAATTTGAATAGTGGGATATTGAGACTGATTTGGTGGATTTAAAGATTCCTTTTTTACTTATAAATTAAATTGTAAATGGGTATTTGGTGGATGGATTTTGAAATGTATTTTGTATGTTATATGATGATGCATATTTTAACTGTGGGTCCCTGTCCATAAACTGTGTGCTTCTAGGGATTACCTTTTTGCACAACGGACTCTGATATTAACAAAATAAATAATAATGGGGGGGGGGGGGGGGGGGTTGTTCTCCCGGGATGCAGACGGACAACTCCGGACGAAAGCCTGAGGTAGGATATGATATATTCCTCATAAATCATCCAACTTACAAAAATACAGGAAACCAAGAAATGGAAGCTAAAACGAGATTTAGCACAAGAATCAAAGCATAAAAATCAAGGAATTAACCCAACCCAATAGCAAACAACGAAGTCAGACTGAGCGTGGCGAGAAAGGTGAATAAATAGCTCTCTGATTAGTGCTCGACAGCAGGTGAGCGTGCCGGCCACTAACCAGAGGCAGGTGAACCCAATCAGTACCCATGGCAACCAGAGGTGGGACCAAGTCATTGTTTTGCAAGTCACAAGTAAGTCTCAAGTCTTTGCCTTCAAGTCCGAGTCAAGTCCCGAGTCAAGACAGGCAAGCCCCGAGTCAAGTCCAAAGTCAAGACTGGAAAGTCTCAAGTCAAGTCCTAAGTCCTGCATTTTGAGTTTCGAGTCCTTTCAAGTCCTTTTAACCACAGACTAATATATTAACACAGATTGTGTATGCTTTTCAAATGCTGTATGTATTTATTAAAACAAGTGCATTTTAAATTGCAGGAAAGAAAATTAGTCGAACCTCGGATTCAGGAGGAACAGTGTGGTTTTCGTCCTGGTCGTGGAACTGTGGACCAGCTCTATACTCTCGGCAGGGTCCTTGAGGGTGCATGGGAGTTTGCCCAACCAGTCTACATGTGCTTTGTGGACTTGGAGAAGGCATTCGACCGTGTCCCTCGGGAAGTCCTGTGGGGAGTGCTCAGAGAGTATGGGGTTTCGGACTGTCTGATTGTGGGGGTCCGCTCCCTGTATGATCAGTGTCAGAGCTTGGTTCGCATTGCCGGCAGTAAGTCGGACACGTTTCCGGTGAGGGTTGGACTCCGCCAAGGCTGCCCTTTGTCACCGATTCTGTTCATAACTTTTATGGACAGAATTTCTAGACGCAGTCAAGGCGTTGAGGGGATCCGGTTTGGTGGCTGCAGGATTAGGTCTCTGCTTTTTGCAGATAATTTGGTCCTGATGGCTTCATCTGGCCAGGATCTTCAGCTCTCACTGGATCGGTTCGCAGCTGAGTGTGAAGCGACTGGGATGAGAATCAGCACCTCCAAGTCCGAGTCCATGGTTCTCGCCCGGAAAAGGGTGGAGTGCCATCTCCGGGTTGGGGAGGAGATCTTGCCCCAAGTGGAGGAGTTCAAGTACCTCGGAGTCTTGTTCACGAGTGAGGGAAGAGTGGATCGTGAGATCGACAGGCGGATCGGTGCGGCGTCTTCAGTAATGCGGACGCTGTATCGATCCGTTGTGGTGAAGAAGGAGCTGAGCCGGAAGGCAAAGCTCTCAATTTACCGGTCGATCTACGTTCCCATCCTCACCTATGGTCATGAGCTTTGGGTTATGACCGAAAGGACAAGATCACGGGTACAAGCGGCCGAAATGAGTTTCCTCCGCCGGGTGGCGGGGCTCTCCCTTAGAGATAGGGTGAGAAGCTCTGTCATCCGGGGGGAGCTCAAAGTAAAGCCGCTGCTCCTCCGCATCGAGAGGAGCCAGATGAGGTGGTTCGGGCATCTGGTCAGGATGCCACCCGAGCGCCTCCCTAAGGAGGTGTTTAGGGCATGTCCGACCGGTAGGAGGCCACGAGGAAGACCCAGGACACGTTGGGAAGACTATGTCTCCCGGCTGGCCTGGGAACGCCTCGGGATCCCCCGGGAGGAGCTGGACGAAGTGGCTGGGGAGAGGGAAGTCTGGGCTTCCCTGCTTAGGCTGCTGCCCCCGCGACCCGACCTCGGATAAGCGGAAGAAGATGGATGGATGGATGGATGGAAAGAAAATTGTGCTAACATTGCACTTTATAATAGCACTATTAACCAGTCATTTTAAACATTAACTCATTCCTTTACAGAACAAACACATTGAAAAATAAAGTGCAAATGTACTTATTTGTACAAAAGTGTTAACATTGAAAAAACATGACATATACGTGAACATAACAAAAAAGTTGTACTTTTTATATGTCAGGGCCCTATGCTGCATTGCATTTGCAAAAGACCAAATTAGCCAAGAGTCTGTCAGTCATTTGTGCACGATGGGGGCGTAGTATGATGCCACCATGGCTGAAAACACGCTCCACTGGAGCACTGGAGGCAGGCACTGCCAAGACTCTCATGGCCACTCGGAACAGTGAAGGAAGAGTCTTCATGTTCAATGCCCAGAACAAAAGGGGGGAGAGAGTTGTTTTGGGTTGGTGCACTACTTGTAAGTGTATCTTGTGTTTTTTATGTTGATTTAATTAAAAAAAGAAAGAAAAAAAAAATTATTTCTTGTGCGGCCCGATACCAATCGATCCACGGACCAGTACCGGGCCGCGGCCCGGTGGTTGGGGATCACTGAGGTAAACAACCAACAGTATGTCAGAAAGCTAGCTAAAACGGTACACATATTCATAATATAGTATACATTTTAACTGACCTTTATTTGACTATTTTTGTCTTTTTTTAGGTGGCTAAAATACGCGGTGCTGCTGACCGCCGTCTAACGTTACGTGTGATATATTGACTAACGTAACCCTGCTCAAAAAAAATCACTGAACAAAAAGTATGAATAAGGTAGTGAACTGCAACAGATTCCCGTGTTTGCAATAACGTTATAACGTTAGCAGTGAGTTTACAGCCTCACTGATTTAACTACACAGCAAATAAAAGTCACGTTACTTAGCCAATAAACGTTATCTTACATTCAAAACTTACCGTTCTTTGTGCAACTTCAAATGCCGGACGAAGTTGGAAGTTGTTGCCTCTCCATCAGTCATTTTGGAACCGCATGTGTTGCATACTGCAAACCGTTTTGTGTTGACCACCTCGTAATTTTTATACCCAAACAAAATGATTTTAGGTATCATTTTTTGTTCACTGGCGTGTGGTTTGGACATGTCTTCTTCCTTGGTTGTCCTGCAATTTGATTGGATGAATGCTGTGTGATGAAAACAAAGTAGATGTAATTTGATTGGCTGTTGTACTGAGAGCACACCAGCTGACACACGCAACGCTGATAGACAAGTACACAATGAAAAATACGGAGCGCTCCCGAATAACTTTTTCATCTTTGGGTTTTGGGGAAAGTAGCAAGTCATGTCAAGTCATGTCAATTCAAAAGGCTCAAGTCCAAGTGAAGTCACAAGTCATTGATGTTAAAGTCTAAGTCGAGTTGCAAGTCTTTTTACATTTTGTCAAGTCGAGTCTAAAGTCATCAAATTCATGACTCGAGTCTGACTCGAGTCCAAGTCATGTGACTCGAGTCCACACCTCTGATGGTAACCACAACAAACCCAGAGGTGCACAAAACTGAAGGGAGTTCAAAACTAACAGAACATGACCCGGGACACGGATCATGACAATCTGACCACAGAACTTTCCTCCAGAAGGTCTTATCTTTGTCCATGTGATGTCAGATGAAACAAAAAAGTGAGCTGTTTGGCCACTATACCCAGCAATGTGTTTGGAGGAGAAAAGGTCAGGCCTTTAATCCCAGGAACACCATTCCTACCGTCAAGCACGGTGGTGGTAGTATTATGCTCTGGGCCTGTTTTGCTGCCAATGGAACTGCTGCTTTAAATGGGACAATGAAAAAGGAGGATTAGCTCCAAATTAAAATCATCAGCTCGGAGGTTGGGTCTTGGGCGCAGTTGGGTGTTCCAACAGGACAATGACCCCAAACACACCTCAAAAGTGGTAAAGGAATGGCTAAATCAGGCTAGAATGAAGGTTTTAGAATGGCCTTCCCAAAGTCCTGACTTAAAGTTAAAGTTAAAGTAGCAATGATTGTCACACACACACTAGGTGTGGTGAAATGTGACCTCTGCATTTGACCCATCCCCTTGTTCACCCCCTGGGAGGTGAGGGGAGCAGTGAGCAGCAGCGGTGCCGCGCCAGGGAATCATTTTTGGTGATTTAACCCCCAATTCCAACCCTTGATGCTGAGTGCCAAGCAGGGAGGTAATGGGCCCCATTTTTATAGTCTTTGGTATGACTCGGCCGGGGTTTGAACTCACAACCTACCCATCTCAGGGCGGACACTCTAACCAATGGGCCACTGAATATGATGAACATGATGTTCTTTACAAGTGTATGTACACTTTTGACCATACTTGCCAACCTTGAGACCTCCGATTTCGGGAGGTGGGGGGTGGGGGTGGGGGGCGTGGTCGGGGGTGGGGCGGGGGGCGTGGTTGGGGGCGTGGTTAAGATATATATATATATATATATATAAGAAATACTTGACTTTCAGTGAATTCTCGCTATATATATATATATATATATATATATATATATATATATATATATATATATATATATATATTTTATTACATATATATATATATATATATTTATATATATATATATATATATAAATAAAATAAATACTTGAATTTCAGTGTTCATTTATTTACACATATACACACACATAACACTCATCTACTCATTGTTGAGTTAAGGGTTGAATTGTCCATCCTTGTTCTATTCTCTGTCACTATTTCAGAACACACACATTATACAAATATATATTATAAAATCAATAAGAAAACGGGAGCTCTAATTTGGGAGTCTGAATTAGGATCAGAAGTTCCTATATAAACATTGCGCACTCACGTCGCTTTTTTGTACTGATTACTGCAGCTGTGCACTGGATTCATTCACAAATACAAACTACAACTCACAAACACTTTAGAGTTAGGCTCCACCATCAGAATGTGTACTTAAACTTATAAAGATCACATGGATATTATTCAGTGAGTTGATTCACCAAAACTAACCTGTTATACAGGAGGAAAAAGCACACAGGACGTTTCAATTGTTCACAGACTGGTCGCTCTCATCAGAATGACAAGACACTTCCGGTCTGCAGGTGATAGCATTCAATTGGGAAGAAACGCCCTACTGCCCCCTACTGACCAATGTGAATACTGATAAATGTGTAATGACAGCTCCAAAAACGAATTCAAACCACAAAATAAAATAAATAAATCAACACAAAAATGTGACACATTATGGGTGGGTCACATATGCATGTACAGTAGATGGCAGTATTGTCCTGTTTAAAAGTGTCACAACATTGCTGTTTACGGCAATGTTGTGAACAGGCTGTCAACACGTCACTCAGGTCCGCATGGAGCTGGAGGGGGCGTGGCCTCCAGCTCCGCCTAAATTTCGGGAGATTTTCGAGAGAAAATTTGTCCCGGGAGGTTCTCGGGAGAGGCGCTGAATTTCGGGAGTCTCCCGGAAAATACGGGAGGGTTGGCAAGTACCGTATTTTCCGCACTATAAGGCGCACCTAAAAACCACAAATTTTCTCAAAAGCTGACAGTGCGCCTTATAACCCGGTGCGCTTTATTACGATTCATTTTCATAAAGTTTCGATCTCGCAACTTCGGTAAACAGCCGCCATCTTTTTTCCCGGTAGAACAGGAAGCGCTTCTTCTTCTACGCAAGCAACCGCCAAGGAAAGCACCCGCCCCCATAGAACAGGAAGCGCTTCTTCTTCTACTGTAAGCAACCACCCGCCCCCGGAAGAAGAAGAAAAAACGCGCGGATATCACCGTACGTTTCATTTCCTGTTTACATCTGTAAAGACCACAAAATGGCTCCTACTAAGCGACAAGGATCCGGTTCATAAAAAGACGCAATCTCTCCATCCGCACACGGATTACTACCGTATTTCACAGCAACTGATATTCCTGTGAACCGCACTGTGGAACGGGAGCACGTACGGTGAATATTCGCACCACAGGGAATGAGAAGTCATCCTTCACTGTGGTTCTAGCTTGCCATGCTAACTTCCACCCATGGTGATATTCAAAAGGAAGACCTTGCCAAAAGAGACCTTTCCAGCCGGCGTCATCATAAAAGCTAACTCGAAGGGATGGATGGATGAAGAAAAGATGAGCGAGTGGTTAAGGGAAGTTTACGCGAAGAGGCCGGGTGGCTTTTTTCACACAGCTCCGAAGGCGAACACACCTTCACTAAGACGGGCAGACAGCGCCGGACGACATACGCCAACATTTGCCAGTGGATCGTAAATGCCTGGGCAGATATTTCGGTCACAACTGTGGTCCGAGCTTTCCGGAAGGCAGGATTCACAGAACTACTGGACAACAACAGCGACACTGACTCCGATGACTTCGACGAGACGGAACCGGCCATTTTGGATCCCACGCTTGCGCAACTTTTCAATTCGGACACCGAAGACGAAGAATTCGAAGGATTTACGAATGAAGAATAACTTCAGAAGGTGAGCGCTATGTTTATTTTGTGTGTTGTGACATTAACGTTCGAGCAACATTATGTTGCTATTGCTCTACACCATTTTGAATTTTACTATGTTTGTGATTGCACATTTGCGTACATTTTGGGACAGAGTTGTTAGAACGCTGGTTTTCAATATATTATTAAAGTTTGACTGAACTATCTGACTGTTTTTTTGACATTCCCTTTAGCGCAGCGTAGGCGCGGCTTATAATCCGGGGCGGCTTATTGGTGGACAAAGTTATGAAATATGTAATTCATTGAAGGTGCGGCTAATAATCCGGTGCGCCTTATAGTGCGGAAAATACGGTATGCTTTTGACCACCACTGTATACTTTGCTCTTTGCAATCCTTGGGGCCCAGTCTGAGATCCACTTTTTTGACTCATCCTTCCGCAGCGTCGACCTTTTACGGGGGGGCGCCATCACCGTTACTGTTCTGTCTACCCGTACAATGTTTGTGTAACCTTGAACGGGTTTGTGGTGTTAATGAAATGTTGTTGTACTTGGGTAATGACAATAAAGCGCATACCATACACCATACCGGCTATGTGTAATTTAATAGAAGTCTTCAAAGTTTGTGGAGTTCCATTTGGAGATTGTCGTAAAGACGTGCTAGCGCCACCGTAGCTGGCCTGCTGATTAAAGGCAGAAGCGTTGACTTGTGTGTATAGCATATATTCACGCAAACATGCTTCTCTGGAAAAAACGCTTTTGTTTGTGGGCCGCGGCTTTGTGTGGTCCTATTGTTGCAGAGGCACAAAAGGACGCTGCCTATAAATTGTCAGCTTACAGATCAGAGTGCCATGCTGTGGCTTTTCACTAAATCACACGGAAATGTCCACCTCCGTCTTGTCAGCCTTAAGAAGATGCTCACGCTTCTGACCTCCGTGTGGGGAAATTTAATCGGGACAATCTTCTGTGGGGTTCAGTCCGAGTGGAAATAGGAGAACATGCCCCTCAACACTCCATAGGGCCTCTATACCATGCTGCTGAGTCAGGGCTGCACACAATGGTGGCTGCAGAGTCTTTTGGCTTTGGTCAGGTATAAAAGACACGTCGTCACCAAAGCAGCGTCACAGTTCTCTGAGGAACCAACGCAACCATGGGCAAGGTAAGCACGCTCAGCCAGCCGACTGTTTGCTGACCATTTTTGTGTCAAGACTAAGTCCTGTGGGGTTTGAACCCTTTTCCAGATCATCTTTTACGAGGAGAGAAATTTCCAGGGCCGCTCTTACGAGTGCATGAGCGACTGCTCCGACATGTCCTCCAACCTGAGCCGGTGCCAGTCCTGCCGGGTGGAGAACGGCTGCTTCATGGTCTACGAGCGCCCCAACTTCATGGGCAACCAGTACTTCATGAGGAGGGGCGAGTACTCCGACTCCATGAGCATGATGGGCATGAGGGACTGCATCAGGTCCTGCCGTTCAATCCCCATGGTATGGATGTTCAATCAAAAGAACCGCTTGGGCTTCCCGTTCAGTTTCTAAATGTCCTGTTTTGATTTACAGCACAGAGGCCAGTTCAGGATGAAGATCTTCGAGAGGGAGAACTTCAGCGGCCAGTCCAACGAGCTGCATGAGGACTGCGACAACATCCAGGACCGCTTCCGCATGAGCGACTGCATGTCCTGCCAGGTGATGGAGGGCCACTGGCTGCTGTTCGAGCAGCCCCACTTCCGGGGCAAGATGATGTACGTGAGGCCCGGAGAGCACCGCAGCTTCAGGGAGATGGGTCTCAACAGCATGAGGTTCATGAGCATGAGGCGCATCATGGACATGTAAAAAAAAAAAAAGTGTTCTGTTGAAAATGGTTCACTGAGGAAACGTAAATAAAACTTTTCTTAAAAATGATCTTGTCTATGTTGGTCTCGAGCCCGGCGACCTCGAAAGGGACAAGCGGTAGAAAAATGGATGGATGGTCTCGAGCAGACGTGCCCACACTTTTTCTGCAGGCCAGCTACTTTTCAATTGACCAAGTGGAGGTGATCAAAAGCCAAAGCATTCACACATATGATTTTCTACACCAAAATTCATCTATTTAAACTTATTATGGGCCTGCTGCAATGCAAGCGCCCATTCACATGCTGCCAGCAGCCCATATTGTTATTGCTCATACTTCTAACTTTATTATTATTATTATGGGACTGCTGCAATGCAAGCAGCCCATATTGTTATTGCTCATACTTCTAACTTTATTATTATTATTATGGGACTGCTGCAATGCAAGCAGCCCATATTGTTATTGCTCATACTTCTAACTTTATTATTATTATTATGGGACTGCTGCAATGCAAGCAGCCCATATTGTTATTGCTCATACTTCTAACTTTATTATTATTATTATGGGACTGCTGCAATGCAAACAGCCCATATTGTTATTGCTCATACTTCTAACTTTATTATTATTATTATGGGACTGCTGCAATGCAAGCAGCCCATATTGTTATTGCTCATACTTCTAACTTTATTATTATTATTATGGGACTGCTGCAATGCAAGCAGCCCATATTGTTATTGCTCATACTTCTAACTTTATTATTATTATTATGGGACTGCTGCAATGCAAGCAGCCCATATTGTTATTGCTCATACTTCTAACTTTATTATTATTATTATGGGACTGCTGCAATGCAAACAGCCCATATTGTTATTGCTCATACTTCTAACTTTATTATTATTATTATGGGACTGCTGCAATGCAAGCAGCCAATATTGTTATTGCTCATACTTCAAACTTTATTATTATTATTATGGGCCTGCTGCAATGCAAGCAGCCCATATTGTTATTGCTCATACTTCTAACTGTATTATTATTATTATGGGCCTACTGCAATGCAAGCGCCCTTTCACATGCTGCACGCAGCCCATATTGTTATTGCTCATACTTCTAACTGTATTATTATTATTATGGGACTGCTGCAATGCAAGCAGCCCATATTGTTATTGCTCATACTTCTAACTTTATTATTATTATTATGGGACTGCTGCAATGCAAGCAGCCCATATTGTTATTGCTCATACTTCTAACTTTATTATTATTATTATGGGACTGCTGCAATGCAAGCAGCCCATATTGTTATTGCTCATACTTCTAACTTTATTATTATTATTATGGGACTGCTGCAATGCAAGCAGCCCATATTGTTATTGCTCATACTTCTAACTTTATTATTATTATTATGGGACTGCTGCAATGCAAGCAGCCCATATTGTTATTGCTCATACTTCTAACTTTATTATTATTATTATAGGACTGCTGCAATGCAAACAGCCCATATTGTTATTGCTCATACTTCTAACTTTATTATTATTATTATGGGACTGCTGCAATGCAAGCAGCCCATATTGTTATTGCTCATACTTCTAACTTTATTATTATTATTATGGGACTGCTGCAATGCAAGCAGCCCATATTGTTATTGCTCATACTTCTAACTTTATTATTATTATTATAGGACTGCTGCAATGCAAACAGCCCATATTGTTATTGCTCATACTTCTAACTTTATTATTATTATTATGGGACTGCTGCAATGCAAGCAGCCCATATTGTTATTGCTCATACTTCTAACTTTATTATTATTATTATGGGACTGCTGCAATGCAAGCAGCCCATATTGTTATTGCTCATACTTCTAACTTTATTATTATTATTATAGGACTGCTGCAATGCAAACAGCCCATATTGTTATTGCTCATACTTCTAACTTTATTATTATTATTATGGGACTGCTGCAATGCAAGCAGCCCATATTGTTATTGCTCATACTTCTAACTTTATTATTATTATTATGGGACTGCTGCAATGCAAGCAGCCCATATTGTTATTGCTCATACTTCTAACTTTATTATTATTATTATGGGACTGCTGAAATGCAAGCAGCCCATATTGTTATTGCTCATACTTCTAACTTTATTATTATTATTATAGGACTGCTGCAATGCAAACAGCCCATATTGTTATTGCTCATACTTCTAACTTTATTATTATTATTATGGGACTGCTGCAATGCAAGCAGCCCATATTGTTATTGCTCATACTTCTAACTTTATTATTATTATTATAGGACTGCTGCAATGCAAACAGCCTATATTGTTATTGCTCATACTTCTAACTTTATTATTATTATTATGGGACTGCTGCAATGCAAGCAGCCCATATTGTTATTGCTCATACTTCTAACTTTATTATTATTATTATAGGACTGCTGCAATGCAAACAGCCCATATTGTTATTGCTCATACTTCTAACTTTATTATTACTATTATGGGACTGCTGAAATGCAAGCAGCCCATATTGTTATTGCTCATACTTCTAACTTTATTATTATTATTATGGGACTGCTGCAATGCAAGCAGCCCATATTGTTATTGCTCATACTTCTAACTTTATTATTATTATTATGGGACTGCTGCAATGCAAGCAGCCCATATTGTTATTGCTCATACTTCTAACTTTATTATTATTATTATGGGACTGCTGCAATGCAAGCAGCCCATATTGTTATTGCTCATACTTCTAACTTTATTATTACTATTTTGGGCCTGCTGCAATGCAAGCGCCGATTCACATGCTGCAAGGAGCAGTGAATGGGTGCTTGCAATGTAAGCAGCCCATATTGTTATTGCTCAAACTTCTAACTTTATTATTATTATTATGGGCCTGCTGAAATACCAGCACCCCATTCACATGCTGCAAGTAGCAGTGAATAGGTGCTTGCAAAGCAAGCAGCCCATATTGTTACTGCTCATACTTCTAACTTTATTATTATTATGGGCCTGCTGAAATGCAAGCAGCCCATATTGTTATTGCGCATACTTCTAACTTTATTATTATTATTATGGGACTGCTGCAATGCCAGTCACCCACGGGGGTCTCTTGCATGCAAGCAGCCCATATTATTATTGCTCATACTTCAACTTTTATTTTGTATTGTTTAATCTTCTATTCTAAACTCTTGCGGCTAATAAGCGACGAACCAACCAACAAACCCCCACATATGTTATACCGCCGGAAAGGGGCTGTTCGCGCCAACACTGCTATCGTAAGTTGGGAACATTTCGTGTTACTATGGCAATGCTATTCATGAATAAACTAAACAAATGGGCCTATTCAGTAGGTACATGGCACTCACCCCAGTGGGACGTCGATGTGAATGACTATGAGAAACCTTGGAGAGGACCGCATATGTGGGTAACCCCCCCCCCCCCTCTAGGGGAGACCGAAAGCAATGGATGTCGAGTGGGTCTGACATAATATTGTGAGAGTCCAGTCCATAGTGGATCCAACATAATAGTAAGAGTCCAGTCCATAGTGGGGCCAGCAGGGCACCATCCCGAGCGGAGACGGGTCAGCAGCGCAGAGATGTTCCCAGCCGATGCACAGGCGAGCGGTCCACCCCGGGTCCCGACTCTGGCAGCCAGCACTTCATCCATGGCCACCGGACCTGTGCCCTCTCCCCCCTCCACAAGGAATAGGGGAGCAGAGGAGAAAAGAAAAGAAACGGCAGATCAACTGGTCTAACAGGGGGGCTATTTAAAGGCTAGAGTACAGAAATGAGTTTTAAGATGGGACTTAAATGCTTCTACTGAGGTAGCATCTCTAATTGTTACCGGGAGGGCATTCCATAGTACTGGAGCCCGAATAGAAAACGCTCTATAGCCCGCAGACTTTTTTTGGGCTCTGGGAATCACTAATAAGCCGAAGTTCTTTGAACGCAGATTTCTTGCCGGGACATATGGTACAAAGTCAAGGTAACTCACAGTGGACTTGCGGACAACCAGAAAGAGAACAAATGGAAAAACACTAGCTGTTTTCAAATATGACTGAATAGAAAGAAATAACTCTTGCATAAATATATATATATATATATATATCTCCCCGTCAATCCCCCTTCAGATCTTCTACAAAAGATCTCTATCACAAGTGCAACACTTCTAAAGCACGCCCCACATTAAAGTAGGTGCTGTTTTTTTATCTTTGAGCAAGCTAGCAATAAAATAAAAGCACAGTTACATAGGAGATAGATGGAGGGAGTCCACATCAATGTTGTCATGGTCAGGGAAGGAAACTAACAATTCTCGAAAGTCACCACTTAGCTTGACCCCCTTCAGAGACATAGCAAACCCAGAAACAGGGTGGGGTTGACCTTCGACAGCTCATTAATGATGCGGGTGCATAGAGACTTAGCACAAGGGGCGATAAAGTAACTGCATGAGGCTATGATGGCCAAGTAAACGCCAACGGAGACCAGGGCAGACTTAATTAGGTCAGTCCACCTGCCAAAGGTGCCTTGGAGCCAATCTTTGAAGGGGTCAGAGACACCGGAAACTTCAGTAAGTTCCTTAGACAGGGCTTGGAGGCCCTCTAAGGCCCTCTGGACTGAGCCATCGGGGGCGGTGTTGTTAGGAATGAAGGTACAGCATTGGTCACCAAACATTGCACACACACCTTCTTCCTTGGCTAGGATGCGGTCAAGAGCTATGCGGTTCTGGACGGCCATGACGGAGGTCGGGGCAAGTTGTTCAGCAAATGGTTAGGGTTAGGGTTACCCTAACCCTTAACAGATTATAAAAAACATAGTTAATGCGTTCTACATTTTTAGTAGCAGTCACAGGGAAAATAGCACCAATGATAGGAAGGTTCTCGAAACCTGCACAGGATTCACACCACAATTTGTGTTGTGAGGGGACCCCCTGGTTGTCCTATTGCATCAAAGTAAACACCATCAGGGTTTCTCATCAAATCAAAGGAGCCCGTTACACTCCTCCGAGATAAAATATGGCGGCGTCGGCGGGAAGTTAGAGAGGCCGCTGAAACAGGAGTTCCAAGGGGTGTTAATTTGGTACCCACTAGGGTGAGTGGGGTCACCATTCTAACCATAGCACAAAGCCCAACGGCTGACGTCGGGATTCTAATGTACAATCTGTGCTCCCCACAATACCAGAATAAGTCAGCCCGTGCCCAAGGGCCTAGCTTTGAGCCATCTATCAGTGTGGTGCACCAGGAAGGGTCAATGTCACCCAATTTGTTGGGGGACGAAGAGGGTCCTGTGAATTGAAAACACGTGTAATTCACCTTTTGGGCCACAAAGGGAAGAAATCGGGTGGAATTGTCAACAGGAGGGTACACACTAGCCAACAAATCGCAACCTGGCGGTGTGGATTCAGAAAACAAGGAGAAAAGACAGTTTGAGCCATTTGTGTCAGTCAACTTAAAAGGGGCGGGGTAAGTGTGGGGAAAGGGACGTCCAGTGGAATAAGCAACACAGTCACCCAGGTTTTGGCTCTTTGCCATGCTAGTTATCCACCTGAGCCACAGGTTGCCTGCACCCGCTCCTAAGGTCAAAGCTACCAGGTCTTCGGTGGGGATGTCATTAGTATACACAGATGTGAGAGCCTTTGAAACGTCACCGAGGTGGAGTGGCACTTTAGGTGCTACAGAGGATGCAGAGGTAGTTAACGCCCTCTCAAGAACATTCATTTTAATAATCCCTTTAGGGTCTGTACCAGTCTGGTCAACCCCCAAAACAACATTAAAGGGACTAGGCATGACACCCACATTGGCAATTGTAAGGGCGAGGGGGTTCTGGGAACGATCAAAATTCCTCTGAAAGGACATCCCTTTCAGAATAACTTTGAATTGTGGAGATTCCAATGCCCTGTGTAGTGGGTTACTTGTGTCCACGAGGGGCACCACCCACTAGAGTATGTTGTCTGCTTCCGACACCAATGGTTCAGGGTTGAGTCGTAACAAAGATAGAGGCTACTACCACGGTAATAGCTAGTATGTCCCCCGCAATCAATCACACTGCACAGGTCAAAAAAATAAGTCTTGCTGTCCCCCTTGACCCAGTCTATTTCAAGTCCGCCATATGTTCTAAGACACTTGTCAGTCACTGTCGTCGGGAAGGAAGGACTGAGGCACAAGGACAGTAGAACAAGCCCAAGCACCAGTCCGTCAGGGAATACTACTGGGTGTAACATCCTGCCTTTCATCTATCAAAATCAGAGTAATTTAGGTAACGAAACGGGGATCAACACCAAACGTTTCACTTATTGTAACGATACAAATAGTTATGCTGAAAACAAGCAAGAGAAGTTGGATAACATCGAGTACATAGGCTGGTCTCAAGTAAGGATATACGATACAGCAGTTGAGCAGGTCTGGTAGATCTACACGAAAGTAGACGGCAGCTCAACGGGGGGAGATCTCTCTCGGCGTCGTCTTCTGGGCTGTGAGACTATGTGTTTATGAGTTACTACAGCCTCGCTCTTCTATGACCTGGGGGAGAGGTTACCAGCACATCACCCCTTTCAGTG
Source organism: Nerophis lumbriciformis (assembly GCF_033978685.3). Lineage (NCBI taxonomy): Eukaryota > Metazoa > Chordata > Actinopteri > Syngnathiformes > Syngnathidae > Nerophis > Nerophis lumbriciformis. Next base: position 1,833,703 of record NC_084560.2, read on the forward strand.
GCTAAAAGTGAGTCTTCTGCCTGCTCCCGTTCTTCTTCAGATGCCTCAAGCTCAAATGGCGCTGCAAGGAGGTCGAGTGGGGCAGATGACGTGGCGATGTCGGCAATGACATCTGCTGGAGATCTGTCGGGTTCTTCAACAGGAGTGCAGAGGGAGAGGTGGTACCAGGTGTCCCCTTTACCAGCCAGTCGAAGGGCGTGGGACGTCCGTTTCCACGACCTTGAAGGGACCAGTCCACCTGGGCTCCGTCCACTTGGGTTTGATGACCTTGATCTTGACCCACTCAACGGGAGGAAGGGTTCCTGAAGTGGTGGATTGTTGCCCACGAATCTGTGCAGAGAAATTATTACACAAATTCTGAATTTGATCAAAGTACCATTTTGGTTTTACGTTGATTCGTCCTTCCAGGGGGGCTGCTGGTCCTGGGAAGGGCTGACCTGAATGCAGTTCATAGGGTGAAAAAACAGTTTTGTTCATGGACATTCGGATGGTCATTAAAGCCAATGGTAACGCGTCAACCCACTTCAATTTGGTCTGTGCACAGATTTTAGCCAATTTTGTCTTGATGTTTTGGTTCATCCTTTCAACCTTACCTTGGGACTGAGGATGGTACCCCAAACCGAACCTGTGTTGTAGTCCGAGAGCATTTTTGACCAAGGGTAAGTGAGTATTTTTAAAATGGGTGCCGTTGTCTGACCTAATCTTTTTGGGGAAACCATGTCGGGTTATTAGGTCATTAACAAGCCATTTAATTACTGATTTTGCATCCTCTTTTGAGGTTGGGGTTGCTTCCGGCCAACCACTGTAATTGTCAACACAAGTCAGCAAGTAACTTTTCCCTTGTACCAGATTGATCATATCAATGAAATCAATATCTCGACACGATCCACCCTCACCTCCTCCACATACCAAATTAATCTACTAAACTACTATCGATGTGCAAAATCGTTATTTTCAAAACAAAATTAGTTATAACTTCTTACGCACGGGAAAAATGTTAAAACTATGGAATGTGTCAGAGTCGGATGATTGTCCATTTTGTTGTAAGGAGTCTGAATCCACCCTCACCTCCTCCCCCTTCTGTTTCTGAAAAAGAACTGTTAGTAGTACTATCACTTCCAGAAACATCCAAAAGGGCAGCTGATAGTCAAGTACAGCAGGAGCAGAGGCGGAGGACAGGTCACGTTTGGGGTCAATGAAAGTCTTTTCAGCCTCTGTGGACCACTGGAGGGTGGTATTAGGGTAGGGGACCCCTTAGCAATATCAGAAATAACCTCAAACTCAACTCAGCCTTAAATTTTATGTAAATTATTCAATACGTTGAATGCGACAAAATATGCTTATATTTATATGGACACAAATACTAGAAAAATACTAACCTTATGGCGGATGCTTTCGCAATAGTAATTTGATATTTTACCACACCTGGTGGCCACAATAATTCATTAAGTCAAGCTCATGTTGTAGAAAGTTGAATGATGCGGACACGTTCGTTACTGAATACTTTCTATCAGACTTCTGTCATGGCGACTTTGTGTATGTAATAAGCAACTATAATTGTTTGATATGCTTAAATGTAATGTGTCGTTTTAGCTCAGCTGTTGTGTAGCTGCTAGCTCCTCGTAGCCTACAGCCGGGGTGTCCAAAGTGCAGCCCATAGCTATGTGTTTAACAAGACAACTGAAACAATTGAAAATGTGGTATTTGTGTGTCGGTTCAATCAGCGGCAGCTACGCCGTGTTTTATCAATGGACCTAAGTCTTTGGTTTCATAGGCGGGACAGAGAGCAAGGGAACAATGTGGGACAGCATTTGTGTCCATCTTATACCATGCTAGTTGTTGCAAAGATAGGTCAACATGAGCAGCCACACCTTGAGTTCCAACGTATATATAAATAGGAGTCAAAGGCCTCCTGGCATGAATGTCTAACTGGTGATCATAACATGTGGCGGGTCGGGTGGCGGTACACACGGAAACAGCTCAGTCAGCCAGGGTTTTCACTGATAGAGCAGTTGGGGTACTCAGTAGATGTCAGCCATTTCTGGTGTTTCAGGCTGTGGTATGAGCTCATGCTCGTGGAGGAGCCTTGGTAGTGTTGTCCCAGCTTGGTGGTTGTGTCGTCAGGTAACACCAAGAAGGTTCCTTCAGTGCGATATTGAATGTCAGGGTACAGTTTGTGAAGTAGGTCATTACCAAGCAGGCCAGGTGTGTGCAGGTCGACCACGAAGGGGTGCTTCAGTGTGTGTCCAGCAATTTGAACCGGAAGTGATTTGGTGACAGGTAACATTCTTGTGACCTCAGCAAAGCCTTCGACCTTCAAAAAGGAAGCACACAGTTTCTTTGGTACCTCTGCATTCAGAAATGAGTGGGTGGCACGAGTGTCAATCACAAACTGATAACATTGTCCGTTGACACTTATGTCCAAGAAGGGGGCCTGTCTGTATTTCCTGCTGGGGCTTCTGCTGTGGGCGCCCTCTGCCACGCCTTTGTGTTCGTCTGGCGTCATAACGGAACCTTTCCTCTTCGGAAATGTTCGGACAGTCTCGACTCCAGTGACCAGGCTGGTCAAAGATGAGACAGTTTCCACCCCGGACTGGCCTTGAAGTACCGCGTCGTCCACCACCTGAGTCCAACCGTCTGGTCTCACGTCTGTTGAGGTTTCTTTCCTCCACCTGCTGGAGCTCAAAAGAAAAGTCACCCACTGCTGAATATACCTTAGCTGATTTTTTACCTTCAGCGATCTGTAAACTAAGGAGTTGTTTCCTTGCTACTCCACCATCAGCCTTGTTGTCATCATCCTGCTCTGTCCAATTCTGCATATGATGAATAAGATGTCCCTCCCATGTGTTGCTTTCGCCACCGTGTACATCAGGGTTAGCTTTGTCTAAAGTGTTTAGCCAAAGGCTCCCTCCTTCAGGTACAGGTGGGAGTTTGTCAACAATGGCTTGCTTGTCTGCGACGGCAAAAATCTGCCCCTATTATCAGGAAAAAGTGGGTATGTGTGGCCTTCCTGCGTTCCGTAGCGTGTGTTATAAGAATGTATGTCATGTGTCAAAAATGTCTGGTGTGCACGTGCGAGGTTGCCATCTGACGGAGGAAAATGGTCAGACGTGCAAAAGGAGGGGTCAAGAATTTGAGCCAAAGGAGACATTTTAAGTTTCGGAGGTAGGATCAATCTTAGAGGGGGTGTGGGAGTACCACCCTCGCTTGTCACTGGAGTAGGGGGCGGTGGCTTAGTCAAAGTCTGGTCGGGTCGTTTGAATAATTTGGCACCTGCGCGACAGGCGAGAGAGCAGTCAGTCCATTTTTTCATATTATTCTCTATTCTTATTAGTTCTTTCGCTGCATTTCGTTTTTCCATGTAACCCCCGCTTACTTTTATTCCCTCTAACTTTCTTTTCTCATCCGTCAAACTCTTAAATTCTCGAGCACATAAGTTCTGCAAGCCCTCTTTTAACCCATTCTCTCCCTTCGTGTTCCATTTTCACCAGCAGCACACACACACACACACAAGCACGCGTAAGCAGCAGCACACACACACACGAGCAAGCAAGCGCTCACGCACGAAAGAAAAAGTTGCACGAAAGCTTTCATTGTAGACAACAGTACATTCAATTGATCATTAAACAGTAACCATTCATCACATTTTTCCCCAACCGCCATCACATTCCTGTCTGTCAAACTCTGTGGCCATTGTGTCTATTTTTTCTTAATTCTAGTGTCCAACGTCACAAGGATCTTGCAACCCGGGAATCTTTATTGTGTCTTTTAGAAATGGCCTCCAGCCGTTTCCTTACGTTTCAGTGCCCAATCGTCACTAGGATCTCTCAACCCGAGCTCATTAAGGGAAGACCAATCACCCAGGGCAAGCTACACCCAACTATTAGTTCACTCGTCAATGAAACTGCCCGTCACGGTAGTCCAGACACAATGACCTGAGTTGACCACTTATTTTAAACTTTTATGTAATGGCGGTTACGGCAAAAATGCAATCAATCTATCAAAATCACCACTCTGTGTCTGGGGTACAAAACAGTGTTGGACTTACAGACTTCAAAACAGAATCCTAATGCAGATTTTAGAAAAAGGCTCTGCTTACCTTGATTTATGTGTTGGCCAAGTGAGTCTGTCCAGAAGGTTGCAAGAGCTGTCCAATTCTCAGCGTGTCATCCCGGACGATAGCCCCCAAATTGTTGCGCTAGACCAGATGTTCCTCCAAGGGAATTTAAGTTACTGGTCAATCCCAAGTTCTTTCGATGACATATAAGCTGAGTTTGAATTATCACCAGAACAGAATAGGTATTTTCTCATTTATTTTCTAAGCTTTGAAGAGACCAGACTAGAACAGCACATTCAATTGCGTAGCCAGGTTGATCTGAAAACATTACGGAAGTGCTGTGTTCTTCAATATGCCAATAGTCCACACCCTCCAGAACAAATACACATGTCTATTGTTCTACTTTAGCCTGAGACAGGATGAGTTAAGGAGAAGGAGTATCTCTCCTTCTCACATTCCTAAAGTCAAGGTAACTCACAGTGGCCTTGCGGACAACCACAAAGGGAACAAATGGAAAAACACTAGATGTTTTAAAATATGACTGAATAGAAAGAAATAACTCTTGCATATATATATATATATATATATATATATATATATATATATATATATATATATATATCTCCGTCAATAACCATCGGAGTGAGTGCTAGCATGCTAACATTAACGTGCTAGCTTTTTGAGCTAATTTTGAATGAGCTACTTTTCCAGAGTCATATAACTTGGTACGTGACACTTGTTTACTGTCAGAATGCTAATGTTAGCATGCTAGAATACTTGTGAGAACGTTAGCATGCTAGCTTTTCTTTGCTAGCGTCTCTCATGTTAGCATGCTAACGTTTTATGTTGGCTCATTTGCTACTTTCTATGTCCACACCAACACATACTGCACTTTGGTATTTCTTCTTGCCCAGTCATTTGCTAGCTTCTTAACGTTAGCATGCTAGTATGCTAACATTAGCATTAGATCGTTCCCAGCTAATATAACACTTTTTTGTCTATTTCCGCAGTCATACACCTTAGAGTAATATAACTTGGAATGTGACACATGTTAACAATTAGCGTGCTAACGTTAGCATGCTAGCATGCTAATATCAAAGTGATCTTTTTTTGGGTTGGTAGGGGTAATTTGTTTTTGTAATCCTGCAGTCATACACCTTACAGTCATACAACTTGGTATTTGAAACATGCTAACTTCATGCATGTTTATGTTAGCATGCAAGCATGGTAACACTAAAGTGGTAGATTTTTACGCTCATTTTGCAACCGTTTACCCTCGAGTCATATAACTGTGTATGTGACACTGTTAACTGCTAGCATGCTAATGTTAGCATGCTACAATACCAATATGAACATGCTACCTTTTTAACTAACATTTTTTTTCTCTAATTAGCCCTCCATACACCTTACAGTCATGACTTGGTATGTGACACATGCTAACTAATAGCATGCTAAAGTTAACTTGCTAGCATGCTACAATTAGCATGCTAACTTTTTGAGCTAGTTTTGCAGCCGTTTACCCCAGAGTCATGTAACTTGGTACGTGACACTTGTAACCTGTTAGCATGCTTACATTTGCATGCTTGCAAGCTAACTTAAGCATGCTAAGTTTTTCTTCTAATTTCACTTTTTTTTTTTTGTATTTCGCAGCCATATACCTTTGAGTCGTATAACTTGTTATATGAAACATGTCACGTATTATTCTTCCTTTTCCCGCTATCCATCCGCTAATTCTCGACGCAATTGACACCATTTTTTCAACAAGGAAAAGAGGTTCTGGGGAGCCTGGCTGCCCTGATGGAACCATTGCTGCGGGGTACGTGAGAGATTCCTGGGATAAATGGAGAATCATGTGCCTCTCAGTCCTTTCCATTGAGGACGTGGAAGACATCTACCTATTTGGAACCGTGATCGCGGGCACCTGCTGATTGGGCTGAGCATTGCTCTGGTGTATCGTCATATTCGTAAGACGATGGCAGCCACTCAAGGAGCTCAAAGGCTGTTCGTCGCAATGGAAGGTTTGGGCAGGGCTGTGGGAACACAGACTGCGGCGATTTCTGAACTGAATCGCAAGATGGATCACATCATGGAGAAGCTTGCTGAAAAGGAAAATTGAATTGAATTTGAGAGCATCCAGCATGGACGAATAGAACATACAAGTCATTGTTTTGTCTGCTCGCGGAAAACAAACATCCTAATCTGTGATTTGACTCCCTCAAATGTCCTTGACGCTGTGACAACAGGACCAGGCTGTTCTGGAAAACACCCCCGAGGACATCTCAATGATGGACGCTTTTGACCTCCCTCCCTCCTCAACGACACCTGGAGTCGAACTTTTGCAGATCGGCCTCAGTCTAAAAAATTATTACATCATCACACCCAAGACAATTGGGCACACAAGCACACACACATTTTTCAAACTTCCAACATTTCCACATTTTTCAAGCAATTCAAACCATTTCACCTTCAACACATTCTAACATCCAGGAAATTTTAACTACTTTCTTTTCAAGTTCAAAACAATTCCAGGATTTTCCAGAATTTCTGGTTTTCTTAAGCCCTATTTTCACCCTTTTTTTCTGGCAACTACTCCTCCTACATTTTTCAACCCATTTCAACTGTTCCACCGTCAAAACATTCCTCTTAATCAGGAGAAAAATCTATATTGTTTTTTGAACTGGAAAAATTCCCGGTTTTCCCGAAATTCCAGGAATTCCGAAATACCATTTCTCAATTCAACATGTTACTACTTCAACATTTTTTCACCGATTTGAAAAATCCTAACACCAACCATTTCAATTCATTCAGACCATTGAAGTTTTTTTTACCATTTAAAAAAAATTCCCGCTTTTCCCGAAATTTCCAAATTTTGGGGAAATGCCCATTGAAATCAATGGGACATTCTTCAAAGTTCCACAATTCCCACATTTTTCATCTGATTCAAACTGTTCCAACTTCAAAATATTCAGCCTGTTCAGGAATTTTGTGCTCAACCTAAACAATTCTAAAAAAAATGTCCAGGATTTCAGTTCAACTTCAGCATTGGAGCATTCACACGCAACTCCTTCAGAGAGGAGATTTTACCAGAATTACGTTTCATTACGCAAAACACCTACAAGTTATCGAAATGTTCGAAATATTGCCATTTATTGCAAAAAACTGCAATGGAAACTCAGCAGTAAGTCAGCCTGTTTCCAGACCTCTAGGCAGCATCCTGGGCTTTAAGCCAGGGTGATCAGGGACTGTGCCATGGAGCTCTTCCCTATCCTACACTCACTCTTCTGTCAATGCAACAATACCCACACTGTGGAAAACTGCAACCACATCCCAGTACTGAAGAAACCCGGACCCACAGAACTCAACCATTACCGCCCCATAGCCCTCACATCCATAATTATGTAGTGCCTGGAGAAACTGCTGTTCTATATCATCCTTCCAGTTGTCACCCCACACCTGGACCCCCTCCAATTTGCCTAGAGGCTAGGAGGGGCACAGAGGATGCTGTGGCCTGCCTGCTGCATCTCCTCCTCCAGCATCTGGACTTCCCAGGCAACTTTGTCAGGATCCTCTTTATGGACTTCAGCTCCGCCTTACAGAAAAATCTACTGATCTGGAAACTACACCATCTCAACATTCCCCCTCAGCTGATCCACCTCACCCACAACTTCCTCACCGACTGACTGCAAGCAGTAAGGGTGGGCTCAACCACATCCTCTGTGCTTACCATCAACACCGGGGTCCCACAGGGATGTGTGTTGAGCCCTTTTGTCACGGCGCTGGCTCAAACTCGCTTTTCTCCGGCAGCTGGGTCTGCCAGCACCTTCGTTGGCAGCGCGCCGAAACACGCCCCTGCTCGCGCTGGCCGCATCACGCCCACATGCCGGCAAGGCTGTGGGCGATCAGCAATCAACACACCTAGGACTGATGAGGACGAGCTGTATATAGACCAGTGGACCCAAGGATCCTCGCCGGAACTTAATCTTCCGTCGTGTACCGTAAGCCGACTAACCCAGCTTTATGCTCTCTCTCTCTCTCTGCGTTTTTCCCCCCGTGTTTCATTGTTCTTCCTTGTCGTCCTCCCCAGCAGTCTGCCTTCGTCCCCTTGTGATCGAGCTGTGCGCCTCGACTTCCCCTTTGGACTTTGGACTGCCACCCTCGATCCTCAACCCTCGCTTGGACACGGATCTCCTACGCCTCGCCATTCGCCCTGACCACATGCCTGCCCCACGGACTGCCTTAATGCCTTGTTCCTCCTCTCGAGTCAACACTAGGTAACACATAATACAGCTAATCTAAGCTATAGAGAGAGAGAGAGAGAGAGAGAGAGAGAGCAATATTTCCCCTTGTGGTTCTGTGCCGTCACAACTCCCCCCTGTACACATAACACCTTTCCTGTACACACTCTACACTAATGACATCTCAGCCACCGCAACAAACTTCAAATACTCAGATGACAGCCATTCTTGCACTACTCTCCAACAGTCAATCCATTCTGGACTATCATAACACAGTCAAACATTTCACAGAGTCTTGCACAGCCAGTTACCTGGAAATCAATGTCAATAAAACAAAATAAATATGGTTTCACCCCATCATCATAAACACACAAACAGTTGAAACACTTGACACTTTCAAATACCTGGGAGTAACCTTGGACAATAAACTCACCTTTGATCAGCACACCAATAAATCTAAATAAAAATCTAAATCTAAAGTAGCTAATTTGGTTGCAACCAACAATTAAGATAACAAGCCACATTATTTCAGTAGTTAATTAATTACCAACTAACTTGCTCAGTAACAAGCTAAAAACTTTAAAGTACAGTAGCATATTAGGTAGCTACCAAACATCAAGCTAACACCCTACATAATCTAAGTAGATAGTTTGGTTGTAACTAACTATTAAGACAACAAGCTAAATTGTTTTAGTAACTAACTAGTTACCAACTAACTTGCTCAGTAATAAGTTGTAAACTTAAAGGTACAGTAACTTGTTAGGTAGCTACCAAAAATGAACCTATCACGCTAAATTATCTAAGTAGCTAGTTTGGTTGCGACCAACAATTAAGATAACAAGCTACATTCGTTCAGTAGCTAACTTAATACCAACTAACTTGCTCGGTAACAAGCTAAAAACTTAAAAAAACAGTAGCATGTTAGGTAGCTACCAAACAGCAAGCTAACACACTAAATAATATATGTAGCTAGTTTGGTTGTAACTAACTATTACGATAACAAGCTACATTATTTCAGTAGCTATCTAGATATCAACTAACTTGCTTGATAACAAGTTAAAAACTTAAAGGTACAGTAACTTGTTAGGTAACTACCAAAAATTAAGCTAACATGCTAAATTATCTAAGTAGCTAGTTTGGTTGTAACCAACTATTAAGATAACAAGCAAAAATATTTCAGTAGCTAATTAATTATCAACAAACTTGCTCAGTAACACATTAAAAACATAAAAGTACAGTAGCTTGTTGGGCAGCTACCAAACATTAAGCTAACACCCTACATAATCTAAGTAGCTAGTTTGGTTGTAACTAACTATTAAGATAACAAGCTAAATTGTTTCAGTAGCTAACTAGTTACCAACTAGCTTGCTCGGTAACAAGTTCTAAACTTAAAGGTACAGTAGCTTGCTAGGTAACTACCAAAAATGAAGCTATCACGCTAAATAATCTAAGTAGCTAGTTTGGTTGCGACCAACAATTAAGATAAGAAGCTAGAAAGACAGGGGGCGGAGTCATGGTGGGAATGTGCAGAATCCTCCTTTACCAAATGATTGAACCAATTGAAGATAAGAAAAGTGTGCTTGGTTCCAAATGATTTTAAAGGACGGATGTGAGACAAGTCCTTTCAAGGACAATAGTCGCCTCACATGGCTGCAGCTCCTATTCTCTGCTGCTAAATGCTTTCTGTCATGAAAGACCGGGGCCTTTCTAAAGACTGAAAGCGGACTGAAATGATGGACACAAATAGCAAGTCGCTGACTAAGGGCTTTGCTGAGGGGAGGGGCCACGGTGTGGTGGGGTATAAAAGGCAAACGGGTTGAAGCAGGTACAACCACATCCAGCATGAACATGAGGGGAAAGGTAGGTCTCAAGTCAACATGCTAGTCAGGCTTTCAGCCTTCTCCCTCTCTTCCAGATCATCTTCTACGAGGAGAGGAACTTCCAGGGCCGCTCCTATGAGTGCATGAGCGACTGCTCCGACATGTCCTCCAACCTGAGCCGGTGCCAGTCCTGCCGGGTGGAGAGCGGCTGCTTCATGGTCTACGAGCGCCCCAACTTCATGGGCAACCAGTTCTTCATGAGGAGGGGCGAGTACTCCGACTCCATGAGCATGATGGGCATGAGGGACTGCATCAGGTCCTGCCGCGTGGTCCCCATGGTGGGTAGAAACTGATCCCGGTCGTCTCGAACAGAAGCGCTCACCTTTTTTTTTGGCCCGATTGTCCTCGTGCAGCACAGAGGCCAATTCAAGATCAAGATCTTCGAGAGGGAGAACTTCAGCGGCCAGTCCAACGAGCTGCATGAGGACTGCGACAACATCCAGGAGCGCTTCCGCATGAGCGACTGCATGTCCTGCCAGGTGATGGAGGGCCACTGGCTGCTGTTCGAGCAGCCCCACTTCCGGGGCAAGATGATGTACGTGAGGCCCGGAGAGTACCGCAGCTTTAGGGACATGGACATGAGTGGCATGAGGATCATGAGCATGAGGCGCATCATGGACTCTTGCAACTAAATGTTCAATAAAATACTTTTTGCAATACCAGAACATTTCTCCTGAATTATTGGGCCAACTTGTCATGGCGTACCACCAGGATTACACCAAACCAACAACCAATGACCTAGTCCTCTTTCACCCAGTTTTGATAAGAAAACAATCCTAATATTAGGCAATAACAGGGTTGGGGAGGAGACCCTGCCCCATGTGGAGGAGTTCAAGTACCTGGGAGTCTTGTTCACGAGTGAGGGAAGGGTAGATCATGAGATCGACAGGTGAATCGGTGCGGCGTCTTCAGTAATGCGGACGCCGTATCGATCCGTTGTGGTGAAGAAGGAGCTGAGCCGGAAGGCAAAGCTCTCAATTTACCGGTCAAACTACTAGGGTTATGATCATGAGGCGCATCATGGATTCTTGCAACTAAAGGTTTCAGTAAAGTACTTTTTGCAATACCATAACATTTTTCCTGAATTATTGGGCCAACTTGTCATGGCGTACCACCAGGATTACACCAAACCACCAAACCAACAACCAATGACCTTGTCCTCTTTCACCCAGTTTTGATAAGAAATTAATCCTAATATTAGGCAATAACAGGGTTGGGGAGGAGACTCTGCTCCAAGTGGAGGAGTTCAAGTACCTCGGAGTCTTGTTCACGAGTGAGGGAAGAGTGGATCGTGAGATCAACAGGCGGATCGGTGCGGCGTCTTCAGTAATGCGGACGCCGTATCGATCCGTTGTGGTGAAGAAGGAGCTAGGCCGGAAGGCAAAGCTCTTAGTTTACCCGTCGATCTATGTTCCCATCCTCACCTATGGTCATGAGCCAGAGGCGCATCATGGACTCTTGCAACAAAATGTTCAATAAAGTACTTTTTGCAATACCAGAACATTTCTCCTGAATTATTGGGCCAACTTGTCATGGCGTAGCACCAGAATTACACCAAACTACCAAACCAACAACCAATGACCTAGTCCTCTTTCACCCAGTTTTGATAAGAAAACAATCCTAATATTAGGCAATAACAGGGTTGGGGAGGAGACCCTGCTCCAAGTGGAGGAGTTCAAGTACCTCGGAATCTTGATCACCAGTGAGGGAAGAGTGGATGGTGACATCGACAGGCGGTTCGGTGCGGCGTCTTCAGTAATGCGGACGCTGTATCGATCCGTTGTGGTAAAGAAGGAGCTGAGCCGGAAGGCAAAGCTCTCAATTTACCGGTCGATCTACGTTCCCATCCTCACCTATGGTCATGAGCTTTGGGTTATGACCGAAAGGACAAAATCACGGGTACAAGCGGCCGAAAGGAGTTTCCTCCACTGGGTGGCGGGTCTCTCCCTTAGAGATAAGGCGAGAAGCTCTGTCATCTGGGAGGAGCTCAAAGTAAAGCTGCTGCTCCTCCACAAGGAGAGGAGCCAGGTGAGGTGGTTCAGGCATCTGGGCAGGATGCTACTAGAACGCCTCCCTAGGGAAGTGTTTAGGGCACGTCCGACCGGTAGGAGGCCACGGGGAAGACCCAGGACACGTTGGGAAGACTATGTCTCCCGACTGGCCTGGGAACGCCTTGGGATCCCCCGTGAGGAGCTGGACCAAGTGGCTGGGGAGAGGGAAGTCTGGGCTCCTCTGCTTAGCGGAAGAAGATGGATGGATGGATGGAGTTAGCTCACTAACTAGCTAACTCAATACTTATAGCTAGCCAATAACCAAACAGGAACTTATAAATAATGTAATTCACTCATTTGGTAGCTCACTACTAGCTAGCTTTAATGAGTAACCTGAATGTTACTTTTTCACAGGAACTTATACTGCAACTTGCTCATTAGGTAGCTCACTAATTAAGTAGCTAGCATAATAAGCAAACTGAATGCTACTTTTTCACTGAAACTTACAATAATTGTCTTATTAAGTAGCTCATTTAGTTGCTATCTCACTAACTAACTAACTAACAAGCTAACTAGTTAGCAACTAACTTGCTAGGTAACAAGTTCAAAACTTAAAAGTACAGTAGCTTGTTAGGTAGCCACCAAAAAAATAAGCTAATACGCAAAGTAATATAAGTAGGTAGTTTGGCTATAACCAACTATTAAGATAACAAGCTAAATAATTTCAGTAGCTAACTAGTAACCAACTAACTTGCTCAGTAACAGTACAGAAGCTTCAATCAATCAATGATTATTTATATAGCCCTAAATCACAATTGTCTCAAAGGGCTGCACAAGCCACAACCACATTCTCGGTTCAGATCCCACACCCAAGCTTGTTAGGTAGCTACCAAAAATGAAGCTATCACGCTAAATAATCTAAGTAGCTAGTTTGGTTGCAACCAACAATCGGGATAAAAAGCTAAATTTGTTCAGTGGCTAACTAATTACCAACTAACTTGCTTGGTAACAAGTTAAAAACTTAAAAGTACAGTAGCTTGTTAGGTAGCTACCAAACATTAAGCTAACACCCTACATAATCTAAGTAGCTAGTTTGGTGGTAACGAACTAATAAGATAACAAGTTAAATTATTTCAGTAGCTAACTAGTTACCAACTAACTTGCTTGGTAACAAGTTCTAAACTTAAAGGTAGTTTAGCTTGTTAGGTAACTACCAAAAATGAAGCTATCATGCTAAATAATCTAAGTAGCTAGTTTGGTTGCGACCAACAATTAAGATAAGAAGCTAGAAAGAAAGGGGGCGGAGTCATGGTGGGAATGTGCAGAATCATCCTTTACCAAATGAATGAACCAATTGAAGATAAGAAAAGTGTGTTTGGTTCCAAATGATTTTAAAGGACGGATGTGAGACAAGTCCTTTCAAGGACAATAGTCGCCTCACATGGCTGCAGCTCCTATTCTCTGCTGCTAAATGCTTTCTGTCATGAAAGACCGGGGCCTTTCTAAAGACTGAAAGCGGACTGAAATGATGGACAAAAACAGCAAGTCGCGGACTCTGGGCTTTGCAGAGGGGAGGGGCCACGGTGTGGTGGGGTATAAAAGGCAAACGGGTTGAAGCAGGTACAACCACATCCAGCATGAACATGAGGGGAAAGGTAGGTCTCAAGTCAACATGCTAGTCAGGCTTTCAGCCTTCTCACTCTCTTCCAGATCATCTTCTACGAGGAGAGGAACTTCCAGGGCCGCTCCTATGAGTGCATGAGCGACTGCTCCGACATGTCCTCCAACCTGAGCCGGTGCCAGTCCTGCCGGGTGGAGAGCGGCTGCTTCATGGTCTACGAGCGCCCCAACTTCATGGGCAACCAGTTCTTCATGAGGAGGGGCGAGTACTCCGACTCCATGAGCATGATGGGCATGAGGGACTGCATCAGGTCCTGCCGCGTGGTCCCCATGGTGGGTAGAAACTGATCCCGGTCGTCTCGAACAGAAGCGCTCACCTTTTTTTTTGGCCAATTGTCCTCGTGCAGCACAGAGGCCAGTTCAAGATCAAGATCTTCGAGAGGGAGAACTTCAGCGGCCAGTCCAACGAGCTGCATGAGGACTGCGACAACATCCAGGAGCGCTTCCGCATGAGCGACTGCATGTCCTGCCAGGTGATGGAGGGCCACTGGCTGCTGTTCGAGCAGCCCCACTTCCGGGGCAAGATGATGTACGTGAGGCCCGGAGAGTACCACAGCTTCAGGGACATGGACATGAGTGGCATGAGGATCATGAGCATGAAGCGCATCATGGACTCTTGCAACTAAATGTTCAATAAAATACTTTTTGCAATACCAGAACATTTCTCCTGAATTATTGGGCCGACTTGTCATGGCGTACCACAACTACCAAACCAACAACCAATGACCTAGTCCTCTGTCACCCAGTTTTGATAAGAAAATAATCCTAATATTAGGCAATAACAAGGTTGGGGAGGAGACTCTGCTCCAAGTGGAGGAGTTCAAGTACCTCGGAATCTTGATCACGAGTGAGGGAAGAGTGGATGGCTAGATCGACAGGCGGTTCGGTGTGGCGTCTTCAGTAATGCGGACGCTGTATCAATCCGTTGTGGTGAAGAAGGGGGTGAGCCGGAAGGCAAAGCTCTCAATTTACCGGTCGATCTACGTTCCCATCCTCACCTATGGTCATGAGCATGAGGCGCATCATGGATTCTTGCAACTAAAGGTTTCAGTAAAGTACTTTTTGCAATACCATAGCATTTTTCCTGAAGTACTGGGCCAACTTGTCATGGCGTACCACCAGGATTACACCAAACCACCAAACCAACAACCAATGACCTTGTCCTCTTTCACCCAGTTTTGATAAGAAAATAATCCTAATATTAGGCAATAACAGGGTTGGGGAGGAGACTCTGCTCCAAGTGGAGGAGTTCAAGTACCTCGGAGTCTTGTTCACGAGTGAGGGAAGAGTGGATCGTGAGATCAACAGGCGGATCGGTGCGGTGTCTTCCGTAATGCGGACGCCGTATCGATCCGTTGTTGTCAGAGTTTGTAGGTGACGAACCCCAAGATGCAGAGAAGGTGGAAGGCATTGTGCGAGAAAACATGATTTAATGTTCATAAAATAAAGGAAAAAACACAAACCAGGAACTAGGAACAGAAAACAAGATGCCAGGAAAACAGGAACTGGAAGACGAGGAACAAAAAGACAGCAAGCTACAAACATCTAGCTTACAGCTACCGTTTACAGCTACACTGGCATCGACAAGTAGGAATGACAATAATCCAGCAATGACTGGAGGAGAAGGCAGGTTTAAATAGCAGCTGGCTGATTGACACCAGGTGTGGCCAGGTGCCAATCAGCCACAGCTGAGGGGACACAGCACTCAGGGAGACAAGTAGGAAATAACCAAAATAAGAGCGCCGACAGGAAATAAAGACAAACAGAGGAAAAACTCAAAACATAACTAAACTGTCAGTGACAAACCTGACAGTAGCCCCCCTTCCCACAACGGATACCAGACGTTCTAGGAACCCCCCCCAAAAAACAGTCCAAAGTCACGGGAGGGTGGAGGGAGGACAAGGAGGTGGGCCACCAGGCCAAGTGTCCCTGCAACCAGCGGGGAAGAGTTAGGTGGCGACGGCGAGCCGCCGCAATTGGCGAGGCGGCTCGACCGCCGGCGTGGGAGGACCCACCGGAGACGATGGTGGCGCCCTCTGCTGGCCCACCGGAGATGATGTTGGTGGTGCCCTCTGCTGGCCCACCGGAGAGGATGGTGGTGGCGCCCTCTGCTGGCCCACCGGAGAGGATGGTGGTGGCGCCCTCTGCTGGCCCACCGGAGTGCATGGTGGTGCCATGGATTGTAGACCCACCGGAGTGCATGGTGGCATCTGCCGGCCCACCGGAGTGCATGGTGTCGTCTGCCGGCACACCGGAGTGCATGGTGGCGTCTGCCGGCCCACCGGAGTGCATGGTGGCGTCTGCCGGCCCACCGGAGTGCATGGTGGTGGTGCCCTCTGCTGGCCCACCGGAGTGCATGGTGGCGCCGTAGGTTGCAGACCCACCGGAGATGATGGCGCCGTCTCTTGCAGACCCACTGGGGCGAGAAGTAGCTGTGCCTCCCCAGCTGCACAGCTACTCATAGCCCCCACCCAAGGGACGGATCCCAGACGTCCCCAGATAGGACCACAGACAACAGGGGTGGGTGGGAGAGGGCTTGAAAAGCGTCCGAACTTCTCTTCAAATTAGCCATTAATTCCAAAGCTTTGTTAAGCCTCTCCGCCATGGACATCTCTGCGAGGTTCGAATTTGGCTGGATTATGTCAGGGTTTGTAGGTGACGAACCCCAAGATGCAGAGAAGGTGGAAGGCATTGTGCGGGAAAACATGATTTAATGTTCATGAAATAAAGGAAAAAACACAAACCAGGAACTAGGAACAGGAAACAGGATGCCAGGAAAACAGGAACTGGAAGACGAGGAACAAAAAGACAGCAAGCTACAAACATCTACAATAAATAGCTTACCGCTACCGCTTACAGCTACACTGGCATCGACAAGTAGGAATGACAATAATCCAGCAATGACTGGAGGAGAAGGCAGGTTTAAATAGCAGCTGGCTGATTGACACCAGGTGTGGCCAGGTGCCAATCAGCGACAGCTGAGGGGACACAGCACTCAGGGAGACAAGTAGGAAATAACCAAAATAAGAGCGCCGACAGGAAATAAAGACAAACAGAGGAAAAACTCAAAACATAACTAAACTGTCAGTGACAAACCTGACAGTTGTGGTGAAGAAGGAGCTAGGCCGGAAGGCAAAGCTCTTAATTTACCCGTCGATCTATGTTTCCATCCTCACCTATGGTCATGAGCATGAGGCGCATCATGGACTCTTGCAACTAAATATTCAATAAAGTACTTTTTGCAATACCAGAACACTTCTCCTGAATTATTGGGCCAACTTGTCATTACGTACCACCAGGATTACACCAAACTACCAAACCAACAACTAATGACCTAGTCCTCTTTCACACAGTTTTGATAAGAAAATAATCTTAATATTAGGCAATAACAGGGTCGGGGAGGAGATCTTGCCCCGAGTGGAGGAGTTCAAGTATCACGGAATCTTGATCACGAGTGAGGGAAGAGGGGATGGTGAGATCGACAGGCGGATCGGTGCGGCGTCTTCAGTAATGCGGACGCTGTATCGATCCGTTGTGGTGAAGAAGGAGCTGAGCCGGAAGGCAAAGCTCTCAATTTACCGGTCGATCTACGTTCCCATCCTCAACTATGGTCATGAGCTTTGGGTTATGACTGAAAGGACAAGATCATGGGTACAAGAGGCCCAAATGAGTTTCCTCCACCGGGTGGAGGGTCTCTCCTTTAGAGATAGGGTGAGAAGCTCTGTCATCCGGGAGGAGCTCAAAGTAAAGCCGCTGCTCCTCCACATGGAGAGGAGCCAGATGAGGTGGTTCGGGCATCTGGTCAGGATGCCATCAGAACGCCTCCCTAGGGAGGTGTTTAGGGCACGTCCGACCGGTAGGAGGCCTTGGGGAAGACCCAGGCCACGTTGGGAAGACTACGTCTCCCGACTGGCCTGGGAACGCCTTGGGATCCCCCGGGAGGAGCTGGACCAAGTGGCTGGGGAGAGGGAAGTCTGGGCTCCTCTGCTTAGCGGAAGAAGATGGATGGATGGATGGAGTTAGGTCACTAACTAGCTTACTCAATACTTATAGCTAGCCAATAACCAAACAGGAACTTATAAATAATGTAATTCACTCATTTGGTAGCTCACTACTAGCTAGCTTTAATGAGTAACCTGAATGCTACTTTTTCACAGGAACTTATACTGTTAACTTGCTCATTAGGTAGCTCACTAATTAAGTAGCTAGCATAACAAGCAAACTGAATGCTACTTTTTCACTGAAACTTACAATAATTGTCTTATTAAGTAGCTCATTTAGTTGCTATCTCACTAACTAACTAACTAACAAGCTAACTAGTTAGCAACTAACTTGCTAGGTAACAAGTTCAAAACTTAAAAGTACAGTAGCTTGTTAGGTAGCCACCAAAAAAATAAGCTAATACGCAAAGTAATCTAAGTAGGTAGTTTGGCTGTAACCAACTATTAAGATAACAAGCTAAATAATTTCAGCAGCTAACTAGTAACCAACTAACTTGCTCAGTAACAGTACAGAAGCTTCAATCAATCAATCAATGATTATTTATATAGCCCTAAATCACAATTGTCTCAAAGGGCTGCACAAGCCACAACCACATCCTCGGTTCAGATCTCACATCCCAGCTTGTTAGGTAGCTACCAAAAATGAAGCTATCATGCTAAATTATCTAAGTAGCTAGTTTGGTTGCAACCAACAATCGGGATTACAAGCTAAATTCGTTTAGTATCTAACTAATTACAAACTAATTTGCTCGGTAACAAGTTAAAAACTTAAAAGTACAGTAGCTTGTTAGGTAGCTACCAAACATTAAGCTAACACCCTACATAATCTAAGTAGCTAGTTTGTTTGTAGCCAACTATTAAGATAACAAGTTAAATTATTTCAGTAGATAACTAGTTACCAACTAACTTGCTTGGTAACAAGTTCTAAACTTAAAAGTACAGTAGCTTGTTAGGTAGCTACCAAAAATGAAGCTATCATGCTAAATAATCTAAGTAGCTAGTTTGGTTGCGACCAACAATTAAGATAAGAAGCTAGACAGACAGGGGGCGTAGTCATGGTGGGAATGTGCAGAATCATCCTTTACCAAATGAATGAACCAATTGAAGATAAGAAAAGTGTGTTTGGTTCCAAATGATTTTAAAGGACGGATGTGAGACAAGTCCTTTCAAGGACAATAGTCGCCTCACATGGCTGCAGCTCCTATTCTCTGCTGCTAAATGCTTTCTGTCATGAAAGACCGGGGCCTTTCTAAAGACTGAAAGCGGACTGAAATGATGGACATAAACAGCAAGTCGCGGACTAGGGGCTTTGCAGAGGGGAGGAGCCACAGTGTGGTGGGGTATAAAAGGCAAACGGGTTGAAGCAGGTACAACCACATCCAGCATGAACATGAGGGGAAAGGTAGGTCTCAAGTCAACATGCTAGTCAGGCTTTCAGCCTTCTCCCTCTCTTCCAGATCATCTTCTACGAGGAGAGGAACTTCCAGGGCCGCTCCTATGAGTGCATGAGCGACTGCTCCGACATGTCCTCCAACCTGAGCCGGTGCCAGTCCTGCCGGGTGGAGAGCGGCTGCTTCATGGTCTACGAGCGCCCCAACTTCATGGGCAACCAGTTCTTCATGAGGAGGGGCGAGTACTCCGACTCCATGAGCATGATGGGCATGAGGGACTGCATCAGGTCCTGCCGCGTGGTCCCCATGGTGGGTAGAAACTGATCCCGGTCGTCTCGAACAGAAGCGCTCACCTTTTTTTTGGGGCCGATTGTCCTCGTGCAGCACAGAGGCCAGTTCAAGATCAAGATCTTCGAGAGGGAGAACTTCAGCGGCCAGTCCAACGAGCTGCATGAGGACTGCGACAACATCCAGGAGCGCTTCCGCATGAGCGACTGCATGTCCTGCCAGGTGATGGAGGGCCACTGGCTGCTGTTCGAGCAGCCCCACTTCCGGGGCAAGATGATGTACGTGAGGCCCGGAGAGTACCACAGCTTCAGGGACATGGACATGAGTGGCATGAGGATCATGAGCATGAAGCGCATCATGGACTCTTGCAACTAAATGTTCAATAAAATACTTTTTGCAATACCAGAACATTTCTCCTGAATTATTGGGCCAACTTGTCATGGCGTACCACAACTACCAAACCAACAACCAATGACCTAGTCCTCTTTCACCCAGTTTTGATAAGAAAACAATCCTAATATTAGGCAATAACAGGGTTGGGGAGGAGACCCTGGCCCATGTGGAGGAGTTCAAGTACCTGGCAGTCTTGTTCACGAGTGAGGGAAGAGTGGATGGTGAGATCGACAGGCGGATCGGTGCGGCGCCTTCAGTAATGCGGACGCTGTATCGATCCCTTGTGGTGAACAAGGAGCTGAGCCGGAAGGCAAAGCTCTCAATTTACCGGTCAAACTACGTTCCCATCCTCACCTATGGTCATGAGCAAGAGGCGCATCATGGACTCTTGCAACTAAATGTTCAATAAAGTACTTTTTGCAATACCAGAACATTTCTCCTAAAATATTGGGCCAACTTGTCATGGCAAACCACCAGGATTACACCAAACTACCAAACCAACAACCAATGACCTTGTCCTCTTTCACCTAGTTTTGATAAGAAAATAATCCTAATATTAGGCAATAACAGGGTTGGGGAGGAGATATTGCCCCAAGTGGAGGAGTTCAAGTACCTGGGAGTCTTGTTCACTAGTGGGGGAAGAGTGGATGGTGAGATCGACAGGTGGATCGGTGCGGCGTCTTCAGTAATGCGGACGCTGTATCGATCCGTTGTGGTGAAGAAGGAGCTGAGCCGGAAGGCAAAGCTCTCAATTTACCGGTCGATCTACGTTCCCATCCTCACCTATGGTCATGAGCTTTGGATTATGACCGAAAGGACAAGATCACGGATACAAGCGGCCGAAATGAGTTTCCTCTGTCTCTAGCTATGTCATCCGGGGGGAGCTCAAAGTAAAGCTGCTGCTCCTCCACATGGAGAGGAGCCAGATGAGGTGGTTCGGGCATCTGGTCAGGATGCCACCTGAACGCCTCCCTAGGGAGGTGTTTCGGGCACGTGCGACTGGTAGGAGGCCACAGGGAAGACCCAGGACACGTTGGGAAGACTATGTCTCCCAACTGGTCTGGGAACGCCTAGGGATCCCCCGTGAGGAGCTGGACCAAGTGGCTGGGAAGAGGGAAGTCTGGGCTCCTCTGCTTAGCGGAAGAAGATGGATGGATGGATGGAGTTAGCTCACTAACTAGCTAACTCAGTACTTATAGCTAGCCAATAACCAAACAGGAACTTATAAATAATGTAACTCACTCATTTGGTAGCTCACTACTAGCTAGCTTTAATGAGTAACCTGAATGCTACTTTTTCACAGGAACTTATACTGTAACTTGCTCATTAGGTAGCTCACTAATTAAGTAGCTAGCATAATAAGCAAACTGAATGCTACTTTTTCATTGAAACTTACAATAATTGTATTATTAAGTATCACATTAACTTGCTATGTCACTATCTAACTAACTAACAACCTAACTAGTTGCCAACTAACTTGCTCAGTAACAAGTTAAAAACTCAAAAGTACAGTAGCTCGTAAGGTAGCCACCAAAAAATAAGCTAATACGCAAAGTAATCTAAGTAGCTAGTTTGGCTGTAACCAACTATTAAGATAACAAACTAAATGATTTCAGTAGCTAACTAGTAACCAACTAACTTGCTCAGTAACAGTACAGAAGCTTCAATCAACCAATCAATGTTTATTTATATAGCCCTAAATCACAATTGTCTCAAAGGGCTGCACAAGCCACAACCACATCCTCGGTTTAGATCTCACATCCCAGCTTGTTCGGTAGCTACCAAAAATTGAGCTAGCACGCTAAATAATCTATGTAGCTACTTTGGTTGTAATCAACTATTAAGATAACAAGCTAAATTATTTCAGTAGCTAACTAGTTACCAACTAACTTACTCGGTAACAAGTTACAAACTTAAAAGTACAGTAGCATGTTAGGTAGCTACCAAAAAATAAGCTAACACGCAAAATAATCTAAGTAGCTAGTTTGGCTTTAACCAAGTATTAAGATAACAAGCTAAATTATTTCAGTAGCTAATTAGGTACCAACTAACTTACTCGGTAACAAGTTAAAAATTTAAAGGTACAGTAGCATGTTAGGTAGCTACCAAAAAATAAGCTAACACGCAAAATGATCTAAGTAGCTAGTTTGGTTGTAACCAACTATTAAGATAACAAGCTAAATTGTTTCAGTAGCTAACTAGTTACCAACTAACTTGCTCGGTAACAAGTTAAAAACTTAAAAGTACAGTAGCATGTTAGGTATCTACCAAAAAATAAGCTAACACGCAAAATGATCTAAGTAGCTAGTTTGGTTGTAACCAACTATTAAGATAACAAGCTAAATTGTTTCAGTAGCTAACTAGTTACCAACTAACTTGCTCGGCAACAAGCTAAAACCTCAAAGCAGCTCGTTAGGTAGCAGTGGTGATTGCCCTACAACTGCAAGGGACACTCCGCTTCCCCTAAAATGAAATAAAAATGGCCAAATATGTAGCTCAATAAATAAAAAACTAGAAAATTCCTGCGGAAATTTTGATGGGCCTGCTCTGCTATCTGTGCCTTGGACCTCTGGCCGGGGTCGCCAGAAGCCGCCGTACTTTTGAGATGGTGCCGAGTGTCTGAATCTGTGAGTTTTAGGTAGAACTGTACAAAACGAGCCACCGAGCTGGCTATGTTTACATAAAAATGCTAACACTTAGCACGTGTGCTAACGATAGCATGAAAACGGTCACCATGTTTCATATACCAAGTTATGCGACTCAAAGGTGTATGGCTGCAGAATTATGGGGAAAAAAGTGTAAAACTAGCTCAAAAAGTTAGCATTAACGCACTAACATTAGCATTCTCTCAGTTAACATGTGTCACATACCAAGTTATATGACTCTAGGGGAAACGGTTGCAAAATTAGCTCAAAAAGCTAGTATTTTAATGTTAGCATGCTAACGAAAACATGCATACAGTTAGCATGTTTCAAATAGCAGGTTGTATGACTGCAAGGTGTATGGCTGTGGAATTAGACAAACAAGTGTAACATTTGCACACACAAAAAAATTGCACTTTGATGTTAGCATGCTAACGTTAGCACGCTAACAGTTGACATGTGCCACGTACCAAGTTATATGACTTTGGGGTAAACGGTTGCAAAACTAGCTCCAAAAGTTAGCATGCTAGCAATCTAATTAGCATGCTAATTTTAATATGCTAGCACGCCAACATTAGCATTCTATCAGTTAGCATGTGTCACATGCATTGCAGCAGGCCCATAATGATATTAATAATGAAGTATGAGCAATATTAATATGGGCTGCTTGCATTGCAGCAGGCCCATAATTATATTAATAATGAAGTATGACTAGAACTGAAATGGACTGCTTGCATTGCAGCAGGCCCATAGTGATATTAATAATGAAATATGACTAATACTAAATTGGACTGCTTGCATTGCAGCAGGCCCATAATGATATTCATAATGAAGTATGAGCAATACTATTATGGGCTGCTGGCATTGCAGAAGGCCCATAATGATATTAATAATAAAGTATGAGCAATACTAATATGGGCTGCTTGCATTGCAGCAGGCCCATAATGGTATTAATAATAATGTATGAGCAATACTGATATGGGCTGCTTGCATTGCAGCAGGCCCATAATTATATTAATATTGAAGTATGAGCAATACTAATATGGGCTGCTTGCATTGCAGCAGGCCCATAATGATTTTAATATTGAAGTATGAGCAATACTAATATGGGCTGCTTGCATTGCAGCAGGCCCATAATGATATTAATATTGAAGTATGAGCAATACTAATATGGGCTGCTTGCATTGCAGCAGGCCCATAATGATATTAATAATGAAGTATGACTAATACTAAAATGGACTGCTTGCATTGCAGCAGGCCCATAATGATATTCATAATGAAGTATGAGCAATACTATTATGGGCTGCTGGCATTGCAGCAGGCCCATAATGATATTAATAATAAAGTATGAGCAATACTAATATAGGCTGCTTGCATTGCAGCAGGCCCATAATTATATTAATAATAATGTATGAGCAATACTAATATGGGCTGCTTGCATTTCAGCAGGCCCATAATGGTATTAATATTGAAGTATGAGCAATACTAATATGGCCTGCTTGCATTGCAGCAGGCCCATAATGTTTTTAATATTGAAGTATGAGCAATACTAATATGGGCTGCTTGCATTGCAGCAGGCCCATAATGATATTAATATTGAAGTATGAGCAATACTAATATGGCCTGCTTGCATTTCAGCAGGCCCATAATGATTTTAATATTGAAGTATGAGCAATACTAATATGGGCTGCTTGCATTGCAGCAGGCCCATAATGATATTAATATTGAAGTATGAGCAATACTAATATGGGCTGCTTGCATTGCAGCAGGCCCATAATGATATTAATATTGAAGTATGAGCAATACTAATATGGCCTGCTTGCATTGCAGCAGGCCCATAATGATATTAATATTGAAGTATGAGCAATACTAATATGGGCTGCTTGCATTGCATAATTGACCACATTCTCCGCTTGTGCCCGCCCCCCGAGCCTCCCAGCCAATCAACACGCACAACACATGTAAACAAAACCATGTTGCCTTCAAGGCCGTGGGAAACCACATCACCTGCTAAGCATTGAATACACGTCATGGGGAACATGCCGTAGGACCTGCTCCCTTATGATACAATATTAAAATCCTGAAATACTATGCAAAATACCTTGACAAGAAAATAAGATACAAACTAAGTTCATAATTTCTAAAAGCGTGTAAGTGCTACATTCAAACACAGTGTTACTGTTCAAACAGTGGCCAAAAAAGTTCAATATACTTGACAGATGAAACCTCCGCCTTGTCTTTGGTGTATACTTGGAACTACTGCGTATTTTAATGTTCTCATTATGGTGGTACTTAATGAATACTTGGGTCTACTACACTACTGTATTTAATGTTGTCATCATGGTGGTACTTAATGAATACTTAGGTCTACTACACTACTGTATTTAATGTTGTCATTATGGTGGTACTTAATGAATACTTAGGTCTACTACACTACTGTATTTATTGTTGTCATTATGGTGGTACTTAATGAATACTTGGGTCTACTACACTACTGTATTTAATGTTGTCATTATGGTGGTACTTAATGAATACTTAGGTCTACTACACTACTGTATTTAATGTTGTCATTATGGTGGTACTTAATGAATACTTAGGTCTACTACACTACTGTATTTAATGTTGTCATTATGGTGGTACTTAATGAATACTTAGGTCTACTACACTACTGTATTTAATGTTGTCATTATGGTGGTACTTAATGAATACTTAGGTGTACTACACTACCGTATTTAATGTTGTCATTATGGTGGTGCTTAATGAATACTTAGGTGTACTGCATTGTAATGAATGAGTGAGTACACAACAAGTATTGCAGGTGCAGTAAAAAGTACACCTGAGGTTTGCTTTGTTCTCCTTCTGTGGCACGTTCCACAGCTGGCACAATGCCACCAATATAGAAAGGGTCTTTAAGGGCCCCTGCTGTCATGTGACCACCATGTTGCTGACTCAGGGGCTGGGAGGGGCCACCACGAGGGGCCCGCCGGGCTGGCTGCCGGTATAAAAGTGGAGCAGCAGCTGCTGACCTCCAAACAAAATGTCCACCACCGACATGAGCATGGGCAAGGTAAGCATCACGGGTCTTCTCCGGGAACTCCCGTCCGGGTCTCACCACTCCACCTCCTCTTCCAGATCATCTTCTACGAGGAGAGGAACTTCCAGGGCCGCTCGTACGAGTGCATGAGCGACTGCTCCGACATGTCCTCCAACCTGAGCCGGTGCCAGTCCTGCCGGGTGGAGAGCGGCTGCTTCATGGTCTACGAGCGCCCCAACTTCATGGGCAACCAGTTCTTCATGAGGAGGGGCGAGTACTCCGACTACATGAACATGATGGGCATCAGCAGCGGCATCAAGTCCTGCCGCATGATCCCCATGGTGGGTGCACACCTTTGGTGGCTTTGAACCTGCTCTAACCATGTCTGGCCTGTCTCCCAAGCAGCACAGAGGCCAGTTCAGGATGAAGATCTTCGAGCGGGAGAACATGAGCGGCCAGTCCAACGAGCTGCATGAGGACTGCGACAACATCCAGGAGCGCTTCCGCATGAGCGACTGCATGTCCTGCCAGGTGATGGAGGGCCACTGGCTGCTCTTCCAGCAGCCCCACTTCCGGGGCAAGATGATGTACGTGAGGCCCGGAGATCACCGCAGCTTCAGGGACATGGGCATGAGTGGCATCAGCTTCATGAGCATGAGGCGCATCATGGACACATGCTAGATGTTTCCACAATAAAGATCCATAATACTCACCTATGTCTGTCACTGTCGTCTACTTTGTTTGCTACCTTACAAGCACACTCACTGGCTGGATTATAGGCGTGTGACTGCAAGGTGTATGGCTGCGGAATTGGACAAAAAAGTGTGATATTTGAAAAAAAAGTTTGCACTTTGATGTTAGCATGCTAATATTAGCACGCTAACAGTTGACATGTGTCACGTACCAAGTTATATGACTGCAAGTTGTATGGATGCGGAATTAGACAAAAAAACTGTAACATTTGCACACAAAAAAGTTAGCACTTCAATGTTAGCATGATAACGTTAGCACGCTAACCGTTGACATGTGTCACGTACCAAGTTATATGACTACAAGGTGTATGGCTGCGGAATTAGACAAAAAAAAGTAACATTTGCAAAAAAAAAGTTAGCACTTTGATGTTAGCATGCTAACGTTAGCACGCTAACCGTTGACATGTGTCACGTACCAAGTTATATGACTACAAGGTGTATGGCTGCGGAATTAGACAAAAAAAGTAACATTTGCAAAAAAAAAGTTAGCACTTTGATGTTAGCATGCTAATGTTAGCACGCTAACAGTTGACATGTGTCACATACCAAGTTATATGACTACAAGGTGTATGGCTGCGGAGTTAGACAAAAAAGTGTAACATTTGCACACAAAAAAGTTAGCACTTCAATGTTAGCATGCTAACGTTAGCACGCTAACCGTTGACATGTGTCACGTACCAAGTTATTTGACTACAAGGTGTATGGCTGCGGAGTTAGACAAAAAAGTGTAACATTTGCACACAAAAAAGTTTGCATTTTGATGTTAGCATGCTAACATTAGCACGCTAACAGTTGACATGTGTCATGTACCAAGTTATATGACTACAAGGTGTATGGCTGCGGAATTAGACAAAAAAGTGTAACATTTGCACACAAAAAAGTTAGCACTTCAATATTAGCATGCTAACGTTAGCACGCTAACCGTTGACATGTGTCACGTGCCAAGTTATATGACTACAAGGTGTATGGCTGCGGAATTAGACAAAAAAAGTAACATTTGCAAAAAAAAAGTTAGCACTTTGATGTTAGCATGCTAATGTTAGCACGCTAACAGTTGACATGTGTCACATACCAAGTTATATGACTACAAGGTGTATGGCTGCGGAGTTAGACAAAAAAGTGTAACATTTGCACACAAAAAAGTTAGCACTTCAATATTAGCATGCTAATGTTAGCATGCTAACAGATAACATGTGTCACGTACCAAGTTTTATGACTGCAAGGTGTATGGCTGCAGAATTTGACAAAAAAGTGCAACATTTTTTTAAAAAGTTAGCACTTTGATGTTAGCATGCTAACGTTAGCACGCTAACAGTTGACATGTGTCACGTACCAAGTTATATGACTACAAGGTGTATGGCTGCGGAGTTAGACAAAAAAGTGTAACTTTTGCACACAAAAAAGTTTGCATTTTGATGTTAGCATGCTAACATTAGCACGCTAACAGTTGACATGTGTCATGTACCAAGTTATATGACTACAAGGTGTATGGCTGCGGAATTAGACAAAAAAGTGTAACATTTGCACACAAAAAAGTTAGCACTTCAATGTTAGCATGCTAACTTTAGCACGCTAACCGTTGACATGTGTCACGTACCAAGTTATATGACTACAAGGTGTATGGCTGCGGAATTAGACAAAAAAAGTAACATTTGCAAAAAAAAAGTTAGTACTTTGATGTTAGCATGCTAATGTTAGCACGCTAACAGTTGACATGTGTCACATACCAAGTTATATGACTACAAGGTG
Organism: Nerophis lumbriciformis; assembly: GCF_033978685.3. Classification (NCBI taxonomy): domain Eukaryota; kingdom Metazoa; phylum Chordata; class Actinopteri; order Syngnathiformes; family Syngnathidae; genus Nerophis; species Nerophis lumbriciformis. Next base: position 1,861,796 of record NC_084560.2, read on the forward strand.
TATGGCTGCGGAGTTAGACAAAAAAGTGTAACATTTGCACACAAAAAAGTTAGCACTTCAATGTTAGCATGCTAACGTTAGCACGCTAACCGTTGACATGTGTCACGTACCAAGTTATATGACTACAAGGTGTATGGCTGCGGAATTAGACAAAAAAGTGTAACATTTGCACGATAAAAAGTTAGCACTTTGATGTCAGCATGCTAATGTTAGCACGCTAACAGTTGACATGTGTCACGTACCAAGTTATATGACTGCAAGTTGTATGGCTGCGGAATTAGACAAAAAAACTGTAACATTTGCACACAAAAAAGTTAGCACTTTGATGTCAGCATGCTAACTTTAGCACGCTAACAGATGACATGTGTCATGTACCAAGTTATATGACTACAAGGTGTATGGCTGCGGAATTAGACAAAAAAAGTAACATTTGCAAAAAAAAAGTTAGCACTTTGATGTTAGCATGCTAATGTTAGCACGCTAACAGTTGACATGTGTCACATACCAAGTTATATGACTACAAGGTGTATGGCTGCGGAATTAGACAAAAAAAGTAACATTTGCAACAAAAAAAGTTAGCACTTTGATGTTAGCATGCTAATGTTAGCACGCTAACAGTTGACATGTGTCACGTACCAAGTTATATGACTACAAGGTGTATGGCTGCGGAGTTAGGCAAAAAAGTGTAACATTTGCACACAAAAAAGTTAGCACTTCAATATTAGCATGCTAATGTTAGCATGCTAACAGATAACATGTGTCACGTACCAAGTTTTATGACTGCAAGGTGTATGGCTGCAGAATTTGACAAAAAAGTGCAACATTTTTTTAAAAAGTTAGCACTTTGATGTTAGCATACTAACGTTAGCACGCTAACAGTTGACATGTGTCACGTACCAAGTTATATGACTACAAGGTGTATGGCTGCGGAGTTAGACAAAAAAGTGTAACTTTTGCACACAAAAAAGTTTGCATTTTGATGTTAGCATGCTAACATTAGCACGCTAACAGTTGACATGTGTCATGTACCAAGTTATATGACTACAAGGTGTATGGCTGCGGAATTAGACAAAAAAGTGTAACATTTGCACACAAAAAAGTTAGCACTTCAATGTTAGCATGCTAACATTAGCACGCTAACCGTTGACATGTGTCACGTACCAAGTTATATGACTACAAGGTGTATGGCTGCGGAATTAGACAAAAAAAGTAACATTTGCAAAAAAAAAGTTAGTACTTTGATGTTAGCATGCTAATGTTAGCACGCTAACAGTTGACATGTGTCACATACCAAGTTATATGACTACAAGGTGTGTGGCTGCGGAGTTAGACAAAAAAGTGTAACATTTGCACACAAAAAAGTTAGCACTTCAATGTTAGCATGCTAACGTTAGCACGCTAACCGTTGACATGTGTCACGTACCAAGTTATATGACTACAAGGTGTATGGCTGCGGAATTAGACAAAAAAGTGTAACATTTGCACGATAAAAAGTTAGCACTTTGATGTCAGCATGCTAACTTTAGCACGCTAACAGTTGACATGTGTCACGTACCACGTTTTATGACTGCAAGGTGCATGGCTGCGGAGTTAGACAAAAAAGTGTAACATTTGCACACAAAAAAGTTAGCACTTTGACGTTAGCATGCTAGCGTTAGCACGCTAACAGATGACATGTGTCACGTACCAAGTTAAATGACTGTGAAGGTATGGCTGTCTGATTAGAGAGAAAAAAAAACGTAAAGTTAGCCAAAAAAATTGCATGTTACTGTTAGTATGCTAGCATGCTAACCTGAGCATGCTAGCAGTTAACAAGTGTCACATACCAAGTTACATGACTCTAGGGGAAACGGTTTTAGATTGAGCTCAAAAAGCTAGCACTTTAATGTTAGCATGATAACGGCAACATGTATACAGTTAGCATGTTTCAAATACAATCTCATGATTTAGCTACCAACTAGCCAGCTGAATAACAAGGTCATTAGGTAGATGCCAACCAGCTAGCTAACCAGCTAACTAACAAGCTCATTATTTAGCTACCCACTAGCCAGCTGAATAACAAGGTCATTAGGTAAATACCAACCAGCTAGCTAACCAGCTAACTAACAAGCTCATTATTTAGCTACCAACTAGCCAGCTGAATAACAAGGTCATTAGGTAGATGCCAACCAGCTAGCTAACCAGCTAACTAGCAAGCTCATTATTTAGCTACCAACTAGCCAGCTGAATAACAGGGTCATTAGGTAGATACCAACCAGCTAGCTAACCAGCTAACTACCAAGCTCATTATTTAGCTACCAACTAGCCAGCTGAATAACAAGGTCATTAGGTAGATGCCAACCAGCTAGCTAATCAGCTAACTAACAAGCTCATGATTTAGCTACCAACTAGCCATCTGAATAACAAGATCATTAGATAGATGCCAACCAGCTAGCTAACCAGCTAACTAACAAGCTCATTAAGTAGCTACCAACTAGCCAACTTAATAATAAGGTCATTAGATAGATACCAACCTGCTAGCTAATCAGCTAACTAACAAGCTCATTATTTTGCTACCAACTAGCCAGCTGAATAACAATGTCATTAGGTAGATACCAACCAGCTAGCTAACCAGCTAACTAACATACTCATTGTTTAGCTACCAACTAGCCAGCTGAATAACAAGGTCATTAGGTAGATACCAACCAGCTAACTAACCAGCTAACTAACAATCTCATTGTTTAGCTACCAACTAGTCAGCTGAATAACAAGGTCAATTAGGTAAATACCAACCAGCTAGCTAACCAGATAACTAACAAGCTCATTATTTAGCTACCAACTAGCCAGCTGAAAAACAAGGTCATTAGATAGATGCCAACCAGCTAGCTAACCAGCTAACTAACAAGCTCATTAAGTAGCTACCAACTAGCCAAATTAATAATAAGGTCATTAGATGGATACCAACCTGCTAGCTAATCAGCTAACTAACAAGCTCATTATTTAGCTACCAACTAGCCAGCTGAATAACAATGTCATTAGGTAGATACCAACCAGCTAGCTAACCAGCTAACTAACATACTCATTGTTTAGCTACCAACTAGCCAGCTGAATAACAAGGTCATTAGGTAGATACCAACCAGCTAACTAACAATCTCATTGTTTAGCTACCAACTAGTCAGCTGAATAACAAGGTCATTAGGTAAATACCAACCAGCTAGCTAACCAGATAACTAACAAGCTCATTATTTAGCTACCAACTAGCCAGCTGAATAACAGGGTCATTAGGTAGATACCAACCAGCTAGCTAACCAGCTAACTACCAAGCTCATTATTTAGCTACCAACTAGCCAGCTGAATAACAAGGTCATTAGGTAGATGCCAACCAGCTAGCTAATCAGCTAACTAACAAGCTCATGATTTAGCTACCAACTAGCCATCTGAATAACAAGGTCATTAGATAGATGCCAACCAGCTAGCTAACCAGCTAACTAACAAGCTCATTAAGTAGCTACCAACTAGCCAACTTAATAATAAGGTCATTAGATAGATACCAACCTGCTAGCTAATCAGCTAACTAACAAGCTCATTATTTAGCTACCAACTAGCCAGCTGAATAACAATGTCATTAGGTAGATACCAACCAGCTAGCTAACCAGCTAACTAACATACTCATTGTTTAGCTACCAACTAGCCAGCTGAATAACAAGGTCATTAGGTAGATACCAACCAGCTAACTAACCAGCTAACTAACAATCTCATTGTTTAGCTACCAACTAGTCAGCTGAATAACAAGGTCAATTAGGTAAATACCAACCAGCTAGCTAACCAGATAACTAACAAGCTCATTATTTAGCTACCAACTAGCCAGCTGAATAACAAGGTCATTAGGTAGATGCCAACCAGCTAGCTATTCAGCTAACTAACAAGCTCATGATTTAGCTACCAACTAGCCATCTGAATAACAAGATCATTAGATAGATGCCAACCAGCTAGCTAACCAGCTAACTAACAAGCTCATTAAGTAGCTACCAACTAGCCAACTTAATAATAAGGTCATTAGATAGATACCAACCTGCTAGCTAATCAGCTAACTAACAAGCTCATTATTTAGCTACCAACTAGCCAGCTGAATAACAATGTCATTAGGTAGATACCAACCAGCTAGCTAACCAGCTAACTAACATACTCATTGTTTAGCTACCAACTAGCCAGCTGAATAACAAGGTCATTAGGTAGATACCAACCAGCTAACTAACCAGCTAGCTAACTAACAATCTCATTGTTTAGCTACCAACTAGTCAGCTGAATAACAAGGTCAATTAGGTAAATACCAACCAGCTAGCTAACCAGATAACTAACAAGCTCATTATTTAGCTACCAACTAGCCAGCTGAATAACAAGGTCATTAGGTAGATACCAACCAGCTAGCTAACCAGCTAACAAGCAAGCTCATTATTTAGCTACCAACTAGCCAGCTGAATAACAAGGTCATTAGGTAGATGCCAACCAGCTAGCTAACCAGCTAACTAACAAGCTCATTATTTAGCTACCCACTAGCCAGCTGAATAACAAGGTCATTAGGTAAATACCAACCAGCTAGCTAACCAGATAACTAACAAGCTCATTATTTAGCTACCAACTAGCCAGCTGAATAACAGGGTCATTAGGTAGATACCAACCAGCTAGCTAACCAGCTAACTACCAAGCTCATTATTTAGCTACCAACTAGCCAGCTGAATAACAAGGTCATTAGGTAGATGCCAACAAGCTAGCTAATCAGCTAACTAACAAGCTCATGATTTAGCTACCAACTAGCCATCTGAATAACAAGATCATTAGATAGATGCCAACCAGCTAGCTAACCAGCTAACTAACAAGCTCATTAAGTAGCTACCAACTAGCCAACTTAATAATAAGGTCATTAGATAGATACCAACCTGCTAGCTAATCAGCTAACTAACAAGCTCATTATTTAGCTACCAACTAGCCAGCTGAATAACAATGTCATTAGGTAGATACCAACCAGCTAGCTAACCAGCTAACTAACATACTCATTGTTTAGCTACCAACTAGCCAGCTGAATAACAAGGTCATTAGGTAGATGCCAACCAGCTGGCTAACCAGCTAACTAGCAAGCTCATTATTTAGCTACCAACTAGCCAGCTGAATAACAAGGTAATTAGGTAGATACCAACCAGCTAGCTAACCAGCTAACTAACAAGCTCATTAGGTAGCTACCAACTAGCCAACTTAATAACAAGGTCATTAGGTATATACCAACCAGCTAGCTAACCAGCTAACTAACAAGCTCATTATTTAGCTACCAACTAGCCAGCTGAATAACAAGGTCATTAGGTAGATGCCAACCAGCTAACTACCAAGCTCATTATTTAGCTACCAACTAGCCAGCTGAATAACAAGGTCATTAGGTAGATACCAACCAGCTAGCTAACCAGCTAACTAACAAGCTCATTATTTAGCTACCAACTAGCCAGCTGAATAACAATGTCATTAGGTAGATACCAACCAGCTAGCTAACCAGATAACTAACATACTCATTGTTTAGCTACCAACTAGCCAGCTGAATAACAAGGTCATTAGGTAGATACCAACCAGCTAACTAACCAGCTAACTAACAATCTCATTGTTTAGCTACCAACTAGTCAGCTGAATAACAAGGTCATTAGGTAGATGCCAACCAGCTAGCTAATCAGCTAACTAACAAGCTCATGATTTAGCTACCAACTAGCCATCTGAATAACAAGATCATTAGATAGATGCCAACCAGCTAGCTAACCAGCTAACTAACAAGCTCATTATTTAGCTACCAACTAGCCAGCTGAATAACAAGGTCAATTAGGTAAATACCAACCAGCTAGCTAACCAGATAACTAGCAAGCTCATTAGGTAGCTACCAACTAGCCAGCTGAATAACAAGGTCATTAGGTAGATGCCAACCAGCCAGCTAATCAGCTAACTAACAAGCTCATTATTTAGCTACCAACTAGCCAGCTGAATAACAAGGTCATTAGGTAGATACCAACCAGCTAGCTAACCAGCTAACTAACAAGCTCATTATTTAGCTACCAACTAGCCAGCTGAATAACAGGGTCATTAGGTAGATGCCAACCAGCTAGCTAACCAGCTAACTAGCAAGCTCATTATTTAGCTACCAACTAGCCAGCTGAATAACAAGGTCATTAGGTAGATGCCAACCAGCTAGCTAACCAGCTAACTAACAAGCTCATTATTTAGCTACCCACTAGCCAGCTGAATAACAAGGTCATTAGGTAGATACCAACCAGCTAGCTAACCAGCTAACTAGCAAGCTCATTATTTAGCTACCAACTAGCCATCTGAATAACAAGATCATTAGATAGATGCCAACCAGCTAGCTAACCAGCTAACTAACAAGCTCATTAAGTAGGTACCAACTAGCCAGCTGAATAACAAGGTCAATTAGGTAAATACCAACCAGCTAGCTAACCAGATAACTAGCAAGCTCATTAGGTAGCTACCAACTAGCCAACTTAATAATAAGGTCATTAGATAGATACCAACCTGCTAGCTAATCAGCGAACTAACAAGCTCATTATTTAGCTACCAACTAGCCAGCTGAATAACAAGGTCATTAGGTAGATACCAACCAGCTAACTAACAATCTCATTGTTTAGCTACCAACTAGTCAGCTGAATAACAAGGTCAATTAGGTAAATACCAACCAGCTAGCTAACCAGATAACTAACAAGCTCATTATTTAGCTACCAACTAGCCAGCTGAATAACAAGGTCATTAGGTAGATACCAACCAGCTAACTAACCAGTCATTTAGCAAGCTAACTAACTTAATTCAATTGATTTATTAGTTAACTTTGAACTTCCCGCCTACTTACTTAGTCAATTACACATCCTTAAATGCCAACAAGTACATACGCTAACTAGGTTATTAGATAGCAAAACAACTTGCTGGTAAAACAGGCAGAATATATTCACAAGCTTCATGTAACAACAAGCAAAGTTAAAAATCATTATCTACTGACAGAACTACCAAGCTAACTGACCCGATGATTGACTAACTAGCTGGATATCAACTTCTCAACCAGCTACTGCAAGGAATTTAGGGATTTCACCATCTGCGCTCCGTAATATCATCAAAGGGTTCAGAGAATCTGGAGAAATCACTGCACGTAAGCCATGATATTACGCACCTTGGATCCCTCGGGCGGTACTGCATCAACAAGCGACATCAGTGTGTAAAGGATATCACCACATGGACCACTTCAGAAAACCACTGTCAGTAACTACAGTTGGTCGCTACATCTGTAAGTGCAAGTTAAAACTCTACTATGCAAAGCCACAGCCATTTATCAACAACACCCAGAAACGCTTTGCTGGGCCCGAGCTCATCTAAGATGGACTGATGCAAAGTGGAAAAGTGTTCTGTGGTCTGACGAGTCCACATTTGTTTTTGGAAACTGTGGATCAAAGAGGAAAAGAACCATCCGGACTGTTCTAGGTGCAAAGTGTAAAAGGCAGCATGTGTGATGGTATGGGGGTGTATTAGTGGCCAAGACATGGGTAACTTACACATCTGTGAAGGCACCATTAATGCTGAAAGGTACATATTGGAGCAACATATGTTGCCATCCAAGCAACATTATCATGGACGCCCCTGCTTATTTCAGCAAAACGATGCCATTGAAAATGTGTGGTGCAATATGAAGGCTAAAATATGAGAAGGGAGACCGTTGAACAACTTAAGCTGTACATCAAGCAAGAATGGGAAAGAATTCCACTTCAAAAATGTGTCTCCTCAGTTCCCAAACCTTTACTGAGTGTTGTTAAAAGGAAAGGCCATGTAACACACTGGTGAACATGCCTTTTTTGCAACGTGTTGCTGCCATTAAATTCTAAATTCATGATGATTTGCAAAAAAAAAATTAAGTTTCTCAGTGTGAACATGAAATATCTTATATATATATATACATATATATATAAAAATACATACATATTGGATATTGGCCATCTTTGATTCTTGAGGGTAATGATTCAATTCAGAATCAAATTGTCACGACTGGGAATGTGGCGTGGTTTGTTCTCCCGAGGTGCAAAAGATTTGGACCATACGTGGCGTGAAGGGGAGTACATGATTTATTTAAACAGTATAACTACAAAAAAAAAAGGATCAAACAAAAAGCGCGCACAGGGGCGGAAGTACAAAACTTGACTATAAACACAAAACTTGCACAAAGGCAGAAACTATGAACAATGAAAATGCAAACTATGGCATGAATAAAGAAAACTTACTTGGACGAGAAACCGGCATGAAAAAAGAGCAGCAAGGGTCTTAAGGGTGTGTGGAGAGTGTGCAGAAGCATAAATGCGGGATGTCGCCAGAAAGACAAACTGAAAACAATGAACTTAAATACTATAGACATGATTAACGAAAACAGGTGCGTGACTCAAAACGTGAAACAGGTGCGTGACGTGACAGGTGAAAACTAATGGGTTGCTATGGTGACAAACAAGAGTGCACAATGAGTCCAAACGTGAAACAGGTGAAACTAATGGGTAACCATGGAAACAAGACAAGGGCGTGAAAAGCCAGAAACTAAAGAGTCCAATAACTAAACAAAACAAAACATGACAGCCATGACACAAATCTCGATTCTCACCTCATCTTGACTCAAAATCAATACTTTTTTAACAACATATGGTACCAGTTCTATGATTAACTCAATTTCCTCCACAAAACAAATAAACAGCTCCGATAAATGTTTAACATAACTTCAAAGAAAACTTGCTTTGTTTAATAAAATGCTACCCAAACATTTAATAGAGCCAAATACAAAAGAGGGTGTAGAAGTATCCAATAAAGTCAATATAGATCATTTACATCAACAATATGATTTTCCTGAGTGTATTTAAATTAAATAAATAATATAAAAGACAAAAAAATATATGTATTTTTTTAAGTCGTTAAAAAAAAAAAAAGGCTTTTAATCGATTAAGAATGATTCCAAAATGAAATTGAGTGTAAAATGTTTGGACAAAGCTAATGTGCATGGTAAAAAGTTAACACTTTGATGTTAGCATGCTAACTTTAGCACGCTAACAGATGACATGTGTCACGTACCAAGTTTTATGACTGCAAGGTGTATGGCTGCAGAATTTGACAAAAAAGTGCAACATTTTTTTAAAAAGGTTAGCACTTTGATGTTAGCATGCTAACGTTAGCACGCTAACAGTTGACATGTGTCATGTACCAAGTTATATGACTACAAGGTGTATGGCTGCGGAATTAGACAAAAAAGTGTAACATTTGCACGATAAAAAGTTAGCACTTTGATGTTAGCATGCTAACATTAGCACGCTAACAGTTGACATGTGTCACGTACCAAGTTATATGACTGCAAGGTGTATGGCTGCGGAATTAGACAAAAAAAAGTAACATTTCAAAAAAAAAGTTAGCACTTTGATGTTAGCATGCTAACGTTAGCAAGCTATCAGTTGACATGTGTCATGTACCAAGTTATATGACTACAAGGTGTATGGCTGCCGCATTAGACAAAAAAGTGTTACATTTGGAAAAAAAGTTAGCACTTTGATGTTAGCATGCTAGTATTAGCACGCTAACAGTTGACATGTGTCACGTACCAAGTTATATGACTGCAAGGTGTATGGCTGCGGAATTAGACAAAAAAAAGTAACATTTCAAAAAAAAAGTTAGCACTTTGATGTTAGCATGCTAACGTTAGCAAGCTATCAGTTGACATGTGTCATGTACCAAGTTATATGACTACAAGGTGTATGGCTGCGGAATTAGACAAAAAAGTGTAACATTTGCACGATAAAAAGTTAGCACTTTGATGTTAGCATGCTAACATTAGCACGCTAACAGTTGACATGTGTCACGTACCAAGTTATATGACTGCAAGGTGTATGGCTGCGGAATTAGACAAAAAAAAGTAACATTTCAAAAAAAAAGTTAGCACTTTGATGTTAGCATGCTAACGTCAGCAAGCTATCAGTTGACATGTGTCATGTACCAAGTTATATGACTACAAGGTGTATGGCTGCCGCATTAGACAAAAAAGTGTTACATTTGGAAAAAAAGTTAGCACTTTGATGTTAGCATGCTAGTATTAGCACGCTAACAGTTGACATGTGTCACGTACCAAGTTATATGACTGCAAGTTGTATGGCTGCGGAAAATATATGTATTTTTTTAAGTCATTAAAAAAAAAAAGGCTTTTAATCGATTAAGAATGATTCCAAAATGAAATTGAGTGTAAAATGTTTGGACAAAGCTAATGTGCATGGTTGAGTTGAGCGTGTAGAAAGGTCCTCGCCACACAACTTTTGACTTCATGTTCCTGCTTTGTGGGGGAAAAAAGCTGTTTTGCGTCATTCATCAGCACAGACAATGTGACAAATGCAACCCCCGCACATCACCCGGGTGCTGGAGGTCCCTTTCAACAACGCTCCCATTCCGCCCCGTCAGGACTTTGCACAATAGGGCCACGCGTCCTTTGGGGCGCCAGGTCAGGTATAAAAGCCCGGCGGCGACATGGTGTCCAAGCACGCAGTCCTTTGAACCTTCCAGCTGCAGCCATGACCATGGGCAAGGTAGGGCTTCGGCGGAACCACCTTCTGATGATCCAGCTCACGGCCTTGTGTTTTCCAGATCATCTTCTACGAGGACAGGAACTTCCAGGGTCGTTCCTATGAGACCAGCAGCGACTGCGCCGACATGTCCTCCTACCTGAGCAGGTGCCTCTCCTGCCGGGTGGAGAGCGGCTGCTTCATGGTCTACGACCGCACAAACTACATGGGCAACCAGTTCTTTGTCAGGAGGGGCGAGTACTCTGACTACCAGCGCATGAACATGAGCGACTGCATCCGGTCTTGCCGCATGATCCCCATGGTACTGACCGGCACCTTGTCCTTCTCTTAGCTCAATGCCATTCGTTGACCTTTGCGTCTCTCCGTCCACAGCACAGAGGCCAGTTCCGGATCAGGATCTTTGAGCGGGAGAACATGAGCGGTCAGTCCAACGAGCTGCAGGAGGACTGCGACAACATCCTGGACCGCCTGCGCATGAGCGACTGCATGTCCTGCAACGTACTTGACGGCCACTGGCTGATGTTCGAGCAGCCCAACTTCAGGGGCAAGATGATGTACCTGAGGCCCGGCGAGTACCGCAGCTTCAGGGACATGGGCATGAGTGGCACTCGCGTCATGAGCATGAGGCGCATCATGGATTCCTGTTCTTAGATGCCGAGGTTTTCAATAAAAATCCCTTTTAAATGTACTTCCTTGTGTGCTGTCTGCTCTAAGCAACACAACCATCCATCCATCCATTTTCTACCGCTTGTCCCGTTCGGGGATGCTGGAGCCTATCTCAGCTGCATTCAGGCGGAAGGCGGGGTACACCCTGGGCAAGCCTCCACCTCATCAAAGGGCCAACACAGATAGACAACATTCACACACTAGGGACCATTTAGTGTTGCCAATCAACCTATCCCCAGGTGCATGTCTTTGGAGGTGGAAGGGGCTTATCCCCAGGTGCATGTCTTTGGAGGTGGGAGGGGCCTATCCCCAGGTGCACGTCTTTGGAGGTGGGAGGGGCCTATCCCCAGGTGCATGTCTTTGGAGGTGGAAGGGGCTTATCCCCAGGTGCATGTCATTGGAGGTGGGAGGGGCCTATCCCCAGGTGCATGTCTTTGGAGGTGGAAGGGGCTTATCCCCAGGTGCATGTCTTTGGAGGTGGGAGGGGCCTATCCCCAGGTGCATGTCTTTGGAGGTGGAAGGGGCTTATCCCGAGGTGCATGTCTTTGGAGGTGGGAGGGGCCTATCCCCAGGTGCATGTCTTTGGAGGTGGAAGGGGCTTATCCCCAGGTGCATGTCTTTGGAGGTGGGAGGGGCCTATCCCCAGGTGAATGTCTTTGGAGGTGGAAGGGGCCTATCCCCAGGTGCATGTCTTTGGAGGTGGAAGGGGCTTATCCCCAGGTGAATGTCTTTGGAGGTGGAAGGGGCTTATCCCCAGGTGCATGTCTTTGGCGGTGGGAGGGGCCTATCCCCAGGTGCATGTCTTTGGAGGTGGGAGGGACCTATCCCCAGGTGCATGTCTTTGGAGGTGGAAGGGGCTTATCCCCAGGTGCATGTCTCTGGAGGTGGGAGAAAGCCGGAGTACCCGGGGGGAACCCACGCAGTCACGGGGTGAACATGCAAACTCCACACAGAAAGATCCTGAGCCCAGGACGGAACCCAGGACCTTCGTATTGTGAGACACACGCACTAACCCCTGTCCCACCGTGCTGCCCGCAACACGACCAAAAAGACAGATAATGACAGTGTCGGCAGCACTCATGCGGCCCCTGACCATGCTTGACTGGAGACACAGTTACCTTGCACACAGTACTGGTTAAAGGACGGTACATACCCACAATTCACAGGGGCTCGTACATGTGTTTGATGCTCCGAAGGTGTTAGCAACTACAAAACATCTATTATAGGACTTGGAAGTGTGACGTAGTACAGGCAATGCATTGTGGGTCATTGCGAGCCTCCGAATAACTTATTTACACGGCTGAACGCACAATCGTGATCATGAGCGCTTCAGGGGGGAAAAGGATTTGGTGAGATTTTTCTCATTTCCAGTGTGAAAGCATAGCCGAGGAACTCGGGTTGGTGAGCTAATTAAATAGCAGCTGTGGGACGATCAAACATCACTTTTAACGCCACCGCCTGGCACATGTTGGTGGTGTCTATACGGCATTTTGAATCATCCATTTTCTACCGCTTATTCCCTTTGGGGTCGCGGGGGGCGCTGGAGCCTATCTCAGCTACAATCGGGCGGAAGGCGGGGTACACCCTGGACAAGTCGCCACCTCATCGCAGGGCCAACACAGATAGACAGACAACATTCACACTCACATCCACACACTAGGGCCAATTTAGTGTTGCCAATCAACTTATCCCCAGGTGCATGTCTTTGGAAGTGGGAGGAAGCCGGAGTACCCGGAGGGAACCCACGCAGTCACGGGGAGGACATGCAAACTCCACACAGAAAGATCCCGAGCCCGGGATTGAACCCAAGACTGCAGGACCTTCGTATTGTGAGGCAGATGCACTAACCCCTCTGCCACCGTGAAGCCCCCACCCATTTTGAATCAAAGCAGGTTTAATTTAGTTTCTGTATCTAGTGGGCCGTTAGCGACAAACAACATACATTATTTTGGGAAAAAGCATGTTGTCTCTTTACTTTTTGTCCTGGGTAAGCACAGAAATCAATGCCTATTATTTTCGGAAAAGAAGCGCAGTGTATTTGAAAGAAAGAACGGGGCTTGCTTTGTTAGGGAAACCTGATTTTGAAATGAGGGTGGGCATTCTCCAGTGGTGTGCCGTCAGAGCCAGCAAGACCTTCTCTGCTGGCCTAACATAACCAGAAGTCATGATCATAATTAAAGATAAAAGTAATTGACTTTCCCTAAATATCTAAGAGTATTCATATTCTCCATCCATCCATCCATCTTCAACCGCTTATCCGGAATGGGGTCGCGGGGACAACAGCTCCAGCAGACTTCCCTCTCCAGAGCAACATTAGCAACTTCCTCCTGGGGAATCCCGAAGTGTTCCCAGGCCAGAGAGGAGATGTAATCCCCCCATCTGGTCCTTGGCCTGCCGCGCGGTCTCCTCCCAGTGGGACGTGCAACGAGGACCTCCCTAGGGAGACGCTGGTGAGGCATCCGTACGAGATGCCCGAACCACCTAAGCTGACTCCTTTCCAAGCGAAGGAGCAGCGGCTCTACTCCGAGTCTCTGTCGGGTGACTGAACTTCTCACCCTATCGCTAAGGGAGATGCCAGAAACCCTTCTGAGGAAACTCATGTATCCGCCATCTTATTGTTTGGGTCATGACCCACACTTCGTGACCATAGGTGAGAGTAGGACTGTAGATAGCTCGGTAGACCGAGAACTTTACATTCTGGCTCAGCTCTTATTTGGTCACAACAGCGCGGAAGAGAGACTGCAATACTGCCCCAGCTGCTCCCATTCTCCGGCTGATTTCCTTCTCCATCTTTCCCTCACTCGTGAACAAGACCCCGAGATACTTAAACTCCTCCACCTGGGACGGAGTCTCGTTCTCTACCTGGACTGTACAAACCATCATTCATATTCTCTTCATGTCATATTATGCTCCTTCAGCTGTACCAAATCTGCCTTCAGAATCAACAATGTGTGTGCACTGTAAGTGAACAGGCACATACAGTTGATAGATCGTTGCCATAGCCACTCAGATCACCAGTTGTTGTCAGTAAGGCCTTCTAGCTGGCCTCACCTTGAATGTGACATTTACGTGTCCTGGGATTGGATACTCACCGGAACCGTTAGCGGATGAATTAGAGAACACATACAGTTGATAGACAGTTGCGACAGCCAATGGGATCACGAGTTGTTTAGAGTAGCCTATCTAGGTAGCCTGATGTTAATGAGACTGGGATTGGATACTCACCGGGACCGTTAGCGGATGAATTAGAGAACACATACAGTTGATAGACAGTTGCGATAGCCAATTTAGATCACAAGTTGTTGACAGTAGCCTATCTAGGTAGCCTGATGTTAACGAGCCTGTGATTGGATACTCACTTGTCACTCCCAAGTGAGTATCCAATCACATGTTGCGACTGGAACTCTCCTGAAGGAATCAATAAAGTACTATCTATCTATCTATTTACTGAAGCAGGGAGTGTTGCTCAGTAGCCATACCGGGCTAGCAGAGAAATCACTGTTTTAACCCACAGAGAAGGAGAAGAAAAGGTTGATTAGGTGGCAGATATACAGGTAAAAGCCAGTAAATTAGAATATTTTGAAAAACTTGATTTATTTCAGTAATTGCATTCAAAAGGTGTAACTTGTACATTATATTTATTCATTGCACACAGACTGATGCATTCAAATGTTTATTTCATTTAATTTTGATGATTTGAAGTGGCAACAAATGAAAATCCAAAATTCCGTGTGTCACAAAATTAGAATATTACTTAAGGCTAATACAAAAAAGGGATTTTTAGAAATGTTGGCCAACTGAAAAGTATGAAAATGAAAAATATGAGCATGTACAATACTCAATACTTGGTTGGAGCTCCTTTTGCCTCAATTACTGCGTTAATGCGACGTGGCATGGAGTCGATGAGTTTCTGGCACTGCTCAGGTGTTATGAGAGCCCAGGTTGCTCTGATAGTGGCCTTCAACTCTTCTGCGTTTTTGGGTCTGGCATTCTGCATCTTCCTTTTCCCAATACCCCACAGATTTTCTATGGGGCTAAGGTCAGGGGAGTTGGCGGGCCAATTTAGAACAGAAATACCATGGTCCGTAAACCAGGCACGGGTAGATTTTGCGCTGTGTGCAGGCGCCAAGTCCTGTTGGAACTTGAAATCTCCATCTCCATAGAGCAGGTCAGCAGCAGGAAGCATGAAGTGCTCTAAAACTTGCTGGTAGACGGCTGCGTTGACCCTGGATCTCAGGAAACAGAGTGGACCGACACCAGCAGATGACATGGCACCCCAAACCATCACTGATGGTGGAAACTTTACACTAGACTTCAGGCAACGTGGATCCTGTGCCTCTCCTGTCTTCCTCCAGACTCTGGGACCTCGATTTCCAAAGGAAATGCAAAATTTGCATGGTTGGGTGATGGTTTGGGGTGCCATGTCATCTGCTGGTGTCGGTCCACTCTGTTTCCTGAGATCCAGGGTCAACGCAGCCGTCTACCAGCAAGTTTTAGAGCACTTCATGCTTCCTGCTGCTGACCTGCTCTATGGAGATGGAGATTTCAAGTTCCAACAGGACTTGGCGCCTGCACACAGCGCAAAATCTACCCGTGCCTGGTTTACGGACCATGGTATTTCTGTTCTAAATTGGCCCGCCAACTCCCCTGACCTTAGCCCCATAGAAAATCTGTGGGGTATTGTGAAAAGGAAGATGCAGAATGCCAGACCCAAAAACGCAGAAGAGTTGAAGGCCACTATCAGAGCAACCTGGGCTCTCATAACACCTGAGCAGTGCCAGAAACTCATCGACTCCATGCCACGCCGCATTAACGCAGTAATTGAGGCAAAAGGAGCTCCAACCAAGTATTGAGTATTGTACATGCTCATATTTTTCATTTTCATACTTTTCAGTTGGCCAACGTTTCTAAAAATCCCTTTTTTGTATTAGCCTTAAGTAATATTCTAATTTTGTGACACACGGAATTTTGGATTTTCATTTGTTGCCACTTCAAATCATCAAAATTAAATGAAATAAACATTTGAATGCATCAGTCTGTGTGCAATGAATAAATATAATGTACAAGTTACACCTTTTGAATGCAATTACTGAAATAAATCAAGTTTTTCAAAATATTCTAATTTACTGGCTTTTACCTGTATATTTGCAAGGCCATTTTCAAGAAGGATATTTAAAGAGAAACTACATCTTGTGAAACCATGTCGGTGATGAAATGGTGAAATGCTCGCCATTTCCACTCCAAATAAGCAACGACAAGCAGTACCACTGGCTTATACGGCGTCGAATGGGCGCTACAAATTGTGAGTTCCAATATTTTCGTCAGGTTCAAACACTGGTGACATCTATTAAACAAGACAAGAAGCAAAAAATCAAACAGAGACAGAATTCAATGTGGTTCAGTGAGGAGAAACGTGCACATCTGTACCCTTGTACAGTGTCATTATGTTCTGCCAAAAGATTGCACGCTTCCTTCTTTTATTTTGGACCCTCCCCGACCACACGGCTTCCAAAGGACAAAGGTCGCAAACAGTTCACAGAAAAGGTCAGTTCAAAAAAAGAGTTTCTAAAACAGTTCAAAAGGACGTTCGTAAAACAGTTGAAAAAGGAGGTTCATAAAGAGTCCGTCTGGAAATTGGGCAGATCCTGTCTTCTCTGCGTTTTGAAGTTTTTAATCTTTCTGTTGATTACCATACATGAATGAAAACAGAAAACCCTTCATGTTGCTTTCCCCCTTACACGGTGGAGTTTTACGAGCCTTCTTCTTGGTAGGTTTCAAAGACAGCTTTTGTCTTCTTGCCGGGCACTCAATGTAACACAAAGTTTTTGTGATAACTTACAAACAATTATTCTAACAATTGTATTTCTTTATTTTTTTCACGTTTAATATGTTTTTTTACTATTTTAACGTTGACAGTACCACATAAGATATGTTTTCATTGCTATAGGTCTTGTCTCAAAGTAGATGTACTGTCACCACCTGTCACATCACACCCTGACTTATTTGGACTTTTTTGCTGTTTTCCTGTGTGTAGTGTTTTACTTCTCGTCTTGCGCTCCTATTTTGCTGGCTTTTCCTGTTTTGTTGGTATTTTCCTGTAGCAGTTTCATGTCTGCTTTGAGCGCTAATCCCCGTACCTGCTTTGTTTTAGCAATCAAGACTATTTCAGTTGTGCGGACGCTATCCTTCTTTGTGGGGACATTGTTGATTGTCATGTACGAATATACTTTGTGGACGCCGTCTGCTCCACGCGCTATAAGTCTTTGCTGTCGTCCAGCATTCTGTTTTGGTTTACTTTGCAGCCAGTTCAGTTTTAGTCTCATTCTGCGTAGCCTTCAATGCCTTTTCTTAGCGGCACTCACCTTTTGTTTATTTTTGGTATAAGTGTTAGATACCCTTTTACCTGCACCCTGCCTCCCGCTGTCGCCTGCATATTGTGATCACCACAAACCATGTTCCTGACATCTACAAAGC
Source organism: Nerophis lumbriciformis (assembly GCF_033978685.3). NCBI lineage: Eukaryota > Metazoa > Chordata > Actinopteri > Syngnathiformes > Syngnathidae > Nerophis > Nerophis lumbriciformis. The sequence continues at coordinate 1,879,540 of NC_084560.2, forward strand.
AATTAGCTACCTGCTGCCACCTACTGATATTGAAGAGTATTACACGGTTACTCTGCCGAGCTCTAGACAGCACCGACACTCAACTATGGCACATTATTTATGGATTATTATTACTGGTGTGCAAAAAATGTTTTTAACCCAATTAGGTGAAATGACATAATCTCCCACGACACACCAGACTGTATCTCACGGTGCACCAGTGTGAAAAACACTGCCTTAATCAAATCTGAGATTTGCGACAATCGAGTTGACCAACTTTCGGCAGAATAACGATCCCAGCAGACACAAGACATTGAAACAACGTTGACAACTTGCTGGATTAGGTCCTGACGTTCAGCAACTCAATCATAACGTTGAAACAACATGCTTTTTGACGTTTAATCAATGTCAGGTTGTGACGTTGATTTGACATTGAAATGCGATCATTTCCCAACCAATATTCTACAACACAAATACAACGTTGCAACAACATGCTTTTTGACGTTGTTTAATCAATGTTGGGCTGTGACTTTGATTTGACATTGAAACGTGATTCTTTAATTATTTTTTTAATTTTATTTTATTTTTTTAATATATATATATATATATATATATATATATATATATATATATATTTTTTTTTTTTTTGTATTTAAATATATATAATAATGATAATTATTTTTTTTTAATTTTATTTAATTATTTATTTTTTAAATATATTTTATTAATATTATTTCGACAGGGCGGTTGCTGGTTGTTCCATCTCCATCGTTGGGGTCCCTTCGGGTGGGGTGGGTGGTTCCCGTGGCCCCGTGCTGGGTGGTCCTGTGGCAACCGATTTGGGTGGGGTGGCCAGGGGCGGGCCTCGCCGCGCTCTTCTGGGGTGGGCTTGTGGAGGCCCGGTTGCCGGTAGGGCAGGGGTGGTCTTCCCATCCGGTTGCGGGGAGTCTCTGGGCCCCCCGGGCGTGGCGTCCCGCCTTTCTGCCCGTGTGGGGTGTGGTCTCTCGCTGGCTTGGGGTATGGCTGTCCCCTGCTTTTCTCGTGCCTTGTCCTCTGCCGGGTGCGTCTGTCCGCGGCCTGCTGCCGGCTCTTACGGGCGGCTCGGTGGGCCTGGCTCTGGGGTTCCTGTCGCTGGCCGGCCTGGCTGCGTGGGGGGGGGTTGGTCCCTGGTTCCCTGGCCGTCACACCTACTGTTTGTGGGTTGTGCTCTCTGGGGGCTTGGGCCGTACTCTGGCTCCCACACACACTGGGAGTCAAATGTATTGTACATGCAAATTCACATATACTCACATACATACATACATAGGTACCTACGCTCCCACATACATGTACAAATACAGTACATATCTACATACTCAAAGTTCGTACATCCACACGCACATTCATTGTACAAACATACACATACTGTACATATACACTCACTGTATAAAAAAATAGACATTGAAATCTGGTCATTTCCTAACCAATATTCTACAACACAAATACAACGTTTGAAACAACATGTATTTTGACAACATTTATTCAATGTTGGGTTGTGACGTTGATTTGACCGTTGAATTTTGGTCATTTCCCAACCAATATTCTACAACTCAAACATAACATTGAAACAACATGCTTTTTGACGACGTTTAATCAATGTCAGGTTGTGACGTTGATTTGACATTGAAATGCGGTCATTTCCCAACCAATATTCTACAACACAAATACAACGTTGAAACAACTTACTTTTTAAAGACATTTAATCAATGTCAGGTTCTGATGTTGATTTGACATTGAAATTTGGTCATTTCCCAACCATCAACGTGGATCCAACGTTAGACAACAACCTTGCCTCAATTAAATTTTAAATACAACTATTTCACAACATTGTTTCAAAGTCAGTACGTATAATCAACGTTGTATCAATGACTTGTGCCTGCTGGGATTCATCTTCAACTCCTGCCGGGTCATACCACATCTCCACATTGGTGAGCCTCGGACATCCGCTCTGTCAGAAGACCAGGACTTGATGGCAATCGGAGCGTCACTCCAGACTGCCATCGACTGTCCAGGCAATGCTGAGTGGAGATAAAGTCTTTTTGACATCATCAGTTCCACATGACAGCGTTTGGTGTGAGCGATGTGGACAACCTGATATGCTAACAACACAGCTACAGGTAAAAGCCAGTAAATTAGAATATTTTGAAAAACTTGATTTATTTCAGTAATTGCATTCAAAAGGTGTAACTTGTACATTATATTTATTCATTGCACACAGACTGATGCATTCAAATGTTTATTTCATTTAATTTTGATGATTTGAAGTGGCAACAAATGAAAATCCAAAATTCCGTGTGTCACAAAATTAGAATATTACTTAAGGCTAATACAAAAAAGGGATTTTTAGAAATGTTGGCCAACTGAAAAGTATGATAATGAAAAATATGAGCATGTACAATACTCAATACTTGGTTGGAGCTCCTTTTGCCTCAATTACTGCGTTAATGCGGCGTGGCATGGAGTCGATGAGTTTCTGGCACTGCTCAGGTGTTATGAGAGCCCAGGTTGCTCTGATAGTGGCCTTCAACTCTTCTGCGTTTTTGGGTCTGGCATTCTGCATCTTCCTTTTCACAATACCCCACAGATTTTCTATGGGGCTAAGGTCAGGGGAGTTGGCGGGCCAATTTAGAACAGAAATACCATGGTCCGTAAACCAGGCACGGGTAGATTTTGCGCTGTGTGCAGGCGCCAAGTCCTGTTGGAACTTGAAATCTCCATCTCCATAGAGCAGGTCAGCAGCAGGAAGCATGAAGTGCTCTAAAACTTGCTGGTAGACGGCTGCGTTGACTCTGGATCTCAGGAAACAGAGTGGACCGACACCAGCAGATGACATGGCACCCCAAACCATCACTGATGGTGGAAACTTTACACTAGACTTCAGGCAACGTGGATCCTGTGCCTCTCCCGTCTTCCTCCAGACTCTGGGACCTCGATTTCCAAAGG
>NC_084560.2:1887500-1935000 GCF_033978685.3 Nerophis lumbriciformis
AGAAAAACACAAACTTCATTATTCAAAATGTATTTTTAATACTGTCTTTCCAAAAAAATGACAGCATGTTAATCAATTCAATAAAAGAAAACAAAGCAACTCCAACCCAATCATTTACCATACTTTGGAGAGAAATATAATACAAATAATTTAACAGTATCAATGTAATATAAATAAATATAATATATATAATACATAATATAGTATAATACAAATAATTTAACGGTATCAATAATAATAATCATCATCATAATAATAATAATAATAATAATAATAGTGATGTAATGTTTGTAGTCCAAACACTTTTTAATTGCAAAAAATATATATACATATTTATACACAAATGTATATATGTATATACGTAAAAAAAGATTTGGAAAAATATGAAAATAACTATATATATATATATATATATATATATATATATACATATATATATATATATATATATTTATATATATATATATATATATATATATATATATATATATATATATATATATATATATATATATATATATATATATATAAAATCGATTCTAAAAATTATGAAAAAAAGCGTTTTAAAAAGAATGTGCAGCAAAAAATATATATACACACACACATTGGTATGTAAATATATATATAGTAAAATAGATGCTATAGTAAAATAGATTCTGAAAAGTATGGAAATATATATACATATTTATACACAAATGTATATATGTATATACGTAAAAAAAGATTTGGAAAAATATGAAAATAACTATATATATATATATATATATATATATATATATATATATATAAAATCGATTCTAAAAATTATGAAAAAAAGCGTTTTAAAAAGAATGTGCAGCAAAAAATATATATACACACACACATTGGTATGTAAATATATATATAGTAAAATAGATGCTATAGTAAAATAGATTCTGAAAAGTATGGAAAAAACTATATATATATATATATATATATATATATATATATATATAAAATAGCTTTTTTTAATATATATATTATATTTCATATATATCTGCGAAGAGATGGCAACTTGTCCAGGGTGTACCCCGCCTTCCGCCCGAATGCAGCTGAGATAGGCTCCAGCACCCCCCGCGACCCCAAAAGGGACAAGCGGTAGAAAATGAATGGATGGATATATATATATATATATATATATATATATATACATAAATGAATGGATGGATATATATATATATATATATATATATATATATATATATATATATATATATATATATATATATATATATATATATATATATATATATATATATATATATATTTATATATATATATATATATATATATATATATATATATATATCCATCCATTCATTTTCTACCGCTTGTCCTTTTGGGGTCGCGGGGGGTGCTGGAGCCTGGAGTTTTTTTCATAATTTTTTAAATCGATTTTATATATATATATATATATATATATATATATATATATATATATATATATATATATATATATATATATATATATATATATATATATATATATATATATATATATATATATATATATTTATATATATATATATATATATATATATATATATACATATATATACTGTACATATATAAAATCGATTTAAAAAATTATGAAAAAAACTGTTTTAAAAAAAATGTGCAGCAAATAATATATATTAATACACATATGTATATATGTGTGTGTGTGTGTGTATATATATATATATATATATATATATATATATATATATATATATATATATATATATATATCTGCGAGGAGGTGGCGACTTGTCCAGGGTGTACTCCGCCTTCCGCCCGATTGTAGCTGAGATAGGCTCCAGCGCCCCCCCGCGACCGCGAAGGGAATAAGCGGTAGGAAATGGATGGATGGATGGATATATATATATATATATATATATATATATATATATATATATATATATATATATATATATATATATATATATATATATATATATATATATATATATATATACATATATACATATTTAAAATGTGTGTGTGTGTGTGTGTGTGCGTGTGTGTGTGCGTGTGTGTGTGTGTGTGTGTGTGTACACACAAACACACACACACAATTCTGAAATGAAAAACAAAAAATGTGCAAAAAAAAAAAAAAAAGATTAGTATACAAAATGTATTGTGAAAGAACTTAAGGTCAAAGTGTCACCAAGGTTTGTGTAAAAAAAAACAACAACATGCGTACAAAAATACTTTTAAAAACATTCCTGGATGACATTCTGACAATAAAATTGTGTTTGTGTATAAAAAATGCTTTTCCTGAGCAAATGTTATCACCTGTGTTGAATCATGATTCATCCAAATTCCAAAATGTGATTAATCTGGTTATGTATTAATCATATATGTATATATATATATATATTTTGTTTGTTTGTTTTTTCTTTCATATATATGAAAATGATCATTCGACTGGAGTAAATAAAAATAGTGTTGGATTAGTATTTAAATTCATTTCTGACTTTCCCTTCTCAAAGAATGGGAATCCAAGCCAGAACCGGACTGGTTGAAATTCAACTGGAATGCCTTCTAGACATCAACTTTGATTGATTGACAACCAACTGCAATGGCAAAGTACATTTGAAGTCAACGACAGGTAAAAATGTGACATCTTTTAATAAACAAAGCGCTTTGATATTTACAGCAAGCTTGGACTGGATGGCTAAAATTCGCTGACCCTCCTGAAGGAGCTGACGATGGCGCAAGTGGCGCACCAGTCGCGGTAGCGCCGGTACTCGCCGGGCCTCAGGAAGTACTGGCGCCCTCGGAAGTTGGGGTACTCGTAGAAGATCCAGTAGCCGTTGATGACGTTGCAGGAGTAGACATGGCGGTGGTGGAAACGGTCGGACACACAGGCGCAGTCGTCCATGAACTCCATGGTGTGACCGCCCAAGTCGGGCTTCTCGTAGATGCGCAGCCTGTATGAGCCTCGGTACTGCGGGGGGGGAGGAAGCGTCAGTCGGAGCGGCGGGCGGTCCCACACGTGCGGCGTTCTTACCGCCGGGATCATCCTGCAGGAGCGGATGCAGCTGCTGAAGCCCATCCACCTCTGGTAGTCGGAGTAGTCGCCCCGCCTCATGAAGTACTGGTGGCCCGCGAAGTTGGGCCGCTCGTAGATCATGAAGCAGCCGCTCTCCACCCGGATGGAGTTGCAGCGGGCGAAGAAGGAGTGGAGGTCCGTGCAGTCGTTGCTGCACTCGTAGCTCCGACCCTGGAAGTTCTTGTCCTCGTAGAAGATGATCTGCCCACAGACCACGGCGTCAGAAACCACGCTCGCATGCCAGCCCAGTAGAACCTACCTTGCCCATGGTGTCCTTTTGGAGAGCTTCCTCCTGCTTCCAGGGCTTTTTATAGCTCGCCCCCACACAAACACGCCATTGTTATTCAAAGGTATTAAATAAAGGCGCTTGTTTATATTTGAAACAGAAATCATTAAGTGGCTTTGACGTGGCCGGACAAAGGAAAGGACTAGCATGGTGTGCACACGTCCAGGGGACAATGGCGGGGGAACAATACAGAACGCCTGATGCAGGGAGACCCTCCATCACCATGCACTCTGCAGAGCCTCCATGCGTGAAGGACTGGTCATCCTCTAAAGCCAAGGTTCTTAACCTTCTTGACCCACTTTTCTGATAGTCCTCAGATCTTAACGCTCAGTCGCTCAACTCACGCCATTCCTACTGTCACGTTCAAACACTGAGGACATCTACTAAACAAGACAAAAGGCAAGGAATCAAACAGAGACAGAATTCAATTTGGACTCAATATTGAGGAGAGACATGGCCACTGCGCTCTCTGCACAGTCCTGCACCACGCTCTGACGAAGAAGGTTTTCGTCTCCTCATTTATTCAGATGTTCAATGTTCACGCACCAACACATGTCACAGCAGGATTGGGAAGTATGTAAAACAGTCATTGTTTTCGGTCGCTTTGAAGACCAAGAAGAGGATTTCTCGGGCTTGGGCTCTTCCTGGATCCAGCTAGGGCAGGTGTTGGAGGACAACTCTCTCCTTTGAATCACACATTAAGAGTGTTACTAAAACGGCCTTCTTTCATCTCCGTAATATCGCTAAAATTCGTTCTATTTTATCCACTAGCGACGCTGAGATCATTATTCATGCGTTCGTTACGTCTCGTCTCGACTACTGTAACGTATTATTTTCGGGTCTCCCTATGTCTAGCATTAAAAGATTACAGTTGGTACAAAATGCGGCTGCTAGACTTTTGACAAGAACAAGAAAGTTTGATCATATTACGCCTATACTGTATATACCTTTATATACATATATACATATATATATACCTATACTGGCTCACCTGCACTGGCTTCCTGTGCACTTAAGATGTGACTTTAAGGTTTTACTACTTACGTATAAAATACTACACGGTCTAGCTCCGTCCTATCTTGTCGATTGCATTGTACCATATGTCCCGGCAAGAAATCTGCGTTCAAAGAACTCCGGCTTATTAGTGATTCCCAGAGCCCAAAAAAAGTCTGCGGGCTATAGAGCGTTTTCTATTGGGGCTCCAGTACTATGGAATGCCCTCCCGGTAACAATTAGAGATGCTACCTCAGTAGAAGCATTTAAGTCCCATCTTAAAACTCATTTGTATACTCTAGCCTTTAAATAGCCCCCCTGTTAGACCAGTTGATCTGCCGTTTCTTTTCTTTTCTCCTCTGCTCCCCTTTTCCTTGAGGGGGGGGGCACAGGTCCGGTGGCCATGGATGAAGTGCTGGCTGTCCAGAGTCGGGACCCGGGGTGGACCGCTCGCCTGTGCATCGGCTGGGAACATCTCTGCGCTGCTGACCCGTCTCCGCTCGGGATGGTGTCCTGCTGGCCCCACTATGGACTGGACTCTTACTATTATGTTGGATCCACTATGGACTGGACTCTCACAATATTATGTCAGACCCACTCGACATCCATTGCTTTCGGTCTCCCCTAGAGGGGGGGGTTACCCACATATGCGGTCCTCTCCAAGGTTTCTCATAGTCATTCACATCGACGTCCCACTGGGGTGAGTTTTTCCTTGCCCGTATGTGGGCTTTGTACCGAGGATGTCGTTGTGGCTTGTGCAGCCCTTTGAGACACTTGTGATTTAGGGCTATATAAATAAAGATTGATTGATTGATTGATTGACAATGGATAACCCCTCCCGTCTCCTGACCACAGCAACTTCAAGAGGGCAACGGGTCGTAAATAGCGTTGACCTCGGTTACCAAATAGTTGGAAGAGAGTTTGTGAAATACTTCAGAGAGAGTTCGTTTAACACTTCAAAGAGTGTTCCTCTGGAAGTTGAGCAGATCCTGCCATCTGTCCGTGTTGAAATCACAGTGGAGTTTTACGAGCCTTCTTCCTCTTGTTAGGCCTCGAAAGACAGCCTTCATCTTCTCATCAGGAACATAATGTAATATAATGTTTCTTTTGTGATAACTTACAAACAATTATTCCAACACCTACCGGGCATCCATTCGCGTAAAATCCAACAGTGCCATGTTACGGTACCTGGGTGATAGTAACTTGCTTGTGTAACGGGGGCTAGCTCACTTACCTCTCAACCCGGGGACATGGGTTCGTGCCCCGCTCGGAGCCGTGGCAATATGGGAAGGTGGAAACCGCGACCCGCGTAGGACTGAGTGAGGTTTAGGGGGTGAGTGTAACGGGGGCCAGGCAGGGTGGCTGCTCCTGGTGTATGTTGGTAAACATAACTCCCTGGCAACTTCAAAGAAGGTGCTAGCCACTGGGCTAGCAGCTCGGGCTAGCACACTCACCTCTCAACCTGGCGACACCAGTTGGTGGCCTGCTCGGAGCGGTGGCAATATGGGAACGTGGAAACACAACGCACAGCCGCTAAAATGGTGCCGTGACCCTGATGGGAGTGAGTGAGGTTTAGGTTGTAAGTGTGACCTGCTCAGTGGCCTAGTGGTTAGAGTGTCCGCCCTGAAATCGGTATATATATATATATATATATATATATATGTCTTAATAAGGTTATCCAAAAAATAGTGCTCGATACCGTAGTAGAGCGCAATATATGTATGTGTGGGGAAAAAATCACAAGACTATTTCATCTCTACAGGCCTGTTTCATGAGGGGGGGTTCCCTCAATCATCAGGAGATTTTAATGGGAGCATTCACATACCATGGTTTATATAGGGCACAGAGTGGGTGGGTACAGGCTGGTGTAGGGGCGTGGTGATTGGCTCATGTGTTACTACCTAGGAGGTGTTTCCGTCTGTGGTGGCATGCTGTTACAATTTCGCTGCGCTTGTTGAGGGATGACAGGTCTGGTCGGTAAATAATAAACAGTTTTTCTTTCAAGCATAGGTTGCATCTTTTATTACCACTATTGTAAGGTGTGCTGGATGCAAGAATTTGCCATGTTATTGAATATTCAACATAAGAAAAGTATTCAACAAGAACAACATTAAATTGAGCTACAGCTGCATGAACAATATACGACAAATCATCTCAAACCACAACAAAACAATTGCAAATGAGCCGTCGGCCCCCGGACAGAGCGACTCCAAAACCAACAAAGGTTGCAACTGTCGAAAGAAACCTGATTGCCCTCTCAACGGGGGGTGCTTACAAACATCAGTTGTCTACCAATCTAAGGTAACACGCAAGGACATTAACACATCCGACACATATGTAGGATTAACCGAGGGAGAGTTCAAAACCAGATGGAACAATCACAAGGCTTCTTTCAGGAACCAAAACCTGCGGAATACCACAGAACTCAGCAAACACATTTGGGACCTCAAAGACAATAATGTTGAATATCTTCCTAGTAGTGATGGGTTGATGAGGCGTCATGAAGCGTTTCGACACATTGCAAAACTGTATTGATACTGTGTCGATACTGTGTCACTAAATACTGACATCTGCTGGACATTAAAAATCCCTACAGGCAACCTATGGACCGACTCAACTGACACTGATTTGATGCCCTAGTACAGGGGTCACCAACCTTTTTGAAACCAAAAACTACTTCTTGGGTACTGATTAATGCGAAGGGCTACCAGTTTGATACACACTTAAATAAATAAATATATTGTCATTTGTAAGTTACACGTAAGTGTGATTTAAACAAGAATAGCTAAATAAATAAATGTGTATATATATAAAAAAAATGGGTATTTATGTCTGTCATTTCGTCGTACATTTTTTTTTCCTTTTACGGAAGGTTTTTTGTAGAGAATAAATGATGAAAAAAACACTTAATTGAACGGTTTAAAAGAGGAGAAAACACACACACAAAAAAAAATACAATTTTGAAACATAGTTTATCTTCAATTTCGACTCTTTAAAATTCAAAATTCAACCGACAAAAAGAAGAAAAAAACTAGCTAATTTGAATCTTTTTGAAAAAATTAAAAAAAATAATTTATGGAACATCATTAGTAATTTTTCCTGATTAAGATACATTTTAGAATTTTGATGACATGTTTTAAATTGGTTAAAATCCAATCTGCACTTTGTTAGAATATTTAACAAATTGGACCAAGCTATATTTCGAACAAAGACAAATCAGTATTTCTTCTAGATTTTCCAGAACCAAAATTTTAAAAGAAATTCAAAATACTTTGAAATAAGATTTAAATTTGATTCTACAGATTTTCTAGATTTGCCAGAATATTTTTTTTGAATTTTAATCATAGTAAGTTTGAAGAAATATTTCACAAATATTCTTCGTCGAAAAAACAGAAGCTAAAATATTTATTATTCTTTACAATAAAAAAATAAAAAATTGACTTGAACATTGATTTAAATTGTCAGGAAAGAAGAGGAAGAAATTTAAAAGGTAAAAAGGTATATTTGTTTAAAAATCCTAAAATCATTTTTAAGGTTGTATTTTTTTCTCTAAAATTGTATTTCTAAAAGTAATAAGAAGCAAAGTAAAAAATAAATGAATTTATTTAAACAAGTGAAGACCCATCCATCCATCCATTTTCTACCGCTTATTCCAAGTGAAGACCAAGTCTTTAAAATATTTTCGTGGATTTTCAAATTCTATTTGAGTTTTGTCTCTTTTAGAATTAAAAATGTGGAGCAAAGCGAGACCAGCTTGCTAGTAAATAAATACAATTTAAAAAATAGAGGCAGCTCACTGGTAAGTGCTGCTCTTTGAGCTATTTTTAGAACAGGCCAGCGGGCGACTGATCTGGTCCTTACGGGCTACCTGGTGACCGCGGGCACCGCGTTGGTGACCCCTGCCCTAGTATATACAATAATATAAACCAAGTCATTTAGGATTATTTCATATCTTCATTTAAATAAAAATATATTTGTATCTTTTTTAGATACAGTCAATAAATAATGTGAACATGTATCATAACATGGACATCTAAGAGAACGTGTTGTGGATGATTGTGGACTGTGAATTGTTTTAATTTTATTTTTTTTACACATTTTTATTAAAAAAAACGACATATTACATTTTAGACGATTTCTCTTCTTAGTTATTATTTCTCCGGCTGTAGAAAAGAGCCGCTCACAGGGCACAGAGGAGGCGTCAGTGCGACACAGTTGGCGTATCGGTCACGTGACCAAAACAGCTCATGATCGGTCACGTGACTTTCTAAAAGCGGTACGCGCACCGACACAGGGTTTTGCTCTATGAGCTCGACGCATGCGCCGATGCATCGGTGTTGCCGGACCCATCACTACTTCCTAGCATCACCTCCATTGGAGCGGTTTTTGTTATACTTACCGTATTTTCCGCACTATAAGGCGCACCGGATTATTAGCCGCACCTTCTATGAATTACATATTTCATAATTTTGTCCACCAATAAGCCGCCCCGGACTATAAGCCGCGCCTACGCTGCGCTAAAGTGAATGTCAAAAAAACAGTCAGATAGTTCAGTCAAACTTTAATAATATATTGAAAACCAGCGTTCTAACAACTCTGTCCCAAAATGTACGCAAATGTGCAATCACAAACATAGTAAAATTCAAAATGGTGTAGAGCAATAGCAACATAATGTTGCTCGAACGTTAATGTCACAACACACAAAATAAACATAGCGCTCACCTTCTGAAGTTATTCTTCATTCGTAAATCCTTCGAATTCTTCGTCTTCGGTGTCCGAATTGAAAAGTTGCGCAAGCGTGGGATGCAAAATGGCCGGTTCCGTCTCGTCGAAGTCATCGGGAGTCAGTGTCGCTGTTGTTCTGTGAATCCTGCCTTCCGGAAAGCTCGGACCACAGTTGTGACCGAAATATCTGCCCAGGCATTTACGATCCACTGGCAAATGTTGGCGTATGTCGTCCGGCGCTGTCTGCCCGTCTTAGTGAAGGTGTGTTCGCCTTCGGAGCTGTGTGAAAAAAGCCACCCGGCCTCTTCGCGTAAACTTCCCTTAACCACTCGCTCATCTTTTCTTCATCCATCCATCCCTTCGAGTTAGCTTTTATGATGACGCCGGCTGGAAAGGTCTCTTTTGGCAAGGTCTTCCTTTTGAATATCACCATGGGTGGAAGTTAGCATGGCAAGCTAGAACCACAGTGAAGGATGACTTCTCATTCCCTGTGGTGCGAATATTCACCGTACGTGCTCCCGTTCCACAGTGTGGTTCACAGGAATATCAGTTGCTGTGAAATACGGTAGTAATCCGTGTGTGGATGGAGAGATTGCGTCTTTTTATGAACCGGATCCTTGTCGCTTAGTAGGAGCCATTTTGTGGTCTTTACAGATGTAAACACACAAAGGAAATGAAACGTAATATCCGCGCGCTTCTTCTTCGTCTACGCGGGCGGGTGGTTGCTTACAGTAGAAGAAGAAGCGCTTCCTGTTCTATGGGGGCGGGTGCTTACCTTGGCGGTTGCTTGCGTAGAAGAAGAAGCGCTTCCTGTTCTACCGGGAAAAAAGATGGCGGCTGTTTACCGAAGTTGCGAGATCGAAACTTTATGAAAATGAATCGTAATAAAGCGCACCGGGTTATAAGGCGCACTGTCAGCTTTTGAGAAAATTTGTGGTTTTTAGGTGCGCCTTATAGTGCGGAAAATACGGTAGTAGTTTTTTGTTCATAGCCCCTTTTTCCCTCTGTAGACGGAGCATTTTTGAGTTATTGATATTTTTGTTAGTTTAGAGTAGTGATGGGTTGATGAGGCGTCATGAAGCGTTTCGACACATTGCAAAACTGTATTGATACTGTGTCGATACTGTGTCACTAAATACTGACATCTGCTGGACATTAAAAATCCCTACAGGCAACCTATGGACCGACTCAACTGACACTGATTTGATGCCCTAGTACAGGGGTCACCAACCTTTTTGAAACCAAAAACTACTTCTTGGGTACTGATTAATGCGAAGGGCTACCAGTTTGATACACACTTAAATAAATAAATATATTGTCATTTGTAAGTTACACGTAAGTGTGATTTAAACAAGAATAGCTAAATAAATTAAAAAAAATATATAAAAAAATGGGTATTTCTGTCTGTCATTCCGTCGTACATTTTTTTTCCTTTTACGGAAGGTTTTTTGTAGAGAATAAATGATGAAAAAAACACTTAATTGAACGGTTTAAAAGAGGAGAAAACAAGAAAAAATGTAAAATAACATTTTGAAACATAGTTTATCTTCAATTTCGACTCTTTAAAATTCAAAATTCAACCGACAAAAAGAAGAGAAAAACTAGCTTATTTGAATCTTTTTGAAAAAATTAAAAAAATAATTTGTGGAACATCATTAGTCATTTTTCCTGATTAAGATACATTTTAGAATTTTGATGACATGTTTTAAATTGGTTAAAATCCAATCTGCACTTTGTTAGAATATTTAACAAATTGGACCAAGCTATATTTCTAACAAAGACAAATCAGTATTTCTTCTAGATTTTCCAGAACCAAAATTTTAAAAGAAATTCAAAATACTTTGAAATAAGATTTAAATTTGATTCTACAGATTTTCTAGATTTGCCAGAATATTTTTTTTGAATTTTAATCATAGTAAGTTTGAAGAAATATTTCACAAATATTCTTCGTCGAAAAAACAGAAGCTAAAATATTTATTATTCTTTACAATAAAAAAATAAAAAATTGACTTGAACATTGATTTAAATTGTCAGGAAAGAAGAGGAAGAAATTTAAAAGGTAAAAAGGTATATTTGTTTAAAAATCCTAAAATCATTTTTAAGGTTGTATTTTTTTCTCTAAAATTAAGTAATAAGAAGCAAAGTAAAAAATAAATGAATTTATTTCAACAAGTGAAGACCCATCCATCCATCCATTTTGTACCACTTATTCCAAGTGAAGACCAAGTCTTTAAAATATTTTCTTGGATTTTCAAATTCTATTTGAGTTTTGTCTCTTTTAGAATTTAAAAATGTGGAGCAAAGCGAGACCAGCTTGCTAGTAAATAAATACAATTTAAAAAATAGAGGCAGCTCACTGGTAAGTGCTGCTCTTTGAGCTATTTTTAGAACAGGCCAGCGGGCGACTGATCTGGTCCTTACGGGCTACCTGGTGACCGCGGGCACCGCGTTGGTGACCCCTGCCCTAGTATATACAATAATATAAACCAAGTCATTTAGGATTATTTCATATCTTCATTTAAATAAAAATATATTTGTATCTTTTTTAGATACAGTCAATAAATAATGTGAACATGTATCATAACATGGAAATCTAAGAGAACGTGTTGTGGATGATTGTGGACTGGGAATTGTTTTAATTTTATTTTTTTACACATTTTTATTAAAAAAAACGACATATTACATTTTAGACGATTTCTCTTCTTAGTTATTATTTCTCCGGCTGTAGAAAAGAGCCGCTCACAGGGCACAGAGGAGGCGTCAGTGCGACACAGTTGGCGTATCGGTCACGTGACCAAAACAGCTCATGATCGGTCACGTGACTTTCTAAAAGCGGTACGCGCACCGACACAGGGTTTCGCTCTATGAGCTCGACGCATGCGCCGATGCATCGGTGTTGCCGGACCCATCACTACTTCCTAGCATCACCTCCATTGGAGCGGTTTTTGTTATACTTACCGTATTTTCCGCACTATAAGGCGCACCGGATTATTAGCCGCACCTTCAATGAATTACATATTTCATAACTTTGTCCACCAATAAGCCGCCCCGGATTATAAGCCGCGCCTACGCTGCGCTAAAGGGAATGTCAAAAAAACAGTCAGATAGGTCAGTCAAACTTTAATAATATATTGAAAACCAGCGTTCTAACAACTCTGTCCCAAAATGTACGCAAATGTGCAATCACAAACATAGTAAAATTCAAAATGGTGTAGAACAATAGCAACATAATGTTGCTCGAACGTTAATGTCACAACACACAAAATAAACATAGCGCTCACCTTCTGAAGTTATTCTTCATTCGTAAATCCTTCGAATTCTTCGTCTTCGGTGTCCGAATTGAAAAGTTGCGCAAGCGTGGGATGCAAAATGGCCGGTTCCGTCTCGTCGAAGTCATCGGAGTCAGTGTCACTGTTGTCCAGTAGTTCTGTGAATCCTGCCTTCCGGAAAGCTCGGACCACAGTTGTGACCGAAATATCTGCCCAGGCATTTACGATCCACTGGCAAATGTTGGCGTATGTCGTCCGGCGCTGTCTGCCCGTCTTAGTGAAGGTGTGTTCGCCTTCGGAGCTGTGTGAAAAAAGCCACCCGGCCTCTTCGCGTAAACTTCCCTTAACCACTCGCTCATCTTTTCTTCATCCATCCATCCCTTCGAGTTAGCTTTTATGATGACGCCGGCTGGAAAGGTCTCTTTTGGCAAGGTCTTCCTTTTGAATATCACCATGGGTGGAAGTTAGCATGGCAAGCTAGAACCACAGTGAAGGATGACTTCTCATTCCCTGTGGTGCGAATATTCACCGTACGTGCTCCCGTTGTATCCACAGTGCGGTTCACAGGAATATCAGTTGCTGTGAAATACGGTAGTAATCCGTGTGCGGATGGAGAGATTGCGTCTTTTTATGAACCGGATCCTTGTCGCTTAGTAGGAGCCATTTTGTGGTCTTTACAGATGTAAACAGGAAATGAAACGTACGGTGATATCCGCGCATTTTTTCTTCTTCTTCCGGGGGCGGGTGATAGCTTACAGTAGAAGAAGAAGCGCTTCCTGTTCTATGGGGGCGGGTGCTTTCCTTGGCGGTTGCTTGCGTAGAAGAAGAAGCGCTTCCTGTTCTACCGGGAAAAAAGATGGCGGCTGTTTACCGAAGTTGCGAGATCGAAACTTTATGAAAATGAATCGTAATAAAGCGCACCGGGTTATAAGGCGCACTGTTAGCTTTTGAGAAAATTTGTGGTTTTTAGGTGCGCCTTATAGTGCGGAAAATACGGTACTTAGTAGTTTTTTGTTCATAGCCCCTTTTTCCCTCCGTAGACGGAGCGTTTTTGAGTTATTGATATTTTTGCTAGTTTAGAGCTCAGGTCAGTTGTGTTTTTATAGCCTGTTTATTTCTCCTGTTTTGGACCCCTTCCCTTGTCCAAATAAATTGTCTTAAAATCCTGCATCTGTTTTTCAGAGTCCTGTTCTGGTCGTGACAATATTCAGTTGAATATGCTACAAAGACAACATATTTGATGTTCAAACTCATAAACATTTTTTTTTTTTTTTTGCAAATAATCATTAACTTTAGAATTTGATGGCAGCAACACGTGACAAAGAAGTTGGGAAAGGTGGCAATAAATACTGATAAAGTTGAGGAATGCTCATCAAACACTTATTTGGAACATCCCACAGGTGTGCAGGCTAATTGGGAACAGGTGGGTGCCATGATTGGGTATTAAAGTAGATTCCATGAAATGCTCAGTCATTCACAAACAAGGATGGGGCGAGGGTCACCACTTTGTCAACAAATGCCTGAGCAAATTGTTGAACAGTTTAAGAACAACGTTTCTCAAAGTGCAATTGCAAGAAATGTAGGGATTTCAACATCTACGGTCCATAATATCATCAAAAGGTTCAGAGAATCTGGAGAAATCACTCCACGTAAGCGGCATGGCGGGAAACCAACATTGAATGAGCGTGACCTTCCATCCCTCAGACGGCACTGTATCAAAAAGCGACATCAATCTCTAAAGGATATCACCACATGGGCTCAGGAACACTTCAGAAAACCACTGTCAGTAACTACAGTTGGTCGCTACATATGTAAGTGCAAGTTAAAGCTCTACTATGCAAAGCGAAAGCCGTTTATCAACAACACCCAGAAACGCCGTCGGCTTCTCTGGGCCCGAGATCATCTAAGATGGACTCATGTAAAGTGGAAAAGTGTTCTGTGGTCTGACGAGTCCACATTTCAAATTGTTTTTGGAAATATTCGACATCGTGTCATCCGGACCAAAGGGGAAGCGAACCATCCAGACTGTTATCGACGCAAAGTGTAAAAGGCAGCATGTGTGATGGTATGGGGGTGCATTAGTGCCCAAGACATGGGTAACTTACACATCTGTGAAGGCACCATTAATGCTGAAAGGTACATACAGCTTTTGGAACAACATATGCTGCCATCTAAGCGCCGTCTTTTTCATGGACGCCCCTGCTTATTTCAGCAAGACAGTGTCAAGCCACATTTAGCACGTGTTACAGCAGCGTGGCTTCGTAAAAAAAAGAGTGCGGTACTTTCCTGGCCCGCCTGCAGTCCAGACCTGTCTCCCATCGAAAATGTGTGGCGCATTATGAAGCGTAAAATACGACAGCGGAGATCCCGGACTGTTGAACGACTGAAGCTCTACACAAAACAAGAATGGGAAAGAATTCCACTTTCAAAGCTTCAACAATTAGTTTCCTCAGTTCCCAATCGTTTACTGAGTGTTGTTAAAAGGAAAGGCCATGTAACACAGTGGTGAACATGCCCTTTCCCAACTTCTTTGGCACGTGTTGCAGCCATGAAATTCTAAGTTAATTATTATTTGCAAAAAAAAAATAAAGTTTATGAGTTTGAACTTATATATATATATATATATATGTATATACAGTATATATATATATATATATATATATATATATATATATATATATATAAACCCCGTTTCCATATGAGTTGGGAAATTGTGTTAGATGTAAATATAAACGGAATACAATGATTTGCAAATCCTTTTCAAGCCATATTCAGTTGAATATGCTACAAAGACAACATATTTGATGTTCAAACTCATAAACTTTTTATTTTTTTTGCAAATAATCATTAACTTTAGAACTTCATGGCTTCAACTCGTGCCAAAGTTGTTGGGAAAGGGCATGTTCACCACTGTGTTACATGGCCTTTCCTTTTAACAACACTCAGTAAAGGTTTGGGAACTGAGGAGACACATTTTTGAAGCTTCTCAGGTGGAATTCTTTCCCATTCTTGCTTGATGTACAGCTTAAGTTGTTTAACAGTCCGGGGGTCTCCCTTGTGCTATTTTAGGCTTCATAATGCGCCACACATTTTCAATGGGAGACAGGTCTGGACTACAGGCAGGCCAGTCTAGTACCCACACTCTTTTACTATGAAGTCCCGTTGATGTAACACGTGGCTTGGCATTGTCTTGCTGAAATAAGCAGGGGCGTCCATGGTAACGTTGCTTGGATGGCAACATATGTTGCTCCAAAAGCTGTATGTACCTTTCAGCATTAATGGTGCCTTCACAGATGTGTAAGTTACCCATGTCTTGGGCACTAATACACCCCCATACCATCACACATGCTGCCTTTTACACTTTGCGCCTAGAACAATCCGGATGGTTCTTTTCCTCTTTGGTCCGGAGGACACGACGTCCACAGTTTCTAAAAAAAATTTGAAATGTGGACTCGTCAGACCACAGAACACTTTTCCACTTTGTATCAGTCCATCTTAGATGAGCTCAGGCCCAGCCAAGCCGACGGCGTTTCTGGGTGTTGTTGATAAACGGTTTTTGCCTTGCATAGAAGACTTTTAACTTGCACTTACAGATGTAGCGACCAACTGTAATTACTGACAGTGGGTTTCTGAAGTGTTCCTGAGCCCATGTGGTGATATCCTTTACACACTGATGTCGCTTGTTGATGCAGTACAGCCTGAGGGATGGAAGGTCACGGGCTTAGCTGCTTACGTGCAGTGATTTCTCCAGATTCTCTGAACCCTTTGATGATATTACGGAGCGTAGATGGTGAAATCCCTAAATTCCTTGCAATAGCTGGTTGAGAAAGATTTTTCTTAAACTGTTCAACAATTTGCTCAGGCATTTGTTGACAAAGTGGTGACCCTCGCCCCATCCTTGTTTGTGAATGACTGAGCATTTCATGGAATCTACTTTTATACCCAATCATGGCACCCACCTGTTCCCAATTAGCCTGTTCACCTGTGGGATGTTCCAAATAAGTGTTTGATGAGCATTCCTCAACTTTATCAGTATTTATTGCCACCTTTCCCAACTTCTTTGTCACGTGTTGCTGGCATCAAATTCTAAAGTTAATGATTATTTGCAAAAAAAAATAAAGTTTATGAGTTTGAACATCAAATATGTTGTCTTTGTAGCATATTCAACTGAATATGGGTTGAAAATGATTTGCAAATCATTGTATTCCGTTTATATTTACATCTAACACAATTTCCCAACTCATATGGAAGCAGGGTTTGTGTATCCAAAAAACAACAACATGCGTACAAAAAGAAGTTTATTTGTAGCAATTATGATTAAGATCTGAATTATTGTGTTGTTTCAAAAATGTTGTGGCGCGCCATCAGATCAAAGCTTGGCGCCAGGCCCCGCCCACATCCTATGGCGTGAGTTCCTGTACTCGTATCTGCCATTTTAGCCCTGACTCATGTGGTCAAAGTCCCTGGAAAGTACCAGCCCAAACCAAGATGGACGACTTCCTGCTTATTTTCAAATATGGCTTCTTGAGACGTTTACATGCAACGTCTCCATGGAGGCAAATTATGACGCCTCAATCTGGGAGCAGGAGGTCATGTTTCACATTTGCATTTTCCATCCATCCATCCATTTCTACCGCTTATTCCCTTCGGGGTTGCGGGGGGCGCAGGAGCCTATCTCAGCTACAATCGGGCGGAAGGCGGCGTACACCCTGCAGTCAGTCAAATTTAAAATGTTGTGCCCGGCGCCCCCAAAGTATCACATTTATCAAAGCATCACATTTATCGGCCGACATGATGCGCCTGCAAAGTACCCTAACCCTTTTCATGCATGTTAAGAGCCTCCAAAATGGAGGGATGATAATTCATTTATTCATTCATTCATTTTCACACAAAGCCATTCCAATATTGCAGCTTTTTGATGCACTGCCCATCCATCCATCCATCCATCCACCATCCATCCATCCATCCATCCATCCACCATCCATCCATCCATCCATCCATCCATCATCCATCCATCCATCCATCCATCCATCCATCTGTCCGTCCATCCTTCCATCCGTCCATCCTTCCATCCATCCATCCATCCATCCATCGTCCATCCATCCATCCATCCATCCATCTGTCCGTCCGTCCGTCCATCCATCCACCATCCACCATCCATCCATCTGTCCGTCCGTCCATCCATCCATCCATCCATCTGTCCATCCATCCATCCTCCATCCACCATCCATCCATCCATCCATCCATCCATCCATCCGTCCGTCCGTCCATCCATCCATCCATCCACCATCCATCCATCTGTCCACCATCCATCCATCCATCCATCCACCCACCATCCGTCCGTCCATCCATCCATCCATCCATCCATCCATCTGTCCATCCATCCATCCTCCATCCACCATCCATCCATCCATCCATCCATCTGTCCACCATCCATCCATCCATCCATCCACCATCCATCCATCCATCCATCCATCCACCCATCCACCATCCATCCATCCATCCATCAATCCATCTGTCCATCCATCCATCCACCATCCATCCATCTGTCCATCCATCCATCCATCCATCCATCCATCCATCCGTCCATCTGTCCATCCATCCATTCACCATCCGTCCATCCATCCATCCATCCATCCATCCATCCATCCATCCATCCATCATCCATCCGTCCATCCATCCATCCACCATCCATCCGTCCGTCCGTCCATCCATCCACCATCCATCCATCCATCCACCATCCATCCATCCATCCATCCATCCATCCATCCATCCATCCATCCATCCACCATCCATCCATCCATCCATCCATCCACCATCCATCCATCCATCCATCCATCCATCCATTTCCTAATAAACGGAAATAAATTTGTATTTTTCCATTTTCAATGATCATTCCTGAATACGTTCATCAAAATGTCGGGAGACATTTTTTGTGTTTAATTTTGTTCATGTTTTTATTTTCACTTGTGATGTTATTATCATATTATGTGCTTTTTCTCCATGAGCTGGTCTAGACGAGCAGCCCGTGCTATATTAGTGGCGTCCAGTAGGTGGCAGTGCGCACCTTTCAAGCCATGGCTGCAACCCGCCACTCACTACAACACGAAGAAGAAAAAGACGAAGAAGAAGAAGAAGACGAAGAAGAAAATGATGAAAACCAGCGACAACTTTTATCATTTTTAATAACTTTCATCGTAATGGAGGACTCCTGACTTCACGCTGCCAACCTGTCAGCTTATGGTGAGTGCTTAGTGAGCGAAGTGGTGCTTGGTGCAGCTCACATGACACTTTATACCTGTTAGCATGCTAGCTGTTAGCCTTCTTCAAGGCAGACGAACGACTTGAAGTCACGTGACTTCACTTTATTAGTATTATATTATTAATATTATATTATTAGTATTATATCACATATTATTATTAGTATTATATCACATATTGTTATTATTATTGTATCACATATTGTTATTAGTATTATATCACATACTGTATTAGTATTACAAACCCCGTTTCCATATGAGTTGGGAAATTGTGTTAGATGTAAATATAAACGGAATACAATGATTTGCAAATCCTTTTCAAGCCATATTCAGTTGAATATGCTACAAAGACAACATATTTGATGTTCAAACTCATAAACTTAATTTATTTTTTGCAAATAATCATTAACTTTAGAATTTGATGCCAGCAACACGTGACAAAGAAGTTGGGAAAGGTGGCAATAAATACTGATAAAGTTGAGGAATGCTCATCAAAGACTTATTTGGAACATCCCACAGGTGTGCAGGCTAATTGGGAACAGGTGGGTGCCATGATTGGGTATAAAAGTAGATTCCATGAAATGCTCAGTCATTCACAAACAAGGATGGGGCGAGGGTCACCACTTTGTCAACAAATGCCTGAGCAAATTGTTGAACAGTTTAAGAAAAACCTTTCTCAAGCAGCTATTGCAAGGAATTTAGGGATTTCACCATCTACGCTCCGTAATATCATCAAAGGGTTCAGAGAATGTGGAGAAATCACTGCACGTAAGCAGCTAAGCCCGGGACCTTCCATCCCTCAGGCTGTACTGCATCAACAAGCGACATCAGTGTGTAAAGGATATCACCACATGGGCTCAGGAACACTTCAGAAACCCACTGTCAGTAACTACAGATGGTAGCTACATCTGTAAGTGCAAGTTAAAACTCTTTTATGCAAGGCAAAAACCGTTTATCAACAACACCCAGAAACGCCGTTGGCTTCGCTGGGCCTGAGCTCATCTAAGATGGACTGATACAAAGTGGAAAAGTGTTCTGTGGTCTGACGAGTCCACATTTCAAATTGTTTTTGGAAACTGTGGACGTCGTGTCCTCCGGACCAAAGAGGAAAAGAACCATCCGGATTGTTATAGGCGCAAAGTGTAAAAGGCAGCATGTGTGATGGTATGGGGGTGTATTAGTGCCCAAGACATGGGTAACTTACACATCTGTGAAGGCACCATTAATGCTGAAAGGTACATACAGCTTTTGGAGCAACACATGTTGCCATCCAAGCAACATTATCACGGACGCCCCTGCTTATTTCAGCAAGACAATGCCAAGCCACGTGTTACATCAACGTGGCTTCATAGTAAAAGAGTGCGGGTACTAGACTGGCCTGCCTGTAGTCCAGACCTGTCTCCCATTGAAAATGTGTGGCGCATTATGAAGCCTGAAATAGCACAACGGAGACCCCCGGACTGTTGAACAACTTAAGCTGTACATCAAGCAAGAATGGGAAAGAATTCCACCTGAGAAGCTTCAAAAATGTGTCTCCTCAGTTCCCAAACATTTACTGAGTGTTGTTAAAAGGAAAGGCCATGCAACACAGTGGTGAACATGCCCTTTCCCAACTACTTTGGCACGTGTTGCAGCCATGAAATTCTAAGTTAATTATTATTTGCAAAAAAAATAAAGTTTATGAGTTTCAACATCAAATATGTTGTCTTTGTAGCATATTCAACTGAATATGGCTTGAAAATGATTTGCAAATCATTGTATTCCGTTTATATTTACATCTAACACAATTTCCCAACTCATATGGAAACGGGGTTTGTATATCACATTATTCATGATGTTATTAAACCAGGACATACTCAAAGAAGCTTAATCACTTCCAAAAGCCTCTTCTTTATGACAAGACAAGTATGTCACAAAACATTATCTAGAGCCACAAGTGTTGAGAGGTTACTCAACATCTTTTATTATGCCTAAAATGTGAGAAATATCAAATGTCCTGTATTAAATATTGATGGAGATGGAGAATAGTTAGATATACAGGTAAAAGCCAGTAAATTAGAATATTTTGAAAAACTTGATTTATTTCAGTAATTGCATTCAAAAGGTGTAACTTGTACATTATATTTATTCATTGCACACAGACTGATGCATTCAAATGTTTATTTCATTTAATTTTGATGATTTGAAGTGGCAACAAATGAAAATCCAAAATTCCGTGTGTCACAAAATTAGAATATTACTTAAGGCTAATACACAAAAGGGATTTTTAGAAATGTTGGCCAACTGAAAAGTATGAAAATGAAAAATATGAGCATGTACAATACTCAATACTTGGTTGGAGCTCCTTTTGCCTCAATTACTGCGTTAATGCGGCGTGGCATGGAGTCGATGAGTTTCTGGCACTGCTCAGGTGTTATGAGAGCCCAGGTTGCTCTGATAGTGGCCTTCAACTCTTCTGCGTTTTTGGGTCTGGCATTCTGCATCTTCCTTTTCACAATACCCCACAGATTTTCTATGGGGCTAAGGTCAGGGGAGTTGGCGGGCCAATTTAGAACAGAAATACCATGGTCCGTAAACCAGGCACGGGTAGATTTTGCGCTGTGTGCAGGCGCCAAGTCCTGTTGGAACTTGAAATCTCCATCTCCATAGAGCAGGTCAGCAGCAGGAAGCATGAAGTGCTCTAAAACTTGCTGGTAGACGGCTGCGTTGACCCTGGATCTCAGGAAACAGAGTGGACCGACACCAGCAGATGACATGGCACCCCAAACCATCACTGATGGTGGAAACTTTACACGTGGATCCTGTGCCTCTCCTGTCTTCCTCCAGACTCTGGGACCTCGATTTCCAAAGGAAATGCAAAATTTGCTTTCGTCAGAAAACATGACTTTGGACCACTCAGCAGCAGTCCAGCTGGTGTCGGTCCACTCTGTTTCCTGAGATCCAGGGTCAACGCAGCCGTCTACCAGCAAGTTTTAGAGCACTTCATGCTTCCTGCTGCTGACCTGCTCTATGGAGATGGAGATTTCAAGTTCCAACAGGACTTGGCGCCTGCACACAGCGCAAAATCTACCCGTGCCTGGTTTACGGACCATGGTATTTCTGTTCTAAATTGGCCCGCCAACTCCCCTGACCTTAGCCCCATAGAAAATCTGTGGGGTATTGTGAAAAGGAAGATGCAGAATGCCAGACCCAAAAACGCAGAAGAGTTGAAGGCCACTATCAGAGCAACCTGGGCTCTCATAACACCTGAGCAGTGCCAGAAACTCATCGACTCCATGCCACGCCGCATTAACGCAGTAATTGAGGCCAAAGGAGCTCCAACCAAGTATTGAGTATTGTACATGCTCATATTTTTCATTTTCATACTTTTCAGTTGGCCAACATTTCTAAAAATCCCTTTTTTGTATTAGCCTTACACAATATTCTAATTTTGTGACACACGGAATTTTGGATTTTCATTTGTTGCCACTTCAAATCATCAAAATTAAATGAAATAAACATTTGAATGCATCAGTCTGTGTGCAATGAATAAATATAATGTACAAGTTACACCTTTTGAATGCAATTACTGAATTAAATCAAGTTTTTCAAAATATTCTAATTTACTGGCTTTTACCTGTATATTGACGCTTACATAGGTCTGGTGATAATGTTCCCCTTTAAAGATACATGTGTCTACGGGTGTTCTCGTGAATCTGGTAGTTATTCCGATGGCATTCCAAGTTCCTAAATATTTGTCCTTTAACATGAGAAGCGCATGCACAGGAAAGAATGCTCGTGTTCTTTTGTGGTGTAAAAAAAAAAAAGAACGTGTCCATCGACAAATGTTAACCATAGAATAAAATCCTTCTTACACCGTGTTGACTCTCGTTCTTACACTACAACAAATCGCATCGATTCATTCGGTTTTTGAATGGCGTGGTAAGCCATGTATAGAATGGTGCATCACAAAAAGATGTACAACCCAAATGGAAAGGAACTCCCGAGTCCTACTTGCAAGAGTTGCTTCAGGGCCTTCATCTTCTCGTACTCGCCCTCCATGGCCTGTTGCTTGTCATTCACCTGCACACAGAAGAATGAAATGAGTCACAGTTTCCTCGGTTCCCGTGAGGAGCTTCGTCTCTTCTTCACCAGCATTAGAGCTGTGGTGTCCACTAGTTGTGTGCACCTCGCTACCAAACCCCGCAGAATGTCCCCGGATGTCATTGTACTACATTTTATAGTACATAGATACCTTTCATATACAACATGTCCATGTAGAGTTCTCTTTATTGGCAGACTAAATACAAACTACAAAAGCAGTGAAGTTGTCAGGTTGTGTAAATGGTAAATAAAAAGAGAATAATTGGGGGTGGCATGGCGTAGTGGGTAGAGCAACCGTGCCAGAAACCTGAGGGTTGCAGGTTCGCTCCCCGCCTCTTACCATCCAAAAATCGCTACCGTTGTGTCCTTGGGCGGGACACTTCACCCTTTGCCCCCGGTGCCACTCACACCGGTGAATTGAATGATAGGTGGTGGTCGGAGGGGCCGTTGGCGCAAATTGCAGCCAGTCAGTCTACCCCAGGGCAGCTGTGGCTATGAGAGTAGCTTACCACCACCAGGTGTGAATGATGGGTTCTACATATAAAGCGACTTTGGGTACTTAGAAAAGCGCTATATAAATCCCAGTTATTATTAATTATTAATACAACAAATCCTTTTCAACTTATAATTCAATTGAATAGACTGCAAAGACAAGATATTTCATGTTCACACTGAGAAACTTCTTTCTTTTTTGGCTTGGCATTGTCTTGCTGAAATAAGCAGGGGCGTCCATGATAACGTTGCTTGGATGTACCTTTCAGCATGAATGGTGCCTTCACAGATGTGTAAGTTACCCATGCCTTGGCCACTAATACACCCCCATACCATCACACATGCTGCCTTTTACACTTTGCACTTATAGTCCGGATGGACGACGTCCACAGTTTCCAAAACTATTTGAAATGTGGACTCGTCAGACCACAACACTTTTCCACTTTGCCTCAGTGCATCTTAGGTGAGCTCGGGCCCAGCGAAGCCGGCGGCGTTTCTGGGTGTTGTTGATACATGGCGTTTGCTTTGCATAATAAAGTTTTAACTTACACTTACAGATGTAGCGACCAACTGTAGTTACTGACAGTGGTTTTCTGAAGTGTTCCTGAGCCCATGTGGTGATATCCTTTACACACTGATGTGGCTTTTTGATGCAGAAATGTTGTTCTTAAACAATTTGCTCAGGCATTTGTTGACAAAGTGGTGACCCTCGCCCCGTCCTTGTTTGTGAATGACTGAGCAATTCATGGAAGCTGCTCTTATACCCAATCATGGCACCCACCTGTTCCCAATTAGCCTGTTCACCTGTGGGATATTCCAAATAAGTGATGAGCATTCCTCAACTTTCTCACTCTTTTTTGCAACTTGTGCCAGCTTTTTTGAAACATGTTGCAGGCATCAAATTCCAAATGAGCTAATATTTGCAAAAAATAACAAGTTTCTCAGTGTGAACATGAAATATCTTGTCTTTGCAGTCTATTTAATTGAATATGAGTTGAAAAGGATTTGTTGTATTCTCTTCTTATTTACCATTTACCACAAGGTGACAACTTCACTGCTTTTGGGGTTTGTAGTTACTTCCTGACTGCATGTCATTTCTGTCTCTACGGTTACACTTCTCAGAATTTCATGACAACACGTCTCTGTGGTGACTGGGTGGGTTATTTTGGACCCTGTCACCTCCGCAGTATGGCTGTTTTTGTGGATTGTAGTCAGACCTGTGTGGTCTGTACACCAGTTGTTATGAGTTAGATGAATGAGCACATTGTAGTCAGACCTGTGTGGTCTGTACATCAGTTGTTATGAGTTAGATGAATGAGCACATTGTAGTCAGACCTGTGTGGTCTGTACATCAGTTGTTATGAGAGCCCAGGTTGCTCTGATAGTGGCCTTCAACTCTTCTGCGTTTTTGGGTCTGGCATTCTGCATCTTCCTTTTCACAACACCCCACAGAT
Source organism: Nerophis lumbriciformis (assembly GCF_033978685.3). Taxonomy (NCBI): domain Eukaryota; kingdom Metazoa; phylum Chordata; class Actinopteri; order Syngnathiformes; family Syngnathidae; genus Nerophis; species Nerophis lumbriciformis. Next base: position 1,912,118 of record NC_084560.2, read on the forward strand.
TTTCTATGGGGCTAAGGTCAGGGGAGTTGGCGGGCCAATTTAGAACAGAAATACCATGGTCCGTAAACCAGGCACGGGTAGATTTTGCGCTGTGTGCAGGCGCCAAGTCCTGTTGGAACTTGAAATCTCCATCTCCATAGAGCAGGTCAGCAGCAGGAAGCATGAAGTGCTCTAAAACTTGCTGGTAGACGGCTGCGTTGACCCTGGATCTCAGGAAACAGAGTGGACCGACACCAGCGGATGACATGGCACCCCAAACCATCACTGATGGTGGAAACTTTACACTAGACTTCAGGCAACGTGGATCCTGTGCCTCTCCTGTCTTCCTCCAGACTCTGGGACCTCGATTTCCAAAGGAAATGCAAAATTTGCATGGTTGGGTGATGGTTTGGGGTGCCATGTCATCTGCTGGTGTCGGTCCACTCTGTTTCCTGAGATCCAGGGTCAACGCAGCCGTCTACCAGCAAGTTTTAGAGCACTTCATGCTTCCTGCTGCTGACCTGCTCTATGGAGATGGAGATTTCAAGTTCCAACAGGACTTGGCGCCTGCACACAGCGCAAAATCTACCCGTGCCTGGTTTACGGACCATGGTATTTCTGTTCTAAATTGGCCCGCCAACTCCCCTGACCTTAGCCCCATAGAAAATCTGTGGGGTGTTGTGAAAAGGAAGATGCAGAATGCCAGACCCAAAAACGCAGAAGAGTTGAAGGCCACTATCAGAGCAACCTGGGCTCTCATAACACCTGAGCAGTGCCAGAAACTCATCGACTCCATGCCACGCCGCATTAACGCAGTAATTGAGGCAAAAGGAGCTCCAACCAAGTATTGAGTATTGTACATGCTCATATTTTTCATTTTCATACTTTTCAGTTGGCCAACATTTCTAAAAATCCCTTTTTTTGTATTAGCCTTAAGTAATATTCTAATTTTGTGACACACGGAATTTTGGATTTTCATTTGTTGCCACTTCAAATCATCAAAATTAAATGAAATAAGCATTTGAATGCATCAGTCTGTGTGCAATGAATAAATATAATGTACAAGTTACACCTTTTGAATGCAATTACTGAAATAAATCAAGTTTTTCAAAATATTCAAATTTACTGGCTTTTACCTGTATATGTGTATTTGAAATCAATATACCGGTACACAAGATGGCCATAGATACAGTTACAGCATCTGCGTTACCATGGTGACATGGTAATGCAGTAACAACTTTGACTGCAATCTTGTTTCAGCTGCGTGCTGACGTCCACTTCCTGCCATGGACTCGGAGCTGCTGATTGGTTGGCAGCTGGAGAGGGTGGGGCTCCAACAGGAAGTGCGGCGGCTGCAGGAGGAGCTGGTAGAGAGTCGAGCGGAAAAAGAGGAGCTGGCATCCAGGATCCGGGCCCTCAATGAGCGTGTGAGGGTGGTAACCTCTGACCTTTGTGTCCGTCACAGCTGGAGCTGTCCCCCCCCTCGCAGCATGGTAACCTTTGACCTTTGTGTGTGTCACAGCTGGAGCTGCCCCCCCTGCAGCATGAGGACCAGGAGCACATGGCGTGCAGGAGGCAGGCCCGCCATGCCCGGGAGAGAGAAGCTCGCCAGGCTCTGCTCCTCCACCGCCTCCAGAACAAGGTTAGCATTAGCATTAGCATCAGCTGCAGAGAGAGGCAGGCTTCTAACTACATCAACATGTGCAGTGATCAATGTCACAACTTGTGTTGTTAGTCACTACTAACTACATCAACATGTGCAGTGATCAATGTCACAACTTGTGTTGTTAGTCACTACTAACTACATCAACATGTGCAGTGATCAATGTCACAACTTGTGTTGTTAGTCACTACTAACTACATCAACATGTGCAGTGATCAATGTCACAACTTGTGTTGTTAGTCACTACTAACTACATCAACATGTGCAGTGATCAATGTCACAACTTGTGTTGTTAGTCACTACTAACTACATCAACATGTGCAGTGATCAATGTCACAACTTGTGTTGTTAGTCACTACTAACTACATCAACATGTGCAGTGATCAATGTCACAACTTGTGTTGTTAGTCACTACTAACTACATCAACGTGTGCAGTGATCAATGTCACAACTTGTGTTAGTCACTACTAACTACATCAACATGTGCAGTGATCAATGTCACAACTTGTATTGTTAGTCACTACTAACTACATCAACATGTGCAGTGATCAATGTCACAACGTGTGTTGTTAGTAACTACTAACTACATCAACATGTGCAGTGATCAATGTCACAACTTGTATTGTTAGTCACTACTAACTACATCAACATGTGCAGGTGTTGCAGTACAGTGATCAATGTCACAACTTGTGTTGTTAGTCACTACTAACTACATCAACATGTGCAGTGATCAATGTCACAACTTGTATTGTTAGTAACTACTAACTACATCAACATGTGCAGGTGTTGCAGTACAGTGATCAATGTCACAACTTGTGTTGTTAGTCACTACTAACTACATCAACATGTGCAGGTGTTGCAGTACAGTGATCAATGTCACAACTTATGTTGTTAGTCACTACTAACTACATCAACATGTGCAGTGATCAATGTCACAACTTATGTTGTTAGTCACTACTAACTACATCAACATGTGCAGTGATCAATATCACAACGTGTGTTGTTAGTCACTACTAACTACATCAACATGTGCAGGTGTTGCAGTACAGTGATCAATGTCACAACGTGTGTTGTTAGTCACTACTAACTACATCAACATGTGCAGTGATCAATATCACAACGTGTGTTGTTAGTCACTACTAACTACATCAACATGTGCAGGTGTTGCAGTACAGTGATCAATGTCACAACTTGTGTTGTTAGTCACTACTAACTGCATCAACATGTGCTGTGATCAATGTCACAACTTGTGTTGTTAGTCACTACTAACTACATCAACATGTGCAGTGATCAATGTCACAACTTGTGTTGTTAGTCACTACTAACTACATCAACATGTGCAGTGATCAATGTCACAACTTGTGTTGTTAGTCACTACTAACTACATCAACATGTGCAGTGATCAATGTCACAACTTGTGTTGTTAGTCACTACTAACTACATCAACATGTGCAGTGATCAATATCACAACTTGTGTTGTTAGTCACTACTAACTGCATCAACATGTGCAGTGATCAATGTCACAACTTGTGTTGTTAGTCACTACTAACTACATCAACATGTGCAGTGATCAATGTCACAACTTGTGTTGTTAGTCACTACTAACTACATCAACATGTGCAGTGATCAATGTCACAACTTGTGTTGTTAGTCACTACTAACTACATCAACATGTGCAGTGATCAATGTCACAACTTGTGTTGTTAGTCACTACTAACTACATCAACGTGTGCAGTGATCAATGTCACAACTTGGATTGTTAGTCACTACTAACTACATCAACGTGTGCAGTGATCAATGTCACAACTTGTGTTGTTAGTCACTACTAACTACATCAACATGTGCTGTGATCAATGTCACAACTTGTGTTGTTAGTCACTACTAACTACATCAACATTTGCTGTGATCAATGTCACAACTTGTGTTGTTAGTCACTACTAACTACATCAACATGTGCAGGTGTTGCAGTACAGTGATCAATGTCACAACTTGTGTTGTTAGTGCAGTGATCAATGTCACAACTTGTGTTGTTAGTCACTACTAACTACATCAACATGTGCAGTGATCAATGTCACAACTTGTGTTGTTAGTCACTACTAACTACATCAACATGTGCAGTGATCAATGTCACAACTTGTGTTGTTAGTCACTACTAACTACATCAACATGTGCAGTGATCAATGTCACAACTTGTATTGTTAGTCACTACTAACTACATCAACATGTGCAGTGATCAATGTCACAACTTGTATTGTTAGTCACTACTAACTACATCAACATGTGCAGGTGTTGCAGTACAGTGATCAATGTCACAACTTGTGTTGTTGGTCACTACTAACTACATCAACATGTGCAGTGATCAATGTCACAACTTGTGTTGTTAGTCACTACTAACTACATCGTGTGCAGTGATCAATGTCACAACTTGTGTTGTTAGTCACTACTAACTACATCAACGTGTGCAGTGATCAATGTCACAACTTGTGTTGTTAGTCACTACTAACTACATCAACATGTGCAGGTGTTGCAGTACAGTGATCAATGTCACAACTTGTGTTGTTGGTCACTACTAACTACATCAACATGTGCAGTGATCAATGTCACAACTTGTGTTGTTAGTCACTACTAACTACATCAACATGTGCAGTGATCAATGTCACAACATGTGTTGTTAGTCACTACTAACTACATCAACATGTGCAGTGATCAATGTCACAACTTGTGTTGTTAGTCACTACTAACTACATCAACATGTGCAGGTGTTGCAGTACAGTGATCAATGTCACAACTTGTGTTGTTAGTCACTACTAACTACATCAACATGTGCAGTGATCAATGTCACAACTTGTGTTGTTAGTCACTACTAACTACATCAACATGTGCAGTGATCAATATCACAACTTGTGTTGTTAGTCACTACTAACTACATAAACATGTGCAGGTGTTGCAGTACAGTGATCAATGTCACAACTTGTGTTGTTAGTCACTACTAACTACATCAACATGTGCAGTGATCAATGTCACAACTTGTGTTGTTAGTCACTACTAACTACATCAACATGTGCTGTGATCAATGTCACAACTTGTGTTGTTAGTCACTACTAACTACATCAACATGTGCAGTGATCAATGTCACAACTTGTGTTGTTAGTCACTACTAACTGCATCAACATGTGCAGTGATCAATGTCACAACGTGTGTTGTTAGTAACTACTAACTACATCAACATGTGCAGTGATCAATGTCACAACATGTGTTGTTAGTCACTACTAACTACATCAACATGTGCAGTGATCAATGTCACAACTTGTGTTGTTAGTCACTACTAACTACATCAACATGCGCAGTGATCAATGTCACAACTTGTGTTGTTAGTCACTACTAACTACATCAACGTGTGCAGTGATCAATGTCACAACTTGTGTTAGTCACTACTAACTGCATCAACATGTGCAGTGATCAATGTCACAACTTGTGTTGTTAGTCACTACTAACTACATCAACATGTGCAGTGATCAATGTCACAACTTGTGTTGTTAGTCACTACTAACTACATCAACATGTGCAGTGATCAATGTCACAACTTGTGTTGTTAGTCACTACTAACTACATCAACATGTGCTGTGATCAATGTCACAACTTGTGTTATTAGTCACTACTAACTACATCAACATGTGCAGTGATCAATGTCACAACTTGTGTTGTTAGTCACTACTAACTACATCAACATGTGCAGTGATCAATGTCACAACTTGTGTTGTTAGTCACTACTAACTACATCAACATGTGCAGTGATCAATGTCACAACTTGTGTTGTTAGTCACTACTAACTACATCAACATGTGCAGTGATCAATGTCACAACTTGTGTTGTTAGTCACTACTAACTACATCAACATGTGCAGTGATCAATGTTACAACTTGTGTTGTTAGTCACTACTAACTACATCAACATGTGCTGTGATCAATGTCACAACTTGTGTTGTTAGTCACTACTAACTACATCAACATGTGCTGTGATCAATATCACAACTTGTGTTGTTAGTCACTACTAACTACATCAACATGTGCTGTGATCAATGTCACAACTTGTGTTATTAGTCACTACTAACTACATCAACATGTGCAGTGATCAATGTCACAACTTGTGTTGTTAGTCACTACTAACTACATCAACATGTGCAGTGATCAATGTCACAACTTGTGTTGTTAGTCACTACTAACTACATCAACATGTGCAGTGATCAATGTCACAACTTGTGTTGTTAGTCACTACTAACTACATCAACATGTGCAGTGATCAATGTCACAACTTGTGTTGTTAGTCACTACTAACTACATCAACATGTGCAGTGATCAATGTCACAACTTGTGTTGTTAGTCACTACTAACTACATCAACATGTGCTGTGATCAATGTCACAACTTGTGTTATTAGTCACTACTAACTACATCAACATGTGCAGTGATCAATGTCACAACTTGTGTTGTTAGTCACTACTAACTACATCAACATGTGCTGTGATCAATGTCACAACTTGTGTTATTAGTCACTACTAACTACATCAACATGTGCAGGTGTTGCAGTACAGTGATCAATGTCACAACTTGTGTTGTTAGTCACTACTAACTACATCAACATGTGCAGTGATCAATATCACAACTTGTGTTGTTAGTCACTACTAACTACATCAACATGTGCTGTGATCAATATTACAACTTGTGTTGTTAGTCACTACTAACTACATCAACATGTGCAGGTGTTGCAGTACAGTGATCAATGTCACAACTTGTGTTGTTAGTCACTACTAACTACATCAACATGTGCAGTGATCAATATCACAACTTGTGTTGTTAGTCACTACTAACTACATCAACATGTGCTGTGATCAATATCACAACTTGTGTTGTTAGTCACTACTAACTACATCAACATGTGCTGTGATCAATGTCACAACTTGTGTTGTTAGTCACTACTAACTACATCAACATGTGCTGTGATCAATATCACAACTTGTGTTGTTAGTCACTACTAACTACATCAACATGTGCAGTGATCAATATCACAACTTGTGTTGTTAGTCACTACTAACTACATCAACATGTGCTGTGATCAATATCACAACTTGTGTTGTTAGTCACTACTAACTACATCAACATGTGCAGTGATCAATGTCACAACTTGTGTTGTTAGTCACTACTAACTACATCAACATGTGCTGTGATCAATATCACAACTTGTGTTGTTAGTCACTACTAACTACATCAACATGTGCAGTGATCAATATCACAACTTGTGTTGTTAGTCACTACTAACTACATCAACATGTGCTGTGATCAATATCACAACTTGTGTTGTTAGTCACTACTAACTACATCAACATGTGCTGTGATCAATATCACAACTTGTGTTGTTAGTCACTACTAACTACATCAACGTGTGCAGTGATCAATGTCACAACTTGTGTTGTTAGTCACTACTAACTACATCAACATGTGCAGTGATCAATGTCACAACTTGTGTTGTTAGTCACTACTAACTACATCAACATGTGCAGTGATCAATGTCACAACTTGTGTTGTTAGTCACTACTAACTACATCAACATGTGCAGGTGTTGCAGTACAGGGATCAATGTCACAACTTGGACATTCACCTCAAACGACTCCAAGCACAGGTGTGTACTACTACTACACTCATGATGTCACTCTTTCATAGTACTACTACACTCATGATGTCACTAATATCACTCTTTCATAGTACTAATAATAATGTCATACTTTCATAGTACTAATATGGTAATAATAATGTAACACGTTCATCGTACTAATACACTAATAATAATGTAACACTTTAATAGTACTAATACACTAATAATAATGTAACACTTTCATAGTACTAATACACTAATAATAATGTAACACTTTCATTTTACTAATACACTAACAATAATGTAACACATTTATAGTACTAATACACTAATAATAATGTAACACATTTATAGTACTAATACACTAATAATAATGTAACACTTTCATTTTACTAATACACTAATAATAATGACACACTTTCATAGTACTAATACACTAATAATAAGGTAGCACCTTCATAGTACTAATACTTTAATAATAATGTAACACTTTCATAGTACTAATACACTAATAATAAGGTAGCACCATCATAGTACTAATACTTTAATAATAATGTAACACTTTCATAGTATTAATACACTAATAGTAATGAAACACTTTAATAGTACTAATACACTAATAATGTAACACTTTCATAGTACTAATACACTAATAATGTAACACTCCCATCGTACTAATACACTAATAATGTAACACTTTCATAGTACTAATACACTAATAATAATGAAACACTTTCATAGTACTAATATGGTAATAATAATGTAACACGTTCATCGTACTAATACACTAATAATAATGTAACATGTTTAATAGTACTAATACACTAATAATAATGTAACACTTTCATAGTACTAACACACTAATAATAATGTAACACTTTCATTTTACTAATACACTAATAATAATGTAACACGTTTAGTAGTACTAATACACTAACAATAATGTAACACATTTATAGTACTAATACTCTAATAATAATGTAACACTTTCATTTTACTAATACACTAATAATATTGATACACTTTCATAGTACTAATACACTAATAATAAGGTAGCACCTTCATAGTACTAATACTTTAATAATAATGTAACACTTTCATAGAACTAATACACTAATAATAATGTAACACTTTTATAGTACTAATACACTATTAATAATGTCATACTTTCATAGTACTAATACACTAAAATAATGAAACACTTTCATAGTACTAATACACTAATAATAATGTAACACTTTCATAATACTAATACACTAATAATAATGAAACACTTTCATAGTACTAATACACTATTAATAATGTACGGTAACACTTTCATAGTACTAATACACTAATAATAATGTAACACTTTTATAGTACTAATACACTAATAATAATGTCATACTTTCATAGTACTAATACACTAAAATAATGAAACACTTTCATAGTACTAATACACTAATAATAATGTAGCACTTTCATAATACTAATACACTAATAATAATGAAACACTTTCATAGTACTAATACACTATTAATAATGTAACACTTTCATAGTACTAATACACTAAAATAATGAAACACTTTCATAGTACTAATACACTAATAATAATGTAACACTTTCATAATACTAATACACTAATAATAATGAAACACTTTCATAGTACTAATACACTATTAATAATGAAACACTTTCATAGTACTAATACACTAATAATAATGAAACACTTTCATAATACTAATACACTAATACTAATGAAACACTTTCATAGTACTAATACACTAATAATAATGTAACACTTTCATAGTACTAATACACTAATAATAATGTAACACTTTCATAATACTAATACACTAATAATAATGAAACACTTTCATAGTACTAATACACTATTAATAATGTAACACTTTCATAGTACTAATACACTAATAATAATGTAACACTTTTATAGTACTAATACACTAATAATAATGTCATACTTTCATAGTACTAATACACTAAAATAATGAAACACTTTCATAGTACTAATACACTAATAATAATGTAACACTTTCATAATACTAATACACTAATAATAATGAAACACTTTCATAGTACTAATACACTATTAATAATGAAACACTTTCATAGTACTAATACACTAATAATAATGAAACACTTTCATAATACTAATACACTAATAATAATGAAACACTTTCATAGTACTAATACACTATTAATAATGAAACACTTTCATAGTACTAATACACTAATAATAATGTAACACTTTTATAGTACTAATACACTAATAATAATGTCATACTTTCATAGTACTAATACACTAAAATAATGTAACACTTTCATAATACTAATACACTAATAATAATGAAACACTTTCATAGTACTAATACACTATTAATAATGAAACACTTTCATAGTACTAATACACTAATAATAATGAAACACTTTCATAATACTAATACACTAATAATAATGAAACACTTTCATAGTACTAATACACTATTAATAATTAAACACTTTCATAGTACTAATACACTAATAATAATGTAACACTTTTATAGTACTAATACACTAATAATAATGTCATACTTTCATAGTACTAATACACTAAAATAATGTAACACTTTCATAATACTAATACACTAATAATAATGAAACACTTTCATAGTACTAATACACTATTAATAATGAAACACTTTCATAGTACTAATACACTAATAATAATGAAACACTTTCATAATACTAATACACTATTAATAATGAAACACTTTCATAGTACTAATACACTAATAATAATGTAACACTTTTATAGTACTAATACACTAATAATAATGTCATACTTTCATAGTACTAATACACTAATAATAATGTAACACTTTCATAATACTAATACACTAATAATAATGAAACACTTTCATAGTACTAATACACTATTAATAATGAAACACTTTCATAGTACTAATACACTAATAATAATGTAACACTTTTATAGTACTAATACACTAATAATAATGTCATACTTTCATAGTACTAATACACTAAAATAATGAAACACTTTCATAGTACTAATTCACTATTAATAATGTAACACTTTCATAGTACTAATACACTAATAATAATGTAACACTTTCATAGTACTAATACACTAATAACAATGTAACACTTTCATAGTACTAATACACTAATAATAATGTAACACTTTCATAGTACTAATACACTAATAATAATGTAACACTTTTATATTACTAATACACTAATAATAATGTCATACTTTCATAGTACTAATACACTAAAATAATGAAACACTTTCATAGTACTAATACACTAATAATAATGTAACACTTTCATAATACTAATACACTAATAATAATGAAACACTTTCATAGTACTAATACACTATTAATAATGAAACACTTTCATAGTACTAATACACTATTAATAATGTAACACTTTCATAGTACTAATACACTAATAATAATGTAACACTTTCATAGTACTAATACACTAATAATAATGTAACACTTTCATAATACTAATACACCTAATAATAATGTAACAATTTCATAGTACTAATACTAATGTAACACTTTCATAGTACTAATACACTGATAATAATGAAATTATTTCATAGTACTAATACATTAATAATAATGAAACACTTTCATAGTACTAATACACTAATAATAATGAAACACTTTCATAGTACTAATACACTAATAATAATGTAACACTTTCATAGTACTACTACACTAGTAGCAATGTAACACTTTCATAGTACCACTACACTACTACTAATGTAATACTTTCATAGTACTACTACTCTGATAAATATGAAATTTTCACATTACTGCTACACTGATAACATGAAATGTTCATAGTACTAATACACTATTAATACTGTAGTACTACTACATGACTTGTTAGTATTGCTAGCACATTGATAAAGACATGTTGGTAGTACATATAGTAGTACACTTATATATATATATATATCGACTAATGGACTCACTATCCATCCTTTTTACTTTGTTCATTTCCTTTTGAATTTGAAAGTCAATGTTTTTGTGTCTCAGCAAAGTTCCGGTGACCACTGTGGGCCTCTGGAGAGCGCCCTCCTCAGGCTGGAAGAGGAACAACGCAGGTAGTTGTTTCAATGAGTGTACTTGCAGCAGGTACTGTGAGTACATCAGTGTGTTCACACTGAGAAGTACTGTGAGTACATCAGTGTGTTCACACTGAGAAGTACTGTGAGTACATCAGTGTGTTGACACTGAGAAGTAGAGAGGAAAAGAATGTTGTCGCTGAAGGGGCGGGGCTAATGGACCATTGAAGAGGAGAGAAGAAGATACTCTGCATACTTACTGAAGTGTACTGGATGAAGTATGATACACAGTGTGTGAGTAAATACTGCATGTGGGCGTGTAGGTCTGCTGGCCTGGCCGAGACCAACTCCTTTCTCCGCCAGCACCTGGACCAATCAGAGCAGGTCAACCTGGCCCTGAGAGAGGACGTCTGCAAGCACACCTCCACTTGGACTGCAGCTCTGGAGGAGGCCCAGCACCAAGCATCTAATTGGCAGAGAGAACTGGAGGTCTGTCTGTGTGTGTGTGTGTGTGTGTGTGTGTGTGTGTGTGTGTGTGTGTGTGTGTGTGTGTGTGTGTGTGTGTGTGTGTGTGTGTGTGTGTGTGTGTGTGTGTGTGTGTGTGCGTGTGTGTGTGTTCTTGTATTTCTACCCTTCGTGAGACATGAAGAAGGAAAAGTATCTTCCATATGAGGAGGCGTGTACAAGTGATGACATGAATCAATAACATTGCATCTAATAGACAATGTCTCATTTGTGGTGACATCCATCATAATGAGGGTGGTCCCAAAAAGGAGGGATTGTTCACAATGACTGTGTGTCGCTTTTAAAAGTGCGCCCCCTCTGGTCAACATATGAAATAACAAGTGTGTGTAAGAAATTGAAATGCGCCCCCTTTGCCCCCAATTTTTTTTTTTTTAATAAATAAATATGTATATAGAGACATCCTGTAATAACTTGAAGTAAATAATGAAGATTAAAAACCAATTACAAACACAAAAAAAAGAACTAAAAGCAGTCTTTTTCTCACAATGTGTGGACTTCTTTCTTATAGAATTGGGAACAATTTCTCATATTCTTTCTGTTTCTGTAATATTGCAATATTTTCTTGTTTTTCATGTAAAATTATTACTTTTTAATGCAAAATGGTGACATCTGTCATGTAAAATTCAGACGTTTATCACAATGTTGCCAATTTTTTTTGTTGCTCTTGTAAAACAGTGACACTTTTTGAGTAAAATTATGATTTTTGTCAAGTAAAATTCAGATTATTATTACAATATTGCCAAAATTGTAATGTTTTTTTATATAATTGTGACTCTTTTCATAAAATTGACAACATTTTAAGCTTTTCTTGAAAATGTATTGTGTAGAATTCCAACTTTTCTCATAATATTGCACACATGTTCAGTTTTTCCTGTAAAATGTTGACTTGCATTGAGTAAAATAAGGACTTTTATTATAATACTGCCAAAATTCTACGTATTTCTTGTGAAATTGTGACCTTTTGCTTGTGAAATTCCAACTCATTTTTCACAACAAGCTTTTTTATATTTGCATAGTACCGTATTTTCCGCACCATAAGGCGCCCTGGGTTATAAGCCGCGCCTTCAATGAACGGCATATTTCAAAACTTTGTCCACCTATAAGCCGCCCCGTGTTGTAAGCCGCATCTAACTGCGCTAAAGGAATGTCAAAAAAACAGTCAAATAGGTCAGTCAAACTTTAATAATATATTAAAACCAGCGTGATGTGGGCGCGCATGGAATCGTATATCAACATGGACAGAGCTGCGTGAAAAAAGCCACCCGGCCTCTTCGCGTAAACTTAAACTTACCTTAACCACTCGCTCATCTTTTCTTCATCCATCCCTTTCGAGTTAGCTTTTATGATGACGCCGGCTGGAAAGGTCTCTTTTGGCAAGGTCTTCCTTTTGAAGTTTCTGGCCATTAGCATGGCAAGCTAGAACCACAGTGAAGGATGACTTCTCATTCCCTGTGGTGCGAATATTCACCGTACGTGCTCCCGTTGTATCCACAGTGCGGTTCACAGGGATATCAGTTGCTGTGAAATAGTAATCCGTGTGCGGATGGAGAGATTGCGTCTTTTCATGAACCGGATCCCTGTCGCTTTGTAGGAGCCATTTTGTGGTCTTTACAGATGTAAACACACAAAGGAAATGATAATATCCGCGCGCTTTTTCTTCTTCTACGCGGGCGGGTGGTTGCTTACAGTAGAAGAAGAAGCGCTTCCTGTTCTATGGGGGCGGGTGCTTACCTTGGCGGTTGCTTGCGTAGAAGAAGAAGCGCTTCCTGTTCTACCGGGGAAAAAGATGGCGGCTGTTTACCGAAGTTGCGAGACCGAAACTTTATGAAAATGAATCTTAATATTTATCCATATATAAAGCGCACCGGGTTATAAGGCGCACTGTCAGCTTTTGAGAAAATGTGTGGTTTTTAGGTGCGCCTTATAGTGCGGAAAATACGGTATGTATATATTATTAATGTTGTAAATGCACTTCTTTATATATCTAGAAAGGCTGGTCTTAAAGAGGGAGGCATTTTTCTCAGGTCTCAAGAAGGTAACAAATACAAGAATGTGTGTGTGTGTGTGTGTGTGTGTGTGTGTGTGTGTGTGTGTGTGTGTGTGTGTGTGTGTGTGTGTGTGTGTGTGTGTGTGTCCACAATAGTCAACATGTTGTGTGTGTAGTGTGTGTCAGGTCACATGGCTCGGCAGCAGGCTCAGACCTTGTGTGTGTGGAGGACCACCATGGCGCTCAGACAAGACTGTCGCTCTGTCAGGACCGCCACCGACAGGTCATGTGAGGGACACTTATGTACGCACACACACTCTCACATTTCTGATGGACGTGTGTGTGTGTGTGTGTGTGTGTGTAGGGATCTGTTGGAGCTGAAGGCGGACCTCTCCCGTCTGTCCTTGTCCATCCTCTCCAGCTTTGACTCCTCCTCCTTGAGCCTCCTCAAACTCTCCCCCCTCCCTCCCCCGCCTTCTGACCTCCTGCCCTCAAGCCTCCACCCGCTTCTACGCCCCCTCGCCTCCTCCACTTCCACCCTCGGAACCTTCACCGTGGGCGAGCTGGAGGTGGAGCCAGAGGACAGGTATGTTCTGGTAGCACGTGCCTTCAAAGTGCCCTGCAATGCACCGGAACCTCCATTCACAAACCCAATCGGTTCTTGAACAGGGCTCGTAAATCCATTGTGTAGTGAAGCACATTTCTCAACAAGAAACAATGGAAATATGAATAATGGCTTCGAGGCTCCACAAAAGTTCATATTTTAGTGAAGGTTTGTACAAAAGCAGTGAAGTTGTCAGGTTGTGTAAATGGTAAATAAAAAGAGAATAAAATCCTTTTCAACTTATATTCAATTGAATAGACTGCAAAGACAAGATATTTAACGTTCAAACTGGAAAACTTTTGTTATTTTTTGCAAATATTAGCTCATTTGGAATTTGATGCCTGCGACATGTTTCAAAAAAGCTGGCACAAGTGGCAAAAAAGAGTGAGAAAGTTGAGGAATGCTCATCAAAGACTTATTTGGAACATCCCACAGGTGAACAGGCTAATTGGGAACAGGTGGGTGCCATGATTGGGTATAAAAGCAGCTTCCATGAAATGCTCAGTCGTTCACAAACAAGGACGGGGCGAGGGTCACCACTTTGTCAACAAATGCCTGAGCAAATTGTTTAAGAACAACATTTCTCAAGCAGCTATTGCAAGGAATTTAGGGATTTCACCATCTACGCTCCGTAATATCATCAAAGGGTTCAGAGAATCTGGAGAAATCACTGCACGTAAGCCATGATATAACACACACATTGGATCCCTCAGGCGGTACTGCATCAGAAAGCGACATCAGTGTGTAAAGGATATCACCACATGGGCTCAGGAACACTTCATTAGTCACTGTCAGTAACTACAGTTGGTCGCTCCATCTGTAAGTGCAAGCTAAAACTTGTCAAAGTCAAAGCCATTTATCAACAACACCCGGAAACGCTTTGCTGGGCCCAAGCTCATCTAAGATGGACTGATTCAAAGTGGAAAAGTGTTCTGTGGTCTGACGAGTCCACATTTCCAATCGTTTTTGGAAACTGTGGACCAAAGAGGAAAAGAACCATCCGGATTGTTCTAGGGTGAAAGTGTAAAAGGCAGCATGTGTGATGGTATGGGGGTGTATTAGTGGCCAAGACATGGGTAACTTACACATCTGTGAAGGCACCATTAATGCTGAAAGGTACATACAGCTTTTGGAGCAACATCAACGTTTTCATGGACGCCCCTGCTTATTTCAGCAAGACAATGCCAAGCCAGGTGTTACAACAGCGTGGCTTCATATTAAAAGAGTGCGGGTACTAGACTGGCCTGCCTGTAGTCCAGACATTGAAAATGTGTGAAGGCTAAAATATGAGAAGGGAGACTGTTGAACAACTTAAGCTGTACATCAAGCAAGAATGGGAAAGAATTCCACTTCAAAAATGTGTCTCCTCAGTTCAGAGTGTTGTTAAAAGGAAAGGCCATGTAACACACTGGTAAAAATGCCTTTTTTGCAATGTGTTGCTGCCATTAAATTCTAAGTTCATGATTATTTGCAACAAAAAAAAACCCAGAAGTTTGTCAGTGTGAACATGAAATATCTTGACTTTGCAGTCTATTCAATTGAATATAAGTTGAAAAGGATTTGTTGTATTCTCTTTTTATTTACCATTTACACAACCTGACCACTTCACTGCTTTCGTAGTTGTATTGTTTATGAATGTTGTTATCAACCACCAGCATCCATGATCATAACAATGATAGTTCACGTGAGATTTTTCTTGTCCATACCTAATCAACTGAGATATAGCTGACCACTTCATGCAATGTTGGACTTTTCACAGCTGACAAATAATGACAAATTATTATGTAAAAGACTTGCAAAAGTTAAAAAAAGTGTCCAGAAGAAACGTATACTAATAATACACATTGCCACATGTTACCATATCATTATCATTGCCATATATTCAACATTTTCTTAAATTGGCCCATGCATCCTTTGACATGTCAGCATGAGCGTCTCCTTAGACACATTTATACATCTTAAACACTTAAAACACATTAATACATCTTAAAGTGGAACTGCACTTTTTTGGAATTTTTTCTTATTAGATGGGATTTTTTTTAATGCATTACAGTGTTTCCCACAGGACAGGCATCTATTTGTGGTGGTGTGGTCGGGGGGTGGCGGCGGCAGTGGCGATGACCAAAAAGAACGCGGATTTGGAATATAATTACAACATTTTATGTACATATTTATATACAGATTTGAACAATTAATGATTCACTGAAATATATTTATTAATTGTGGTTCTTACAAAAAATATATCTTATAAAATATAAAAGCTAAAATGTCTCTTAAAGCTCTGCCCCTTTAATTAGTGAATACTATATAATTTAACTTTAGCCTACTACTACAACCATATTATTTACCAGCAACATGAAGTGAAACAGAGGCAGAGGTGTCCTGCCAGAGTCCGTCAACCTCCTCCTCCTCCTCCTGCTGCTGCTGAACAGGTCGCACCTGTGGTCCGGACTGTAGGCCTACCTCCTCTCCAAGTAGAGCCATTTTCGGCCGTTGAAAATATTTTTCTATACTCATCTGTGTGAATGAGTGAACATCCAACATTAGAATTTATTACTAACGAGCAGAGGCACTCTATGTACAGTGCCGTCTAACCTTAAGCGGCAGCAGCTCAACACATGCAGGGTTCAACGTTAATGTTTTTTTCTACTTGCCCGACTCCACAAATCTACTTGCACCAATATTTTTACTTGTCCTGCCTAGGTTTTTTTCTGGCTGTGTAGTGCTCATGGCTTATATCGTACTAAAATTCTTCCCGTTGACTATTTACAACACTACACAGTATTTATTATTATTATTATCTATAATTACATTTAAATGGCATTGCATACATGTCAAATTAAATGCTATTTCACATTATTTGACCAGTAGCAGTTACACTCATCTGAACAGGTCAACCACCTGTTTAAAGCCCGATCACAGTTGAAATCTTGAAATGAAGGGCCTTTAATGGCCAAAACATTAACCTGGACAACATTTTAACAGCTGGTTGGCTCAGATTTGATTCTTTTCATTGCATTCACATGCTGCAGTGGACAGTGGACAATTTAGCTTCAGTCCACGTGTGTTTATTGACAACAGGGTTATAAACTGGACACGTTGAAAACAGGTGACTGTTACTGCGTGCGTCTGCCCCGGCCCCCGAGTCAAACAGCGGCGGTGTTAATGAAGCAGCGTCAGGCTGCCCACCGTCAGTGAAACGCTCGGTGAAATCGCGGATTAACGTTAAATATATGACGAGCCGCGAGCGATGCAGCTATAACCTATATTACCCTCGTATTTTGATCCCGTCCGTCCGTCCCTCTTCTTCTTCTTCTTCTTCTTCTGGCCCACCAGGTGAATTAAGTGCTATTGGCGGAGTTACAATGCATAGTAGGCTACCGCCACCTACTGCACCGGAGTTGTAACTACAAGGTACATTCACAGACAGTCCCATTGCTTTTATGAGCGGTCGAGCGAGTCAAAAGCCGAAAAATCCATTTGTGGCGGACGTAATTCTTTCGTGGCGGGCCGCCACAAATAAATGAATGTGTGGGAAACACTGCATTATAAATATTAAATCAACGTAAATAAAAGTCCGCTCACAGCGTAGCCAAAAAGAGCGCCACTATTCCGCTCATAAAATCCCATAAATAACCATTCAAAAAGCACCAACAATACTCCATTTAGTAAAGCTAATTTAGTAAAGCTCCGCCGCTCCCAGTCTGTGGAACGCTCTCCCTGACCACCTGAGGGCACCACAGACTGTGAATGCTTTTAAAAAAGGCTTAAAAACCCTTCTTTTTAAAAAAACAACTTTTTTTAGATATATGTGTGCTAGTTCTAGCTATTAGGGTGTTCTAGTTTTTATTTTTTTACAAGTTATTTTACTTGTTGGGGGCAGCTATTTGTGGTTTTAGCGTTGTTGTTTTGTTTTTTTGTTTTTTAAATGCACTGTAGCACTTTGAGGTTGTTGGCTCAATGTAAAGTGCTTTTACAAATAAAATCTATTATTATTATTAGTGACTTGAATATTGACAAGTATTAGTGATATTGTTATTATAAGTGCCAACGCAGACAAAGCATTGATAGCAATGCCGTGATTCACCTTCAGTCGCCGTGGTCACTCCCGTGTCTCTCTATGTTTACACCATCAAGTGGTCTGCTGTTTCCTTGCTTCCCTGTATGATCATAAATCATGTATCTCACTTGGACAGTAGAAGGCTGAGGAGATAATCCGACAAGGTGGTACACTTTGACCGCCATATATAGTGTATAATGATAACGTTTAAGTGACATGTGTTTCTAAGGATGAAAGTAAGTCCATAAAATGAGATTTGAAACTTGTACTGATAGACATGATGATGATGATGATGATGATGATGTCTCCTCAGCATGCTGGAGCACAGCCAACCAGACACAAGCCTGGAAAGTGTGACTAAAGCCATCATCAAGCTGGTGAGTGGCAGTCAACACACACACACACACACAAATATACAGTATATATACAGGTAAAAGCCAGTAAATTAGAATATTTTGAAAAACTTGATTTATTTCAGTAATTGCATTCAAAAGGTGTAACTTGTACATTATATTTATTCATTGCACACAGACTGATGCATTCAAATGTTTATTTCATTTAATTTTGATGATTTGAAGTGGCAACAAATGAAAATCCAAAATTCCGTGTGTCACAAAATTAGAATATTACTTAAGGCTAATACAAAAAAGGGATTCTTAGAAATGTTGGCCAACTGAAAAGTATGAAAATGAAAAATATGAGCATGTACAATACTCAATACTTGGTTGGAGCTCCTTTTGCCTCAATTACTGCGTTAATGCGGCGTGGCATGGAGTCGATGAGTTTCTGGCACTGCTCAGGTGTTATGAGAGCCCAGGTTGCTCTGATAGTGGCCTTCAACTCTTCTGCGTTTTTGGGTCTGGCATTCTGCATCTTCCTTTTCACAATACCCCACAGATTTTCTATGGGGCTAAGGTCAGGGGAGTTGGCGGGCCAATTTAGAACAGAAATACCACGGTCCGTAAACCAGGCACGGGTAGATTTTGCGCTGTGTGCAGGCGCCAAGTCCTGTTGGAACTTGAAATCTCCATCTCCATAGAGCAGGTCAGCAGCAGGAAGCATGAAGTGCTCTAAAACTTGCTGGTAGACGGCTGCGTTGACCCTGGATCTCAGGAAACAGAGTGGACCGACACCAGCAGATGACATGGCACCCCAAACCATCACTGATGGTGGAAACTTTACACTAGACTTCAGGCAACGTGGATCCTGTGCCTCTCCTGTCTTCCTCCAGACTCTGGGACCTCGATTTCCAAAGGAAATGCAAAATTTGCATGGTTGGGTGATGGTTTGGGGTGCCATGTCATCTGCTGGTGTCGGTCCACTCTGTTTCCTGAGATCCAGGGTCAACGCAGCCATCTACCAGCAAGTTTTAGAGCACTTCATGCTTCCTGCTGCTGACCTGCTCTATGGAGATGGAGATTTCAAGTTCCAACAGGACTTGGCGCCTGCACACAGCGCAAAATCTACCCGTGCCTGGTTTACGGACCATGGTATTTCTGTTCTAAATTGGCCCGCCAACTCCCCTGACCTTAGCCCCATAGAAAATCTGTGGGGTATTGTGAAAAGGAAGATGCAGAATGCCAGACCCAAAAACGCAGAAGAGTTGAAGGCCACTATCAGAGCAACCTGGGCTCTCATAACACCTGAGCAGTGCCAGAAACTCATCGACTCCATGCCACGCCGCATTAACGCAGTAATTGAGGCAAAAGGAGCTCCAACCAAGTATTGAGTATTGTACATGCTCATATTTTTCATTTTCATACTTTTCAGTTGGCCAACATTTCTAAAAATCCCTTTTTTGTATTAGCCTTAAGTAATATTCAAATTTTGTGACACACGGAATTTTGGATTTTCATTTGTTGCCACTTCAAATCATCAAAATTAAATGAAATAAACATTTGAATGCATCAGTCTGTGTGCAATGAATAAATATAATGTACAAGTTACACCTTTTGAATGCAATTACTGAAATAAATCAAGTTTTTCAAAATATTCTAATTTACTGGCTTTTACCTGTATTAGGGCTGTGAATCTTTGGGCACCATTTGATTCCATTCTTGGGGATAAAGATTTGATTCAGAATCGATTCTCGATTCTGAATCAATACTATTTGTAATAACATTGGTTGCCAGTTCTTTGATTAATCACATACACTATATTGCCAAAAGTATTTGGCCACCTGCCTTTACTCACATATAAACTTGACGTGCCATCCAATGGAATTGTCCAGAATGTTTTAGTATCCTGGAGCATTCAAAGTTCATTTCACTGGAACTAAGGGGCCAAGCCCAACTCCTGAAAAACAACCCCACACCATAATCCCTCCTCCACCAAATTTCACACTCGGCACAATGCAGTCCAAAATGTAGCGTTCTCCTGGCAACCTCCAAACCCAGACTGGTCCATCAGGTTGCCAGATGTAAAAGTGTGATTCATCAGTCCAGAAAAGGCGTCTCCACTGCTCTAGAGTCCAGTGGTGACTTGTTTACACCACTGCATCCCACGCTTTGCATTGGACTTGGTGATGTATGGCTTAGATGCAGCTGCTCGGCCATGGAAACCCATGCCATGAAGCTCTCTGCATACTGTACGTGGGCTAATTGGAAGGTCACATGAAGTTTGGAGCTCTGTAGCAAGTGACTGTGCAGAACGTCTTTGCACTATGCTGACCTCTCTGTCAGTTTACGTGGCCTACCACTTGGTGGCTGAGTTGCTGTTGTTCCCAAACTCTTCACTTTTCTTATAATAAAGTTGACTTTGGAATATTTAGGAGCGAGGAAATTTCACGACTGGATTTGTTGCACAGGTGGCATCCTATGACAGTTCCACGCTGGAAATCACTGAAAGCGGCCCATTCTTTCACAAATGCTTGTAGAAACCGTCTCCATGCCTAAGTGCTTGATTTGATACACCTGTGATTAGTGATTAGGACACCTGATTCTCATCATTTGGATGAGCGGGTAAATGCTTTTTGGCAATATAGTGTATATGCATGTACTGTATGTGTGTGGGGTTGTTCCGATACCAATAATTTGGTATCGGTACCAAAATGTATATTTATACTTTTCAAAATAAAGGGAACTACGAAAAATGTCAACATTGGCTTTATTTTAACGGAAAATCTTACAATACAATAAACATATGTTTCCTATTGCACTCAAAGAACAATTTTAGAAGGTTAAAATATAATTTAAAAGACATTAAACACACTTTTATTTGTTATAATTTTAAAATTAATTTCTGCCATATTACTTTGTTTATAATGTTTGTGTTGCGTTCATATGCACATTACAATTCTACTTGGTGCCAATGAAACAGTGTTTGTATCTACAATAATCTTTTTCTACAAAGGAAGTCATTTAAAATGTGTTTGTGGGTTGTTGTTGTTTTAAATAAAATGTGGTTAATAATAATTCAGTATAAGTACTTTTTGAAAATGTTGAGAACATTTAAAAATAACACAATAATAATGACAACCGTGATCATTTTGGTCACTATAACCGTGAAAAGAAATGTTCATACCATGACGTGTGTGTGTGCGTGTGCGTGTGCGTGCGTGTAAAATAAATATGTATATAGAGACATACTGTAATAACTTGAAGTAAATAATAAAGATTAAAAAACAATTACAAACAGAAATTTAAAAGCAAAACAAAAAGAACTAAAAGCAGTCTTTTTCTCACAATGTGTGGACTTCATTCTTATAGAATTGGGAACAATTTCTCATATTCTTTCTGTTTCTGTAATATTGCAATATTTTCTTGTAAAACTATTACTTTTTCATGTAAAATTATTACCTTTTAATGCAAAATGGTGACATTTGTCATGTAAAATTCTGACTTTTATCACAATATATTTGTTGTTCTTGTAAAATAGTGACACTTTTTGAGTAAAATTGTGATTTTTGTCATCATTTTGCAAAGTAAATATCTGATTTTTATATATAATACTGCCAAAATGTATATATTCACCTTATTGCTTTTTTATCCTGCACTACCATGAGCTTATGTAACGAAATTTCGTTCTTATTTGTACTGTAAAGTTCAAATTTGAATAACAATAAAAAGGAAGTCTAAGTCTAAAATTGTAAAGTTTTCTAATGCTGCTCACTGCTCCCCTCACCTCCCAGGGTGTGATCAAGGGTGATGGGTCAAATGCAGAGAGTAATTTCGCCACACCTAGTGTGTGTGGGACAATCATTGCTACTTTAACTTTAAAATTGTGACTTTTGTCGAGTTAAATGACGACTATTTTCATAAAATTGCCCAAATTTTACAAAATTGTGACTGTTATTGAGTAAAATTAAACTTTTATCATAATATTGCACAAATGT